>NC_040077.1:103829823-104132853 GCF_003369695.1 Bos indicus x Bos taurus | reverse complement strand
TGGCTTGGTAATGTATCAGTAGGAAAGAGGGAGGACGAGATAGCCGCCCTTCCCACTAGGAATCAGGCGGTCCCGACTGTAGAATCAGACTGGGACTATAACACAGCTAAAGGAAGATGGGATCAGAGTCATTTTGTCAGATGTATCCTTGAAGGACTCAGGCAAGCACATGCTAAGACTTTAAACTGTGCCAAATTGGCAAACATAGAACAGGCGGGGAAGGAAGCTCCTGGTAAATTCCTAGATAGACTGAGAGAAGCCCTTCGCAGATTCATTGAGATTGATCCTGAAAGCGAAGAGGGAAGAGTGATCTTAAAAGATAGATTTCTCACTCAATCGGCTCCAGGTATCTGCTGTAAGCTATTAAAACAGGCATAGGAACCAAATCAGTCTTTAGATAATCTGTTGCAACTGGCTCAAACAGTCTATTATGGTAGGGAATATGAGGGAAAAAAAGAAAGGTAGAAAAAGACAAAGGAACAGGCAGAAGCTCTTGTAATGGCTGTCAGAATCATTCTTAAATAGCCTGAGAACAATGTCCAGAGGGACCCAGGTGAAAAGGGATGGGCTTGCTATTACTGTGGAAAGGAGGGGCACCTCAAGTGGGATTGCCCTCACGCATCTAGGCCGCTCCAGGCTCCATGTCCAGTCTGCAAGGGAGCACACTGGAGGAGAGACTGCCTCCAGAGGCGTAGGTTTCAGGGGTCAGACTCTCAAGACAATCAGGACTGAAGGTGCCTGGGGGTCCCCACACAAGCTCCAGTCCTAAATACACCTGAGGTACCCAGGGTATTAATGATTGTGGGAGGCCAACCCATCGATTTCCTTTTAGACACTGGGACAAATTTCTCTGTGCTTACTGAAGCCCCTGGCCCACTTTCTTCCTGATTCGCTTCCGCAGTGGGACTGTTTGGACGAGCCAAAAGGTATTATTTCAGTTTTTCTTTAAGCTGTTAACTGGGACTCTGTGCTATTTTCACACAAGTTTCTGATCGTGCCAGAGTCTCCCTCACCCCTTTTGGGGTGGGATATACTGAGCAAGGTCTGTTTTCATGAATATGGAGCCCTCCCTTTCTCTCCCGTTAATTGAACAAAATGTAAATCCTAGAGTGTGGGCTGATGGAAAATCTGTGGATCAAGCACAAAATGCTATTTCTGTAGTTGTCAAGCTCAAAGACTCACCCTTATTTCCACATAAGCAGCAGTATCCACTGAAACCTGAGGTTAAGGAAGGGTTAAAACCCATCATTGAGAATTTAAAGGAGCAGGGGCTATTAATTCCCTGTAACAGTCCAGGCAACACTCCTATTTTGGGTATAAAGAAATCAAATGGTAAATGGAGACTAGTTCAAGATTTACAAGTAATAAATGAGGCTGTAGTTCCTTTACACCCCGTGGTGCTTAATCCTTATACTCTAGTGTCTGAAATTCTTGAGCGAGCCAAATATTTCTCAGTAATTGATCTAAAAGATGTTTTCTATTCAGTGCCTTTGGCAGAGGAAAGTCAATTTCTATTTGCCTTTGAAGACCCTACGCAGCCAGCTCCTCAGTTAACATGGACAGTTTTGCCTCAGGGATTTCATGACAGCCCTCACTTATTTGGACAAAGTTTGTCACGAGATCTACAAAACTTTAATAGCTCTGAAGCAGTGGTACTATGATATGTAGATGATATTCTGCTCTGTGCTGAGACACAGAAAGCTTTGTTCACAAGCCTCAGATTTCTTAAAACTTTCTGGCAGGCTGTGGTTACAAGGCATCAAGAGAAAAGGCTCAGCTTTGTCAATAATCTGTTAGATATCTGGGCCTAATCATATCAGAATGGACTAGGGCCATAGGCCCAGAGAGAATTAAACCTATACTAAATCATCCCCTACCTATGACTTTAAGATAATTGAAAGGATTTTGGGGAATCACAGGCTACTGTTGCATTTGGATTCTGGGTTATGGGGAACTTGCATGGCTTTTATATAAACTTATAACTTAGACTCAGCAGGCCCAAACTGACAAACTGATTTGGTCTCCAGATTCTCAAAAAGCTATTTCAGCTCTTAATGCTGAACAAGTACAAATTAGAAAGGTGGTTTTACAAAACAGATTGGCTTTAGATATTCTGACAGCTGCACAAGGAGAAACTTGTGCCATTATTCATACACAATGCTGTACATATATACCTGATATGAGCACTAATGTTACTACTCATTTTACTAAACACATGAACAAGATGATTGAGGCTATGGCTACTCCTGAAGCCCCAATTGCCTCACTTTGGGAGACGTTAACGAGTTCCCCATGGTAGAAAACTATTTTAATTACAATAATTCTGATTGTTCTGTTTCTGCTGTTTGCTCCCTGCATCTGTAACTGTGTAGCTGGATTTGTTTCTAGTCACATGAAGGCTTTTAAGTTACAAATGGTTGCTCAAACTCCTGCGACTGCCGCCAGTTTCTTCCATCTACTACTTGGGGTACCTGGATCAGAGACCCTCAATATGAGGGTTAGGAGAATATGCTGCCTCACCAATTAGGGACAACACCCCTTAACAGCTCAGAAGCAGTTATGGAACAAGAACGACATCCCCTTCCCCAGGCAACATAATTCTCCTAAAAGAAAAGGGGGGAACGAGAGGGTTACAGGCAGGAAGGCCAGGGGATTCCAAATGGAGGAAATAGGCTGCAAGTGTCAGACATTTTTTTTATCTCTTTTAAGCAGCAGGAAGAAATAACCTAGTGTTACATTTTTTCCCCCTCTCTATACATTTAAAAAGAGGTTTCTCTGAAAACTGTGTTGCCATAATGACACATGGCTCCACCTGAACTTTTCTCAAACCCTGAGCTAGCCAATGCATTTTTCTTATGGAAATGTGTCTCTTAAGCTCTGTTAATGTACTATACATTTACCCCAGACTGTCTTCAAGTCGGTTCCACCTAAAGGCTCAGAACTGACTTGACAAACCAGTATGTTATACTTAGACACTGTTCTCTTAATCTATGTTAATGAAACTATATATTTGTATGGGAATCTGCCTTTCTTCAAGATTCATGTCAATTGTTTTATGGCCCAGGCTGACTCACCTGGTGCCAAGATGATCTCAAAATGCATCTTGTGGGTGAGGGGCCTGGTGCCATTTGAGACATTTCCTTTCTTTCATTAGCAGACTGCTAGTAGCTATATAACATCCAGCTAAAGACTAACGGGGTACTCTTTCTGCCCCGTTCTGATGTCTATGTCAGAAGCTTTCTCTATCTCTTTTATACTTTAATAAAACTTTTACACAAAAGCTCTGAGTGATCAAGCCTTGTCTCTGGCCCCAGATTGAATTCTTCTCCTTTGGAGGCCAAGAATCCTGGCATCTTTTGTGGTTCAGCAACAACCTTTCAAGGCTCAGGGAGTTGGAAGAAGGGGAGGGAAGGCTTTAAATGAAGGAGTCTGGTGAAGTGATGCCTTGCAATGTGACCTACCTCCTGAGGTTCCATGACTCGGAACATATGCCCATGCGTGTGCACACACCTCTCTGCCCAGCCAGGACTCAAAATGCCTTCAAGTTGTTTTCTCTTAGAGAGCTTTTCCATTCATCTTGTGTTACCCTATCCCTTAGAAGCAGGTGTCCATTTTATAGGAGAAAACAGATGGCCTGTTGGGAGTGACACACTCTGAGTCCCAGAGCAAGTTAAGGGCAGAAGTGGAGTTGCCTATCAGCTAATCCATGGAGGCTACAGGGTCCATTTGCAGCCAGCAAAGGGGGTATTTTAAAGCCAGACAGATGCTGGTGTAGAGAAGGAAGAAATACGGAAGTGGAGGGGCCGATGGTAATGGGAAGTGTTACCATGCACTGATTATGTACCAAGCATATCATGTGGGTTGTCCTCATCTATCCTGACAACTCTGGAGGCGAGGCACAGTGAACATAACAGGCCCTGCCTGACATCTGCATCAACTGGCTGAGAATGGCTGAGCTTCTGGGCCCTGGTCATACAGCTAGGCAATGACTGGATTGGAAAGGGAAGCAGTGTGTTCCTAGGCTGGGCTCTTACTCATGATGCTTGGTGGAACTTACAAAGCAGGCTTCTGTGGAGAGAGGAGGAATGAAAAGAGAGCTATGGGATCACCAGTGGCACAGCCCTGGACTCCTGTCTGTACTCCTTCCTCCCCTGTCCCCCAGCTCCTATAGCCGCCAAGCTTGGGCCAGTGGTCCGGGTATGAGGAGAGCTGCACCTCTTCAGTGCATTCCTGAGCTCCGGGGCAGAGATAGCAGACAGGCCGAGGGAGGGACCCAGCACGCCCCAGACAGTGGGCCCTGAGCATTAGGGCAGACGGCAGAACGGTCCTGGCTCCATACATTCAGGGATTTCTGCAGAATCTCTGGCTACGACACAAGATGGAGGAGCGTGAGCAGGAGTCCTGGAGGACTGGCGTTTACCAACACTTACTGGCTCACTTTGTCGAAGTGTTATTTTAATTAACTGATTTTAAATCTCAGACAAGCCCACCAAGTACCATATGTGGAGTGAAATGGAAATTTCGAAAGGGGAGGCAACTTCTCTTGAGTTTACAGCTTGTACGTGAAGGAAGTGGGTGACAGACTGCCAGTTGGCTAGCCCAACATCCATTTTCTGCCTGCTTCTCCCTGGCCTGTCTCAAGTTGAAAAAGTGAAAAGTGTTAGTTGCTCAGTCGTGTCTGACTCTCTGCGACCCTATGGACTGTAGTCTACCAGGCCCCTCTGTCCATGGGGATTCTCCAGGCAAGGATACTGGACTGGGTTGCCATGCCCTTCTCCAGGGGATCTTCCTAACCCAGGGACTGAACCTGAGTCTTCTGCATTGCAGGGAGATTCCTTACCATCTGAGCCACCAGGGAAGCCCATGAAACAATACAGATCCTCTTACTTCCCTGAGTGCCCTTGAATTTTTGCCCAAAGAAGTCTGTGGCTTTAGGATCACCCCTGTCTTTCCTAATAAAGAGGCAGCCACAGCTGGTGCTGCCCTGTCCACCTTTCTTCCTGCCTTGAATGGTAACGAGATGAAGAAAAGGTCAAAAGAAGTGGCCTCCCCCACAACGTCGCTGAGCCACGGCATCAGTTGCCCGTGTCGCACTTCTTGCACGTGGAGAGAATAGAGCTTTGTTGCGTTTCGGCCAGCGTTAGCTGGTGTTCCCACTGTCCACAGCCTCAAGTTCTCCTGACTGTCCTCTGAGTGGGGAGCTCACATCCTTGCCACAACAGCAAGGGGAGCAGAAGACAGGCACTCTATTTCATCCCTCCATACTTTGTAGCATTTTAACATGATAAAGACTAGGATGCAAACTAAAATGGCCGCTCGCTTTTCTCCCAAAACTAAGATCATGGAATCTGGTCCCACCACTTCACAGCAAATAGATGGGGAAACAATGGAAACAGTGACAGACTTTATTTTCTAGGGCTCCAAAGCACTGCAGATGGTGACTGCAGCCACGAAATTAAGATGCTTGCTCCTTAGAAGAAAAGCTATGACTAACCTAGACAGCATATTAAAAAGCAGAGACATTGTTTTGCCAACAAAGGTCCATCTAGTCAAAGCTATGGTTTTTTTGGTAGTCATTTTGGATGTTAAGAGTTGGACCATAAAGGAAAGCACCAAAGAATTGATACTTTTGAACTGTGGCGTTGGAGAAGACTCTTGAGAGTCCTTTGGACAACAAGGAGATCAAACCAATCAATCCTAAAGGAAATCAGTCCTGAATATTCATTGGAAGGACTAATGCTGAAGCTGAAGCTCCAATACTCTGGCCACCTAATGAGAAAAACTGATTTTTCTAAAAAGACCCTGATGCTGGGAACGACTGAAGGCAGGAGAAGAAGGGAACAACAGAGAATGAGATGGTTGGATGGCATCACTGACTCAGTGGACATGAGTTTGAGCAAACTCTGGGAGTTGGTGATAGACAGGGAAGCCTGGTGTGTTGCAGCCCATGGGGTCGAAAAGAGTCAGACACAACTGAGCGACTGAACTAACATAATTAAGTAAGCCAGAAAGAAAGACACCAACACAGTATGCTGCTAAGTCATTTCAGTTGTGTCCGACTCTGTGCGACCCCATAGATGGCAGCCCACCAGGCTCCCCCGTCCCTGGGATTCTCCAGGCAAGAACACTGGAGTGGGTTGCCATTTCCTTCTCCAATGCAAGAAAGTGAAAAGTGAAAGTGAAGACGCTCAGTAGTATCCAACTGTTAGTGACCCCATGGACTGAAAGTGAAGTCGCTCAGTGGTGTCTGACTCTTAGTGACCCCATGGACTACAGCCAGAGATGACTGGACTCTCTGCAGGCAGCCTGTTTCACCCATGCCCTCCTTGAAGCAGGTCAGAGTTCACCACAGTTATATACATCCCCTAAAATAACCAACTTGAAACACATCAGTGGGAAGCAGAAATGTCACTGGACACTGAGTGGGGAGATGAAGACTCACTCACATCCCGCACAGGACAGGACTTCAAATGACATGCCCCCGAGACGCCTGTGCCCCTGCTCCCAAGGCTTCCCTCCCTGCCAGCTGCCCGACCACACTTCTTTCTCTTCACCCGCCTCCATCTCGAAAGCTCTTTTCCCACTGACAAAAGAACGCTCATCCAAAAGGAGGCTGGTAATCAGCCAGAACAATCCACGCCGCCACTGCCATTCTTCCAGCTTATCCACACGACACCGTCTTCCCTCTGCAGCCCCCTCCCCACCCTACTGTCACACTGTGTGCTCACTAACCCTAACAATTGCTCCATGACGGTTATCATAATTCCCAGCATGCTAAATGGGAAGAGGGGCTTACAGAAATTCAGAGACTCACCCAAGCTAAGGCACAATAGTTCAGGACCCCTCCTAGTTTTGTCAGACCCCCATCAGTGCCCCCTCCCCCCGCCCCACATGTGCCAGTGCAAAGGTAGTGGGCCTGGGGAAACACAAATGTGAGGCTGGGGATGGGGTGTGCCTGGGCTGCTTCCTTCATGCCCTGGGCAGCACTCGTTCCCTTATTCAAGCGGCTCCTACAAAGCTGGCTGTGAACCCTCTTTGAGAAGGTCCTGCCTTCTCCCAGGCCATCTTGCTGGCTGCAGGGACGAAGGTGACTCGACCTTATTTATTAGGGGTCACTAAAACCTGACAGGTTGTAAGTATGTTAAACTTGACATGCATTTCTCTCTCCTCTGGTGGCCAGATCTGGACACAGGAGGCAGACTACATACCTAAGCCATGAACTACAACCCAGCTGTTCCTGACTTTCATTTTGCTCCCTGTGTATTTAGCTCTGCTGCTGCTGCTGCTAAGTCGCTTCAGTCGTGTCCGACTCTGTGCGATCCCATAGACGGCAGCCCACCAGGCTCCCCCATCCCTGGGGTTCTCCAGGCAAGAACACTGGAGTGGGTTGCCATTTCCTTCTCCAATGCATGCAAGTGAAAAGTGAAAGTGAAGACGCTCAGTAGTATCCAACTCTTAGTGACCCCATGGACTGCAGCCTACCAGGCTCCTCCATCCATGGGATTTTCCAGGCAAGAGTACTGGAGTGGGGGTTGGCAAGGTAAGATATGTCAATTCCTTGGGCCCAGGTTTTGATACTAGTATGACCAAAACCCAGCAGAACCACATAATCTATAATCCGCATTAGGAGGGCACTTCTGAGAGTGAGAGGAGACACTGTTAATTGTGCCAGGAGGACAACTCCTAAGTAAACTGGAGTGTATGGTCACCTTAAAAACCTTCCCTGGGTCCTAACACCCTACCTCGATCACACAGAGACTAGAACGCTTAAGGGTCTGCAAGAAGATGGAAATAAAGACAGACCTATTAAAAAGTTCTGCCTATGCCTTCTACTTGGAGTTTTCATAATACCACAATGTTTTATTCATGTAAAGCATTTTATAGTTTACAAAGTACTTTCATGAGCATACTTCGCCTTAATAAGCCTGGGCGGCAGGTAATATGATCAGCATCTTGAGAAGGTCATAGAGCGAGGAGCAGAGAGAGAGCGCAGATCCAGGATCTGGGTGAGCCTGTTCTCACCCACCCTGTGTCCCTGATTGCCTCCACTCTCACTGAGCCACCAGCTTGTTCTCTGAGCCTAGACCGCCTGGGATAAAGATCCAAAGAAAGGTTTTGGGAGATGGTGGACCGCGTTATAGTGTTGTCTGAATCAAAGTGAACTGCAAAGCCAGGCGTTAGCACTGTGCACACTGGAAAGAGAAATACATGTGTGGTCACTTACTTTCAAAAACCAACCTGGACTAAATGAAACACTGCCCATTCCCAACATGGCTTTCTGAGGAATTTTCTAAGACCCTAAACTTTATACATAATATTCATTGGCAAAAGACCAACCCTCCAGCATTTGAGACAGTGGTTCTTGGTGGGGTGGGGTGGTACTATATAACCTCAAGGGGCCATGTGGGTTGTCATCAGGGCCGAGTGCCCTCCTTTCTCTCTGCCTCCCCTGTACGTCAGTGAATGCTAGGGCACAGAGGACCAAAGGTGCCAGGCCCGAGGGCGGCCCCCAGTCCCCACACGAGCCTACTATCCGTGGCTCTGGTGGTCTCCCGAGGACCAGCCTGCGGTCTCCTGGGGATGATGTCCTGCGAGCTGCTCTCCGGGGCCACGGCTGGCACAGCACCAAGGAGCTCCACGGCTCTGCACATCTCATTTCAGGGAAACATGGCCTGGTTGTGTTCATCTATAACAGGACGTCTCTAGTCAGAGCAGCATGTTCTGAGCAAGACCACACAGCACACACACGCCACCTACATGAGACTGAGACAGAACTTTCATGCTGATTGAGTCCTGTCTCTCCCTGGTCTGTTAAACTTGCTTCTTCTTTCAGGTATGCAGATAATTTAGGTCGAAGTGGAATTAGGGGAAGCACAGATAATTCCACTGTGTATAAAATAAATCAAAACATATCACGAAGGACTAACTCAATTCAAACTTCCTGGTTTGACAGAAGAACTGATGTTTCTGAGAAAGAACTCCCCAAACTGTCAAAGACGGGGTGCTTGTGAGGCCATACTCACTGAACTGATTCATTCTGCCAGGAGGATCTGATGAGAATAACATAGAACAAAGTTTTCCCTCCTGATTCTGTGACATGTCTCAGTTTTATCCAAGTCACAAACCTCCCCTGGGCCTCAACTATCTGACTGCACTGTAAGATATGACCTGCCTCACTGGGGTGGCTTTAAATGGGCACTTGTATGTCAAGTGTGTGTAGTGGAATAGGACGTCCTAGAGGCCCAGAGTAAAGTACACCCCTCTCTCCTCGTGGAGATGCATTTCAAAGCACAGAGCATCTTTAATTCTCAGCACAACACTGAAGAATTATTTTGCAATTAGTAATGAGCAGCAGTGCACAGGAGGAACGAATCACTGACACCTTTAATATTAATGTTCGCAGAGTGAAGTGCATCAGTGACCATGCATGGATGGGACTGCTGAGATGCGGGAGACAGGGCACCACTGTGTCTGTGACACCCAGAAAGGAGTCAGAGTTCAGGGAAGAAATGCAGATAGAAAAAAAAGACTTTGCTGTCTTCTTATTTTAGGAAAGGAAACATCATCCAGAAAGATAGGAAAAGGAGACTTGAATAGAGCTGGGGAAGACTGGGAAATTAAGGAAGAAATGTTTTAACAGAACCAAACCTTCTGGGAGACCTGTAGGTAGAGTGAAATGAAATGACAGAACCCTAACTACTGGCGGTGAATCTCTCAGTTATTGTGTTTTTGTTTCCTTTTGTTTTTAGGTTCACTGATATGTCAGAGGCTGGGCCAAAATAGCCTCTTTCCTTCATGAGAACATCACCATAACTCTGCTTAAAATGGGTATTCCCCTTCCTTCCCTGCTGCAGGCCAAAGTAATGTGATGACTCAAAGGCTTAAATAAAAAGAGGAATGGGCCGGCCCTTAGCCGTGACTGCCCAAGGACAGCTTTCTGTTGGTAAGAAACTAATGCCACCATTTGATCAGAGTAAGTTGTGATGCTGTTAGAGGATCAGACAATGGATGAGACTTCCTGGGGAAGACGGAGAAGCCCACCAGTGGCCATGCTATTGTTCTGGATGAGATAACTTCACGAGGGCCGCATCCTCACCACTGTACCAGATCAGGAAGGCACATGCGTAATACACATGCAAGACCAGTAAGACCAAAAAAGAAATAATACACCAATCAGAAAACGACTCTTTATAAACAAGTATGGGGTCTAAACTATCCCTTATAACTGTGTGCACTCATTCTGCAAGAAATCAGGTGATTCACTTCTGTGTAACTTGCAGGGACCACCGCCAGAACTTCCAGGTCTGCTTGAGCGACCTCCTCCAGGCTGCTGTGTTTAGAACTCTCGGCATCACAGTGATGGCAGCGCTCACAGTTCTCCACACATCCATGAGCTATATCAACTCCAGCTGTAAACAGGAACAACACATTTAGGAAGGGAGCAGACCAGCTTCAGAGCACTGCTTCTCTGGGGAGGGGACCATAAGCAACAATGGTTCTGCTCACTGGTGACAGCACGGACTTGCACACTTACTCACCACTAACTATTTTAGGGGGTTTCCCTGTTGGCTCAGTGGTAAAGAGCCTGCCTGCCAATGCAGGAGACATGTATTTGATCCCTGGGTTGGGAAGATCCCTTGGAGAAGGAAATGGCAATCCACTCCAGAATTCTTGCCTGAGAAATTCCATGGACAGAGGAGCCTGGAGGCCTATAGTTCATGAGATTGCAAACAGTCACACACGACTGAGTGACTAGACAGCAAACAAACAATAAACTATTTCAGGAGCTAAATTCGAAGCACCTCTTTTTATTTCAATACTAAGAACTTCTCCACAAAAAGCCTGAAAGTTTTTACTGGACTGCGGTCATGTGAGGCTTAAAGGCAGGAAGTCCCCACACATGAAAGATGGATATAAGAGCCAACACTCGACCCAGCCTTCCAGGCATCCAGACATGGTGTGATAAGGTCCAGAAATCCCCAAATGTCCATCAGTCTATTTTGTTTACATTAAGCCCATTGAGAACATTTAAGAATGAGGCTTTTTAAATGCTGTTTTTATTTGTCAAACCACACAGATTGCACACTGTATTGCTTATTTTGGTGGAGAGCAATTTCAGTAAATTATGACATTTTGCTGCTAAAGGAACAGCCTTCCCAGCTCTTTTTCAGTCCTTCAAGGAGAGGATTAAACTGAATGAACAATAAATTTAAAGAACCAAAGAGCACAGGACTGTCTATTATGAAATTACTTATCTGATTACATTTATAATGGCGATAAATAATAATAGTGTTGAGAGCTACTGGTGTGTCAGAAACTAAAACACAAATAAGTCCATGATAAGCAGGCTTGGTGGCTGTATTTACAGCTCAGTCAAGTTTAAGTAGGAGAACACCTGGTATACATTAAAAGTACTTACCAAGTCGTCCACGTCCCCACCCTCCTCAAAGGCGGCCGCTGAGTCTGCATTTGCATTTTCTTTGGGGGCCAGAAACTGTGAACAGAAAGTCAGGGATGATACCACAAGCACAGTTTTGCCTCCTTTGATGGAGGAACACATGCAAATGGCCCCAAAGAAGCACCATCTTGATGTACGCCCCTTCCTTTGGTTCTGGATGACAGGACCCCTGTGAGGTTGAACAGTCCACTAACTAGTCACGGAGAAAGTTCCTGGGAAGAGGGAGGAGACGATGTGGCTCTCCAAGGCAGCGAGCATGTGGAGGGGCCTGCATCAGGCCCCAAGGACACCAGGTATCCCCATTTCTGCTTCCACAGTGGGTATGTGGGCTCATTAGGGTCAAGAAAAGAACCAAACACCCCAAACTAGTATGACTCAGTCTCTCTCTCTTTTTTTTTAACAAAAGCAAACTTTACTGAGGTGTAATTGGCATACAATAAATCTCAGTCTCTTTTGAAGGGAGCATTAAGGGTCAAGTGTCTGGACTTAAAAGATTATAAGCATCTACTCAATTCCACTGAGGACAAAAGAGGTAAAAGGAAGGACTTCTTCTAGGAGATGTGAAACACAAAAATGGGTGGGTTTGTTCAATTCTTTTTCTGGCAATCTTTAAACGTGTGTTATAAATTGTTTGAAAACAGGAAGGTGGATGAGAACACTTCCAGTGTACGCTTCTGTTTAGCATCAGTATTCTAGACCTGGAACTTCTACAAGGCAGATATGCAGAAAATCAAAGGGCCCTGAACTGAAGTCTGCAAGGATCGAGGAATGCAACTCAGATTTTCAAAAGGGAGTGAGTGCCCATGAAGACTATCTGAACATTCTTGCCCTCCAAAGACAGCAGTGGCGACTCTTGTCCTTCAAGGCGTGTGATAACTGAATCGAAGACCTAGGTTTTATCAATTTCTTGTCCATCCTAACACCAGAGCTGATCTTCTTGTAGGATAAGTACTTAGCATGGTGGCAGAGACCAGTCTGTGGGAGGGAGGGTTTTTAAAAGGGGAGGTGGAAGTGTGGTAGGCCTCTCCCAGTTAGCATCCCTCAGGGTGGGTGTGCATGGAGCTGGTGGGCGGTAAACAAGCCTTCCAGCCCACTTCACTCCTGTGGTAGCTCCACCCAAGCGGGAAAGGTGTGTTCATGTATACACTTTCTCGACATGAAAGCAGAGCAAGAACTGCTTTCCCTGTATTTTCTGTAATTTTTATGGTGCCGTGGACACAATCAAGGCCTCTGAAACCTAAGAATTATACATAGATTAAAAGGTCAGGAAGCAACAGTTAGAACTGGACATGGAACAACAGACTGGTTCCAAATAGGAAAAGGAGTACGTCAAGGCTGTACATTGTCACCGTGCTTATTTAACTTATATGCAGAGTACATCATGAGAAACGCTGGGCTAGAAGAAGCACAAGCTGGAATCAAGACTGCCGGGAGAAATACCAATAACCTCAGATGTGTAGATAATACCACCCTTATGGCAGAAAGTGAAGAGGAACTAAAAAGCCTCTTGATGAAAGTGAAAGAGGACAGTGAAAAAGTTGGATTAAAGCTCAACATTCAGAAAACGAAGATCATGGCATCCAGTCCCATCACTTCGTGGGAAATAGATGGGGAAACAGTGGCTGACTTTATTTTTCTGGGCTCCAAAATCACTGCAGATGGTGATTGCAGCCATGAAATTAAAAGACGCTTACTCCTTGGAAGGAAAGTTATGACCAACCTAGACAGCATATTAAAAAGCAGAGACATTACTTTCCCAACAAAGGTCCATCTAGTCAAGGCTATGGTTTTTCCTGTGGTCATGTATGGATGTGAGAGTTGGACTGTGAAGAAGGCTGAGCGCTGAAGAATTGATGCTTTTGAACTGTGGTGTTAGAGAAGACTCTTGAGAATCCCTTGGACTGCAAGGAGATCCAACCAGTCCATTCTGAAGGAGATCAGTCCTGGGTGTTCATTGGAAGGACTGATGCTGAAGCTGAAACTCCAATACTTTGGTCACTTCATGCAAAGAGTTGACTCACTGGAAAAGACCCCACTGCTGGGCGTACACACTGAGGAAACCAGAATTGAAAGAGACACGTGTACCCCAATGTTCATCGCAGCACTGTTTATAATAGCCAGGACATGGAAGCAACCTAGATGTCTATCAGCAGATGAATGGATAAGAAAGCTATGGTACATATACACAATGGAGTATTACTCAGCCATTAAAAAGAATACATTTGAATCAGTTCTAATGAGGTGGATGAAACTGGAGCCTATTATACAGAGTGAAGTAAGCCAGAAAGAAAAACACCAATACAGTATACTAACGCATATGTATGGAATTTGGAAAGATGGTAACAATAACCCTTTATACGAGACAGCAAAAGAGACACTGATGTATAGAACAGTCTTTTGGACTCTGTGGGAGAGGGAGAGGGTGAGATGATTTGGGAGAATGGCATTGAAATACGTATAATATCATTTATGAAACGAGTCGCCAGTCCGGGTTCGATGCATGATACTGGATGCTTGGGGCTGGTGCACTGGGACGAGCCAGAGGGATGGTATGGGGAGGGAGGAGGGTTCAGGATGGGGAAGACGTGTATACCTGTGGCGGATTCATTTAGATATTTGGCAAAACCAATACAATATTGTAAAGTTTAAAAATAAAATTAAAAAAAAAAAAAAAAAAGACCCTGATGTTGGGAGGGATTGGGGGCAGGAGGGGAAGGGGACGACAGAGGATGAGATGGCTGGATGGCATCACTGACTCGATGGACATGAGTTTGGATAAACTCTGGGAGTTGGTGATGGACAGGGAGGCCTGGCGTGCTGCGATTCATGGGGTCGCAGAGAGTCGGACACAACTAAGCGTCTAAACTGAACTGAACTGATGTCTCCTTACACCACAGACCAAAGCCACAGTTAAAATACAAGGCTGTATACAACAAGTCTCAGGAAGCAAGCTCTGTGTGTCCTTTAATTCCTTGTGTACTGAAACTTACTCACGTGGGTGAGAAGGGCAAGAGGAAGGCAGCACGTGCAGAGTTGGGCGAGGCTGCGTTAGTGCCAGGATGTGGCTATGACAGTCTGTTTTTGACTCATCCTCCCTCCTGGACTTTTTCCCCCTCAGTCAAAACCACCTCATCAATCACTGACTTCAATTCTGATTGAGAGATTAAGGAGTTCACTTTTCTCTAAGGACATGTATATACCTTTCTATAGCCCTTTGCTGACTATGAACTGGACTGTGGTCAGTGCTGGAAATCAATCTGTGGTTTAGGAGACAGAAGATGCTAGCAGTGGAGGCACAGCCTGGAACAGAACAGAACTGATTCATATCATCAATTCTACTTATTTATTCGGGTTGATTATAAATAAAGATACCTGAGAGTCACATAGAGATAAATGAGTCAGCAATCCACATGTGCATCTGCAGCTGGTTTACATCTAAAGGTCAGACTCTGCTCCTGGATTCCCAAATTAATCTTTATTTATGATTCTAATTATCTTCAATATTAAAAACGTTATGGGGAGGGAGGAGGGAGGAGGGTTCAGGATGGGGAACACATGTATACCTGTGGTGGATTCATTTTGATATTTGGCAAAACTAATACAATTATGTAAAGTTTAAAAATAAAATAAAATTAAAAAAAAAAAAAAAAAAAACAAAGAGCGATTTTTATTTTGCTCCTCTCCTATTATCATTAACCCCCAGGTGATCTTCCCTACATCAAGAACATCAGCCTGAAAGATAAAGACGTATCCTTTAGGTGAGAAAAGAATAAAAAAGAAGAGCTGTGTCTTACCAGAAGCCTCTGGGGGCTACAAGTGACTGGTACCTTCAAACACAAACTCTGTGGTCTTAATCGTTTTGTAGTCTGCTATATCTCGTATTACCCCCTTAGAAACCTGACCCATAGTAGGTACGCATTGATGAATCTTGGAGAAGGAAATGGCAACCCACTCCAGTCTTCTTGCCTGGAGAATCCCATGGCAGAGGAGCCTGGCAGGCTACAGTTCATGGGAACACAAGAGTCGAACACGACTTAGTGACTAAACCATTGATGAATCTAGAAAATCCCTAATGCTTTTTGGCACACAGTCTCTAAAAGCTCCAATTCCTATTCCCATCCCACCTGCAAAGCCCCTTTCACACTGCAATTACAGGATAAATTCAGATAGGACTGTCTGCACAATATGACCATAGTATATACCATTAAACATAAATGACACGTCTCTGAGATGAGGCCAAATTCCAGGAAGAAAGGAACGGCGGCAAATAAACTCCTTTCCATCAAGTGCTAAACATCTGGAGCTGATTTCCTGACAGATCTACTTTACATTACTACTTAAGCAATTTACAGCTAAGAGCAGGCTGCCATCCATTATCCTTCCCACAGCCCCAGGCAAAGCTGATCTCTTCCACTTATCACTCCTCACCATCAGAGTTTTTAACTACAAGTAATTTCCAGGCTGTGCATGACAGGGAAGCTCGAGATACAGCAGAGAATTCAACGACTGGCCTGTTTTCTCAATAAAAGCAACAGATTCTCTGAATGCAGCCACAAGGGGCACGAGTCAACAGTTGACTTTTCTTATGTTCTTTCTCTCTGCAATATGCTGAAAAAAGAGGACAAATAGAAAAAAAAAACCACTTGTGTGACACAGTCCTCCATCCTCATCATGTATTTGCGGTTACCAAGAAAGAAACTTCTTACTTGGAGATCTTTATGAGATGGATAAACCACTACTTCTCAGGTACACTGAAATACCATCCACAAGCAGAGAAACTGCATCAATCACTTCTACCAGAAGCTTCCAGTCCTATTCCTCCGTAAGACTAAAAACTAAAAATCAGCTTGTCCTAAGGCCCCTGCTGCTGCTGCTGCTGCTAAGTCGCTTCAGTCGTGTCCGACTCTGTGCGACCACATAGAAGGCCTTTAGCAATCCCCAAATTGAAAACACATGGCTTCCATCGGGTTGATTCCAACACCAAGGTCTAGATATACAATAGCATCACGAAGAATGAAAATCTGTTTGCATGTATTTTGTTTAAAATGACACATACTTAGGTTTCATTAATGCTATTTTCATGCTTTATAGGGAATACAGTTCAGGAGAGAAATCTGCAAACCAGTGTGGGGGAAAAGAACCATATAATACAGGCACTGTCTGTTCCCAGTAACCCTGGGTAAGCCACTTGACCTTTCTATAACTGCTGCTGCTGCCGCCAAGTTGCTTCAGTCGTGTCCGACTCTGTGCGACCCCATAGACAGCAACCCACCAGGCTCCCCCGTCCCTGGACTCTCCAGGCAAGAACACTGGAGTGGGTTGCCATTTCCTTCTCCAATGCATGAAAGTGAAAAGTGAAAGTGAAGTCGCTCAGTGGTGTCCGACTCTTAGTGACCCCATGGACTGAGTACTGGAGTGGGTTGCCATTCCCTTCTCCGTCTATACTAGCTCTCCTCAAAAAAAAATAGGAATACTACTACTGACCTCATTTATCTCTTGGAGTTGCACTGCTTCTCAGATGAAATAAAAGATACAAAAAAAGGCCTTGTGGAATTGTAGATTTTATGTTCCAATTCCTAGGAATACACTCAATATATGTTTACCAAATGACATACACAACAATACCCGTAGCATTTTTATTCCCAGTTGCCAGTGTTTAGAAACAACCAATGTCCGTCATTAGGAGAATGGATGAAAAAATTGTGGTATAACCACAAAAGAGAATACTACATAGCTGTAATAATGAATGAACAACTTTAACATCATGGATGAGTCATAAAAGGCACGATTCCAATTATATGAAGGTTGAGCTAGGCAAACTACTCTCAAGTGACAGATGTCAGAATACTGGGCAGGGTATCAGGGATCCTTCTGAGGTTTTGGAAATGCTCTGTATTTTTATCTGGGCAGTGGGCACCCAGATATATGACTATGTAAGAATTTGCAGTGTTCATATTTGAGATTTGTGCTTTTACTGTATGTTCTAGCTCAATAAAAAATTTATTTTTTTTCAATAAAAAATTTAAAATCATATCTTAAAAATATCAAGCTCTAAACAAATATAAAGTAACAATGTGACCTTTTAACTACTGCTTTTCTTGTACTAACATATAGAACTTCACTAGGGATTTAAGGCAGACAAGGAAGACAAGAACAAAGGAAAATGTCATGGGGTCCAACAGCGGCCAGCAGTCAGAGACAACTGTTCTCAAGAAATGATCCTTAATTCTAATCTTATAATCTTTCACAATGCTTTGGGGATCTTTTTTGGAAGAGGCAGCATGAGAATCTTTTATGTACACGTGGCTGGTGGCATTCTATGGTGGAGGCATAAAAACGCATAGAGTCCAGAGTCTGGACTCTAACCAATTCTGCTGGCCATGAACTTGTGACACTGAGAAAGTCAACTTCACCTCTCTAGACTGCCTCTGGAAAATGACCAGATCACTAAGCTTTGAGCATCTATGAAGCTAAGATGGAAAAATCAATAAATGTCACAGCAATACAGAAGGCCAGATTAGGCAACTATAAGGAAAACAAGTGCTAACGTGATGCCTTTTCCCCCGTAAGAGTTTGTATCAAATGATTATTTAGACAAATCTCAACCTTGGAATCCTGTGAGAAACAATATTCCAAAGCCACAGGAATAAATTCTCTTTCCTCTCTGTGCTCTTAATATGGAGTAAAAAGAATGGAGGGCTGGGGCTCAGTCCTACCACTGGGTTCCTGGCCAGTGACACTGCGAGACTGTAAGCACATCGTTTTATGTCTCAGCCCTAAGTTTCTTCATGTGTATATAAAATAAGGAGTTTGGACCAGATCAGGATTTTTCAGGTTCTGTTCCCTGAGGGCTCTTCTAAGTTCTCAGAGCATGGGTAACCCCAAATTTCCACTCCCACTATCCATCAAGGGAGAAGTATCACCCTTCTGTGTTTTATGTATCAGGCTTCCTTTTAAGCTTTCAGTTTTAAAAATAAAAACTCAGCTAGATCATCATTAGGATTCCTTCCAGGTGAATAAAATTCTATACAACTTAAGCCAATATCCTCTGCCTTAGTTAAGAATCTGACTTGTTTAATCCTTTTAGCCCAGGGCTTCCCATCATTCTTTGTTGTCAGGGGCTCTACCTACTAGGAGTCAGTGGCATGCCCCCTGCTGTAACCACCTGGAATGTCTCTGGACAATGCTAATATCTCCTGGGGTATAAAATCACTCCTGGCTGAGAACCACTGTTTTAACCGTAACACAGGTTAGTAGGAAAAAATTTAAAAAAAATTTTTTTATAAAGATGACAAACTTTGAATGAAGAATCAGCCTTTCTTGACCTTTTACAAGTCCAGGTCTCTCATGGACCATGGATGGTTCCCTGGTCCTGGATTGTGATGCTCCTGGAATGTGGCAGGATAAACAGGCACAACTCCTACCCACCACAGAGCCAAGCCCTGTGAATGAGATGACAAAGCGTGCACAGGAGCTACAAAGTCCTCTCCATGTTGTCGCCAATGGCAAGACTTCATCTTTTTATGGCTGAGTAGTATTCCGTGGGGTATGTATACCACGTCTTCTTTACTCATTCATCATCAATGGACACTTAGGTGTTTGTTTTTTTTCCGATCTTTGTTATCATAAATAATGCTGTGGTGAACACCAAGGTGTATATATCTTTTTGAAATATGGTCCTTGAGAGGATTATGCTAAGTGAAATAAGTCAGATGAAGAAAGATAAACAATGTACGATTTCACCAAAACCAGAACAAATGAAGAAACCAAATGAAACAAAAATAAACCCATAGATACAGAGAACAGACTAGTAGTTACCAGAAGGGAAGGCATGACAGGAGGGTGAAATGGGTAAAGACGGTCAACTGTATGGGATGAATGGAAATCAAACTTTTGGTGGTGAGCGTGTAGTGTACACAGAAGTTGAACTATAATGCTGTACACAGAAATTTACTAATGGTATAAAGCAATGTGAACTCAATAAAAAGAAACAAAATAAAACTGGAGGAAAAATACATATACAAACATCAAACATTAATGGCATGTCTAACTGACTACCAGAAAACAGAAAAAGTGAAAGAATTCACGAGTGGGAAACAGGAGTTATATTTATACCTAGGCTTCAAAATCAAACAGAGGTATCAGTTAGCGAAAGGAAAAGTGACTGTCTAAGCTTATGTCAAGGCTATGGTTTTTCCTGTGGTCATGTATGGATGTGAGAGTTGGACTGTGAAGAAGGCTGAGCACCGAAGAATTGATGCTTTTGAACTGTGATGTTGGAGAAGACTCTTGAGAGTCCCTTGGACTGCAAGGAGATCCAACCAGTCCATTCTGAAGGAGCTCAGCCCTGGGATTTCTTCGGAAGGAAAAATGCTAAAGCTGAAACTCCAACCTCTGGCCACCTCATGTGAAGAGCTGACTCATTGGAAAAGACTCTGATGCTGGGAGGGATTGGGGGCAGGAGGAGAAGGGGACGACAGAGGATGAGATGGCTGGATGGCATCACTGACTCGATGGACATAGGTCTGGGTGAACTCCGGGAGTTGGTGATGGACAGGGAGGCCTGGCGTGCCGCGATTCATGGGGTCGCAAAGAGTCAGACACAACTGAGTGACTGAACTGAACTGAACTGAAGCTTATGTCATGAGAGAACTTTCTAATTCTACAGCAAGAATGACTTACCTATATTCTCAAAGAATCATAAAATCCACACATTTCTAGAATATATCAGAGGGAAACAGCTGTCCTTAAGATGGGCAAGTGTAAAGTCATGATTTAATTTTCATTTAAAATGGGCATCCCTGAATAATAATTCCTTTCAAATCATCATTTAACAGCAATAATGTGACAGTGTGCCAACTTTAAATAACATGGTCAATATCTTGAAATAATTTTAATGGACTATGAGGATTATTCTTCAATGTCTGAATACAGCCAAGTTTCTGTAATTGATTCTTTGGGAAGTGACCAAACATAACAGTTGCTTTGAAGAAAATGTAGATGAGTATCTTATTGTGTGGTCAAAACTGATTATACTTCCATAACTTGGCTAAGAGAAAAAGCTGAAGCATGTCTCTCCTATTAAAACCACAAGGAATCAACTTCCTTGAGCCAGAATTGTACTAATTCTCCCCATTATCATCGTATGTACCTTCTCCCTTCCACAATTCTCTCCAAAAATCAACAGGTGCCATTAAAAATTAAAAAAACTTTTTTTAACATAGAGGACTAAGTTTTTATTCTGGAAAAAAAAGGGGGGGCTCGTGTGATACCGAAGCAGACACAAAAGCATAATCTTACAGGTCAGACATGACAGAGTGTGTGCCGAGAGTCAGTCACAACAGCAAGCTTCACTCTGCTATGTTGACCAGGCTTTCTCTCTGTTCAAACACAGTGATGTTTTCGGACTTGTCTTAACCAACTGAAATCAGTTCTGTTGATATTAGAATCATGTAAGGACACCCACCCGTATCTAGTCTTCACTGAAATTCTTCTCTGCAGCTTCATTACCAGACATTAAAATTCCTGATGGTTATGCTCTGTGCTCTTTAATTCCAAAGGTGATATTACATTTGCAACAAAGACTAAGGCCCAGACACACTCGCAGGAAGCACATTATCCCTTCTTAGCTTTCTTCCTTTTCTCGTGTTCTGGCCTCACTTAACTCTGACACCTTCGGTTAAGAGGTACTGCTTAGGGGAAAAGACTGCCTTTTCAGGTCAGGGCTTTCCGCTTCCTCCCAAAACTGTAACGTACTCAGCTCTCAGCTGGATGACAGATTTTTTTGAATGCAATAATGATTAAAATGAAACTATCTGCCTTATTTTACCTGTTTACCAAAAGCTGATTGATAAGCCTTCACTCTACATGATTTTACGTGTCACCTTAACTCTTCTATGGTGCCCAGCTGTTATGGCAAACACTAAATGTTGCTGTTAAGGTACATTATGAATGTGACTAACATTTACAATCAGCTGACTAAGTAAAGAAGGTTACCCTCAATAATGTTGGTAAGCCTGATCCAATCAGTTGAAGGAATTATGCCCCTGGAATGTAATACAGAAATCCTGCCTTAATTTCCAGCTTGCTGGCCTGCTCTATAAATTCCACATTTGCCAGCCCCTACAACTGTGTGAGCCAGTTCCTTAAAATGAATCAATCCCCCCTCCACACCCTCCCCCCACACAGTACTGGTTCTCTCTGCAGAGCCCTGAATGACACACCCTAGTTCCAGGGGGAAGTATTATCACGCCATTGCATAAAATAACAAATCCAGTTAAAGGGCACTCTGAAGCCCACAGTACTCAGTCTTGACTGTGGCAGCAGTGGGTACAGACATCACAGAACTTTCTCTGAGACAACCGTCAGCATCTTGAAGAATGCTTTTTAAATTCTGAGATCTTACTTCCTGAGAGCAGGGGCCATATCTGTTCTTTAACAAAATGCTTTTGCCAGGCAGAGTGCTTAATAAAAAGTCTTGTATATTCTAATTTCTTTGCCAAACAATATCATGTTTTTTGCCAAATGTGTTTTCTGAACTGAAATTCAAGATTTTTAAACTTTGGCCTGCGTTTAGCCCATAGATGAACATCTCTGGCCTTGTTTCCGCTATTCCCTTAGATTCCTGTTCATGAGTCCCTGACCAAGCTCTCCCTTACCGGGCAGTTAATTTTTGAGTCTCCAATGCTTCCTTCTGCTACCCTGTAAGCAACTGAGTCTCTAGAGGGCGGGGGTGCTGTTTTATCGTTCAGTACAGTGCCCAGCAAACATACTGTAGCCCAGCAAACATAACTGACGGCTGCCATGTGTTGTACTAGCAAGGCTGGGTCAACCACCGACTGTAAATAACACTGGATGTTATGAACCATATACTTCTGAGCTACTCAATTTAATTTCATTGAAATTTCATCACAAATACGCAGTATAATGAAGAAGAACTGAGCTGAACAGCTGTATGTTTTTGACTCACAACTGAATCAGATGTAATGCTCATCCTCCACACAGGAAGACACCAAGTATGTTGACCATTTGCATCAATATGAAGTCTTTTTTTGTTGTTAAAAATAACTCCCTGGTGACTAATGTGTGGCCTGGGTGGGGATCACTGGGCTAGATGGATTTCCTAGCCTTAACCAGGGTCTACTATGGATCACAAACTCTAGAGGTACTGAAGTGCAACTGTAGGTGAGTTCTAGAAACATTATCGTAGTTTATGGCAAACTGAATGAGATTACAATTTCTCCTATGAGGATGCTGCAGCTGAAGCAATTTGCCTGTTGGTTGAGTAAAGAACAGTACAGTAATCTAGTTACCCCTAGAATTTTACTTCTTCAAGGAAGAATGAGCACCAAGAAAATAATCTCCACCACAATAATTCATCTAAAGGCAGGGAGTTAGCCCGCAATACCTTTTTGGCTTCCTCAGTGGTGACAGAGCTTCCAGGGGCTTCATCTTTGGTGATCAGAGTAACTCCATCTATAAAGTAATTCACAGAGGAAAATTCAAGTACAGAGACTTAAGCCCAATCCCACCTTCCTTTCCACCACACCTCCTCCCAGCTTTGCATGGGAGATTTTTGGAATTATTAATATAAAGGTGCTCTTCTCTATAGGAAATATAAAGCTTTATGAAAGATGCTGAACTCTCATCATTTTTTCCATCTTCCATCGCCCTTTCTCCTATGTTTGCTTATAGAAAATGAAAGCCACATCACAAATGTTACCTGTTGTGTGAAGTCTTTCTTGATTCAATCTCTCCCTTAGAACTCTTCAGATCACTTTGTTTATCCCTTTGAAATAGCTCTCACCATACTGTATCCTGTATGACTGTAAATATTTTATCCCTCCTAACAGATTATACTTTCTCTAGGGCAGGGATTACATTTTATTCATTCTTCTATTTCCCTCAGTGTATGTCATAGCAGGAGCTCAGTAAATAAATGCAAATTGAGTAACTATGCTTTGGTCCAAACCCATTAGGTACCAGATACGGGAATCTGTAGACTTTCTGACTTCTAGCAGTGTGACCAGCTATTGATGGAATGGCAGAAAGCTAAGGTCAGAAGGAAACACGCTCTTACAAAGATCTTGCCTATCATTTAGCCTAGAGTGTTGAGTTGAACTCAGTGAGAGCAAATTAAGGATGGAAAATCTACCCTTTAGTTTTCTCTTCTTAAGATTTTCTTCTGTCTCAAGTGGTTAATGCACAAAACGTTCTCAGAAAAGCACATGCATTTAACATCCATTTGTACCTAGAAATGGCACAAGGTCATGTGTATTCTCTCAACAGGATGGAGATATATATATATATATATATGTATATATATGTATCTATCTTGTGTATGTCCTTCAAATTTCTTTTCAGCAAGCAATATACCGGAGGCATTCAATAGCTAACAAAACCAAACTCTTTCATCTACTGGCTCGACAGCAGAGACACAAAAGTGATTTGAGTAAGCCCAATTCACCACCTATTCTAATTGCTTTTGCTCCCCAGTGTAGAAGTTAAAGGGCTGAAAAATTAACTGTCAGGGAAATGGTTGTCTGTGTGATGAAAAACTGCCTGTTAGAAGCTGGAGAGATGGGCATGTGACTCCTTTTTTTTACAGAGTTTGCAAAGAAGGACAGGTTGAAACTAATTTGGGGGCTCTACTTCAAGTACGAAGTTTTGTACTTTGCAACATCATTGTTTTCATAATATGTACTTTTAATAGGTAATATCTTGTGTTTCAGTTCTGAAAGAAAATCAAGCCAGGTTAAAGGAAATGGGCAAAGGGCATGATGGAAATCAAACAACAAGCCTAAAAGTGAAAGAATGTTTGTTGCCCTGTTTCTATGTTTAATTTGCATTAGTCACTGTGAATAAGTGAGTGGCTTTGGTGCATGAAGACACTGGTTGGCTAATATAAAATGCCCAAGAACATGGCAATGAAAGATGGAGGAAGCAAAATGTGGGGGAGATTAACGAAAGTGCTATGGATCCAGCAGGACTTACAGGTCTAAGAATCTGAGACAGGGATCAATGACTGCCTATACAGCTTCTTCGGTCATCAAACAGAAAGGCACAGTCATGAAAGGGCCACACTACACAAAGAGTTTAAGATGGGACTTATATGTTTACTTATTATTTATCACTTTGTAGTTCTGCTTATTAATCAAGATTTTCAGTTCACCAAATACTGAGCATTTCCCAAATCCACATGGAAAAATCCACATGGGACGTCATCAGGTCCTCACATAACACATCACACAATATAATTTATATTTAGAACTTATACTTGGAAAATATAGCATAACTATTTTAAGAAAAAGACAAAAGACACCTTACCATGGACGACAATTTCCCAGAAATGATTTAGTTGTTTAACTTCCACTTTGTCTCGAAGGGCTTTCAGGAAATTGTTAAAGCGCTGCTCTTCTGAAAACTGCAAGAGCGTGTCGGGGTAGGGAAGGTGGCAGGTCAGAGCTCATACAGAAACATAATTCACCCCAAAGCATTTTATACACACACACATACACACACACACACACACACATATACACACACACAAATCCACCATATTTAATTATTAAACACACATAAAATGTTCTTCTTTGGTAAATTTCAGCTTCGTTTGCTAGGAGTTGTAAATCTTTCCATCTGTTGAAGGCACAGAAATTTCCATAGCTACCCAGGTTTTTTTGTGGCCTGGTACTTTGTTCTTTTAGGTTTTAATATAGACAAATTCAAACAAAAACAGAGCAATTTAGTGGATGCTGTGCACCCATCACCTTTGTAACATCTATACCCTCACTTTCTCCCACGACTCTTGGGTTGTTTTTAAGCAAATTTCAACCATATTAGCTCATCTATAAATATGCAATATCTAAAATATAGACTTAAAAAATTCACAAAAAATTAATTATAAGAGTAATAACCAGTCAGTATTCACATATTCCCAACTTTCTTTTTATATTTTTAGTTTAAAAAAGGTCATTAAGATTGACTAATATGTCTCTAAGGCCTCTTTGGCTCCTCTCGCACCTTTCTCTCTTTCTTTTTTGGAGTCCAATGACCTGGTGGTTTAAAGGACACGCGGTGGCGACAGTGCACGGAAGTGTTCTCAGATGCTCTCTCCGGGCAGCGGGGGGTGTGCGCACTAAAAAACACTTCCACTACCTTTTCAGCTAAGCAAATCTTTCTCCACCTGACTGAGTCATCTTTAGTCTTATATTGACTCCATTTGGCCAAAAGTTGATATTTGATAAAATTGATATTGATCTGTAGGGCATTTGGTTTATCTACTTCTGAATCTTTCATCCCATTCTAATTTTAACAATATTTTTATTTTCTTATCACTCTTTGTAACTACCTAAACAATTCAAGAAGTAATTTGGTCATTCATCAATCCTCTCAATAATTATCTAACTGTATTTTCTCCATCCATTTCCTTAAAATAGTTAGCCAAACAGAATCCAATAGAAGAGAAATTTGGTTGGCTCACTAAGTAGAAATCATAAAGCCAGGGCTATAGTGTAACAAAAAGCTAACTTCGAGGGATACAACATCCCAGTCACCCACCCATCTTTATTCTTCCTCAGAAATGACAGCAATAGTAACATGAGCTAGTCATTTCTACTCCTCTTGGCATATGTTGCTCTTCACAGTAAGGATGATCATTTTCAAAGCCCAGGCTTATCTGTGGGGTGCTGTATGTCTCTCCCCTGTGATGGTGGCCAACTGTTTAGGAAGAGGACACAGGATAGAGTTACCTGAATGGCTTCTTCCCTGAAGGCTTTGATGCAGTCCATGCTTTTCATGAAATACAGTGTTTCGTTAGTATCCAAAAACTGCTCGATGTGATTTATTAGCTGGTGACTCGCTAGAACATAAGACAATACATTTATTTTCCTCAATCTGAGTGACGCTTGTTAGAGAGAATGGATGCTCCTGTGTGCCTGTAAGTAGTGTGTTTTTATGGATCAAGAGCCTCCCTTGTGGTCTGTTTGCACAAAAGCCATTCTTCTTTTAAGGGGGTGGATGGGAAGGAAAGATGAAATGCAGAATGCTGATTTCAAAAGTCCACATTTAAAAGGTTTGGGTAATACTGACATTTGTCAAGAAATAAAATTTCTTAAGTGCTTAGAATTATAGCTAAATATTTCTTTTGGAATTTCAAACATTAAGCTGTTATTGCTTTTTATTTACCCCCCAAAATTTAGGGACCATTTGGGTATCTCAAAAGCGCATTTCCTGATAACATCATAAAAAACATATCTTCTATTTCCTCCCCTAATTCCACTCAGGATAAATGTCAAATAGTGTCAGACAAAGAAAAATAATCAGCCAGGGACACTCCACCCTCTTCCAATCACAGATCACATTAGAAAAGACCAGCCCTCAACTTAATTTAGTAATATCCCTATAGAATGGAAAATCATTGCTACTTATCTTCTGCCCTCAGTTGAATCTCAAGAGTCTCTAAGGTACTCAGCACTCTACGAAGCCATGGATACTTAACAAATGATAATGGTCAGCAAGCAACGTCATAAGTGATACAGAAAGAGGAAATGCATTAATAACGTTACGGTTTCCAAGGTGGGCTGCAATTTGAGACTGCCTCATAAACAAAACATTCTTCATTTAAAAAAGCAGAGGAAATTAAAACATAAAGTCATCAGGGAACTTAAAGTGGTTAAGCAGGTCAAAACAGACTTATGATCTGTGCAGAAGAACAAACCAAGGAGACAGGCACAAGTCATGACCTAAAGGCTCATTCTTACTTGTTTCCTGAAACTGCTCGCTAGCCGGCTGTTCAGCAATTTGTGCTGAATGGTCAAGGTGTTCTAAGAGTGCACATGTGCCATTGTTATGGCCTCATCTGAGCTTTCCTATAGTCACGAATGTGTGCCTGCAGTACTAATGAAAACGACTTTCAAGGCTTCCCTGTAAAGGCTAAAGGCCGCCAGCTGAATCACAGTGACTGGAGCACTGCTCAATACCTTATGAAAGGCATGAAATGCAGAGCCATCAACTTATTTGCCAAGGATCCTATAGCATGTGGAAAGGATTCAAAAACTGGATGAAGTATTTCCTAATACAATAATTTTGCAGCAAGTGAAAACATCCTGGGAACCATTTCATCTTTTCTACCAAATAGGAGATTATGATCTCCATCACAACGAACTACTTAACCAACTTGAGGGATTAAAGAAAACACTTTTCTGAAATTTCAGAAATCTTTACCCATGTATCCTATAGCAGTGAATTAACATCCAACTATGATTCAAAGCAGAGAAGGAATGTTTGGATAGGACTTTTGAAACAAAGTTTTAAATAATACAACCCTGATCAGTAAGCAGAGCAGAAAACTATCAACAAGAAGCTGAGACCAACAGAAGCTATCTCCTTCTTTTAGCCTGGAAAGGGAAAGTAAGAGAAATGTTTGATATTTCCACTCAAGCAGCCTGCTTTCTCAGATAGTCTGACAGCAAGTTCACTCAGCGTTTCCTATCTGGGCACAAATGAGAATTTTTAAAGGCCAAGGGCAATAATCCCAGAGACATCACATTTCTCATTTCTTTTGAAAGGTGAATGAGGAAATCTCTGCAAGTTATAATGTAAAGCTGTAATATTTCTCTTTGCTTGATACAGTGATTATTTTAATTTAGCCTAATACATATTTACTGTGTAACTGCAACATATAAGATGCTATACTATGTTCTATAGGAAACACAATGAAGTTGAAGATAAGATCCTTGCCGGTGGGGAGTTTACATGCTAATAGAGAATATAACACATATACATAAAAATAGTAACAGAGGTCAACATGAAGAGCTGAGTGGTACAGAAATATATCAACTAATCTGAATTTTAAAAACTCTTTGGTGATTATAAGAAAGATTTGTGAATTAACTTGGCTTTTTTGCTGGGCAATGAAGGAAAAGTAGAATTTGGCTATCAGACAGCCAAAAAACAGAATGAGCAAAAGTATAAAGCAGAGAGGTGGGAAAGCACGGGGTGTATGTGGAGGAAAGGACACGGTCCAGCGCGTGGAGTCCATGGCCAGGAGTAGCGAAGAAAGAGGAGGAGAGGTGGAAGGGAAGGGCGTCCCAAGGAGAGTGAACAGTGTGCATGAGGAGCTGGGGCAGGACAGATAAAGTACAGGAAAAAAAGGGTTCAAGACCAAGCCTTTAAGGAACCTCAGGATTCAGAGGCTGTACAGAGGAAAGGCTGCTGATAAAGAAGGCCAAGAAGGGATGGTTAGGGAGGCAGGAGAGAGTCAGGAGGGTATGGCACCACAGATACTAAGAGAAGAAATTATCTGAAGATAAGAATTGTCTACTGTGTTATAAAGTGCTACATACATAATATTACACATTATTATTACATAAATTCTGCAAGGAAAAGAGTGTAATGAGCACAGAAGATAAAGGACTCTAAAACACAGCGTGTCCTTGGGCCTGGGAGCCCATGAAACAACTAGACAGTGCTGAATTGCTCTGCAAAACAGGCTCTGCACCCATCCTTATCTTGAATCTTGATGGCACACACACACACACACACACACACACACACATCTTATAGAAAAAAAATAGAAAAAAATACTCAAAAGAAACTAAAATAAAGCAAATGTGAAAGCCAATAACCCACTTGCAATAATGATATGGATAAGAAAGAATACAAAGAGAAGGAAGTAGCAGTCTCAATTCTCAGTTTCCATTTAAGAATGACATCCTTACGTATCTGTGGGCCCATGTGGATTTAGTTTTCTTATTTACATGTTGGACTGTTCTGTTCTTTCCCCCAGAAGGTTCAGGAATGCAGGTAGATAAACATACCCAAACTTCAGACAAACCCAATGAATACACAGAACCAGACTCTTATCCTTCTCGGAACAATCAGTTATGTGGCCTGTGCATCTGGCCCCCTACCTAGACTATTTTGTGGTTCACTGATTATAATGAACCTTTTAACACCAGTGAATAGATGTGATGGACGATGCTCTAATATACTGAATATCAGAAAGGGATGTGGATGAGGGACTTCTTCTCTAAACTTTGGTGGCATTTCCCTGCCATTTTTAATAAATGTAAAAATGCAGAAGTGGCTGACAAAAGTAATCTAACTCCGGCTGGATTATGCTTTTGATGCCCCCTTCTCTCCTCCTCCTCATACAGGAAATGCTGAGGACTGGGGTGCTTTCCTCTGCTTCCACATCAATCACGGTATTCACGCTCAGTAAATCACAGCTCCAACTATAGTTCACGAAAATGCTTTTTCAGAATTACTCAGAGGCTCAATAATACTCATTAGCAGCTAATATAAAAAATGGCCACTGGAAGGGCCATCCATCTTAGGATAGTAGTCAAGCAAAGGCTGTCATTTATCTCAAGAAGTCTTCAAAATCAAGATGTCTATTCTGGATTTCAAACCTGTCTGTTCTGGATTTTGAGGTTTTTAATAGAGGCATTAATATGTTAATCTAGAATCTGACATGAGTACAGATCGTTGATACGCAAAATGAGTTTTCATACTTATAATACTTTAGTGTTATATTAAAATCTTATCAAGATTCAAAAGTGTTATGTAAGAGGAGAACGGTGGTGTTTTTTTGTTTTAATCTGAAATGTATGCTTTTTTTCTCTCTCCAGAAAACCTTCAACACCTTCCAAAAGTGAAAGGGATAGTTGCTCAGTCCTGTCTGACTCTTTGCGACCCCATGGACTGTAGCCCACCAGGCTCCCCATCCTGGAACTTTCCACACAAAAATATTGGAATGGATTGTCATTCCCTTCTCCAAGGGATCTTCCCAACCCAGCGATCAAATCTCAGTCTCCTGCATTGCAGGCAGAATCTTTATCATTTGAGCCACCAGGGAAGCCCCCCAAAGTTCTACAAAATGAATCATCCCTCTTCCTGCTGCTCAGTCATGACCGTCTGGGGCCATGTGCTTGCTGGTCTCTGACTTGACATTTACTTACTCTTCTCTTCTCTGCAAAGATGTTTCCAACAAAGTAAAAGGAAGTCATTTACTGAGGGGTTTTTTTCCCTCTATCCTACAGAGCCAAAAGAGCAGTAGTTCACTCAACCGTCACGTGTTATGTATAAGGGACTGGAAAGCTATCGCAAATGATTTTGCTGAACCCAGGCATCATTCAGGATGTTTCTCAATTTAATTCTTCTCGTGATCTCAATGCCCTTATGTGAATTTTAATTATTGAAGAGGTGCACATTTTACAGATGTCAGCAGTCAAATCATTTAAAAATGTTCAACAGTTTACATAGTCAATAATAATGGCATCTTTATTAAAGAAAATAAAGTGACAATAAAAAATCTAGCATTTAAATAAAAAAAGTATATGATCAGGTCAGTCATTAAGAGAATTAAAAGGAGTAACATCTTTCAGTAACAAATAAAAATCTAAGTGAGTAGTCCAGTTTATAGCCAATGAAATCCACATGTAAATTACTATCACTGTTTTTAAAGCAAAAAGTTAACAAGAAACATTTGCCTGGTAAGAAAACAAGTCTGTTTTAATACAGGGAACAAAAATCAGTCACAAAGAGGCTTCCCTGTGTCTCAAATAGGGTATAAACTGGCCATCGTGGGTAGAGGCTTTGTGCATTATCAGGCAAGGTCCAAAGAGAAGAACAGAAATCACTGAATATTTAACCAAGGAAGTTTAATGCAGGCAACTGTTAACACAGGTGATAAAGAACTGTAAAGCCAACTGAGAATGGGTGCTGTAACCCAGAGATTAGAAATAGCAAGAAGCCTCTAGCACCCCCTGGCACCGCAGGGGAACAAGAACAGAGCAGAAAGGAGATAAGAGGAGGGGATAACTAAAGCCTGTCCTATAGGGGCAGAAACCATGGAGGACTTGGAGATGCTGCCCTACTCGGGGCTGGGGGTGGGTGAGGAGAAAGAGAAATACCCTGGCTTATCCCTCCCTCCTTACTTCTCACCAGGATCTGAACCCAGTAGGAAGCCTGTACCTGTGGGAGCCTGAAGATGCAACCTGCAGGGACAGGCTCTACCCCACTCCTCCCCGCAGACCCAAGGCACACAGGGAAAGGGTGAGCAGAGGATCTCGGGGCCACTGGCAGAGTGTGTTATCATGAACCCACAGGAGTTGAACGCCCCATTTACACATCAGATATTTGCAGGAGACAGAAATTAACAAAGCCGTCTTTAACTTAAATAATAAAGGAATATAAAGTGTATAGGACTTTTCTTCATTACTGAACCCTTCCCATGGTGTTCATGACCTTTAAGGAGTCAATTGCACTTCAGGGAATGTAAGAACAAAAAGAAGGTATCCTAAACATTTTCTCTCTAAATGACATAAGATGTGCCGATTTATTTCTTTAAATACCCTTTCGACTTCTACTTCCAAAAGAATTTGGATCTATGATCCCAGGAATTTGTCCTGAATGCTTGTGCTTCTTGGTCTGGTATTATTCCTGTTTTTAGTTTTGTAGTCTTTAATGAAATCTGCTTACTGGGGAAAAATAAATCACTGGCGGCAAGAAGAGAAACTAAGAACCAGGGGGAAAGGATAAGTGTTATGGATCTGAAAGGGACATTCAATTGCTGTCTCGTTTTTGAGCAGGTGGACTGTGGAGTGGACACAGCTCTGCCCTTTTACCTCTGCTCCACCCTTCCCCTTTTAGAAGCTGTTCTGCTAGACTCTCTGCCCCAAATTTCCTCATGTAGCAGACAGAAGAAGTTGCCTGCCTCCCTTGAAAGAACAGAAAAAGTCAGCGGATATGACAGAGAATACCACAGCTATAATATCATGCATGACCAGTGGCACAGGAAATTGAACTAAGGTGTGTAAAAGCGATGACCACTTCAACAGTACAGATACAGCCCTGGTAGTTGTTTTTTATTATTATTAATATTTTTCTTACCAATAACTAAAAAACTCAATTAAAACTTCACCATTTAAACTCTGTAAATTAAGTCACAGCCCGTTTTTTCATGCTTAACGATTTTCTCATTAAGTGCAGTAATTTCTTACAAATTGCACTAATAAAAGTAACTCTTGCTGGGTATTTTCCCCCTCTTTTTAAATGCTGCCTTTTCATTGATGTGTTAAATTAAAACCCCAGGCACAAAGAGCAGAGTAAATGCAAAGTCTTTTATTGTTCAGACTCCAATCCGGCAGACTATGAGATCTCTTTCATTTTATTTTTGTTTTTATTTGAGCTAATTGTGAGGCCTGCTTTGTAGCCACAGGAAGAAAGATTTTGAAGGTCTCTTGGTCTTAGCTCACTCTAGAAAACAAGTGATAGTGTAAGCTAATGAGAAACTAGAAAAATGGCATTTGGTTCAGCCCACTGCCTTCAAGATCAGTTTATGAAAGGGAACATGATGCCTAGACTTTTTCATTCTGGATGAATAATATTTCCCATCTTAAATAACTTGGGTGTAAGACTAAATCTGCCCCCAAGTCAGCTGGAAATTTTTAGGCTTGCTGGTCAGTGGGTGGGGGTTTTATGGAATTCTATGGCCTTTCAATTTTTATTAAAAATTCAATTTATTTAATTTAACTCTTAAAGACCCACCAAATACATCCCATGAAACCTGAAGATTATCAGTTCATATTTACAAGGCTTATGCTGCTGCTGCTAACTCACTTCAGTTGTGTCTGACTCTGTGCGACCCCATAGACAGCAGCCCATCAGGGTCCACCGTCCCTGGGATTCTCCAGGCAAGAACACTGGAGTGGGTTGCCATTTCCTTTTCCAATGCATGAAAGTGAAAAGTGAAAGTGAAGTCGCTTAGTCGCGTCCCACTCTTAGCGACCCCATGGACTGCAGCCTACCAGGCTCCTCCGTCCATGGGATTTTCCAGGCAAGAGTACTGGAGTGGGTGCCATTGCCTTCTCTGTACAAGGCTTATAGCAATTAACTAAAGACCAAAGAACATCCTCTCTTTAGTCTAATTCCTTCATTTCCAAAGAGGAGTGTACTTTAAGTAGCGCAAAACTGGGGCATGACACTAACATAAGGAAGAAACGAAAGGAAGTCCTTTTCATCAAGCGAGGAAGTGATATCTTCCTCTCACTAATGTAATGTACATGCTATATGCTTGGAAGTATGCACTGAAGATGGGAGTAGGGAGTATAGAGGGCAGAGAAAGAGCATCTTCATAATTTTCTAAGGTCCTATAACAAATTTTAAATTCTACAATGGCGAAACATACTAAAATAAGATATTTTACTAAACACTACAGTGATACAGACGAATTCAAAACTAAAGCATCTAGATTTCATTCTGGATGAGTAGCGGGAGAGAGGTAGAATGCAAGATGACAGTGTTTGGTACTGTATGAATTTTATAGTATCTGTCCAGCTTCATACCTGAGCGGACATCATCAAACTCATATAGGAAGTAGGCAGAAGGAACCAAGCAGACACAGAAACAGTGCAGCCAAGAGAAAATGCTGGAACAGGAGACCAATTTGGCAGTGGGATCCAGGTGGTAATCCAATGGAACTGAAATTCATGTATCAATTGAAGAGATACAGTGATGAGTGATGAGTCAGACTCCTCAGCAAGGAGAGAAGCAGATGGCTGCTAGCTGAATGTGCTTTTGGGGATGACAGAGGAGGGGGAGGCAGGACACAGAGCTTTACAATGCCTCAAGAATCTGACTAGTTCTTAAATGGAATATCAAGAACCAGAAATTTAAAAACTATACTCCATGTATCAATCTTCTTAAAAATTGGTAAATAATGATGTCCTGCGCTTATTTGGTATCTTTCCTTAAGGACCCTTCAGACCCCTCTTTTTTTTTTTCTTTTCATTTTTTTTCCCCTCTGTTTTTGATTTTTATGAAGAAAGTTGTATAATATTCTATAACTCAAAATACAGAGATGCTTCTTCTCTTATGAGGCTAAGATTTATAATTAAATCCAGAAAACCTGAGGGTTAATCTGGCTGTAATTCAAAAATTCAAATCATGATGATTCCCAAGCACTATTTTATTTAGGACAATGATGCAAACAAAAAAAATCACTACTAGCCGGCAGTACTCAGAGAGCATAAAAACAAATGGAGGTTATATTTGCGTAGACCAGCAGCAGCATCTTTGATAATGAATCATATTACAATAAAACTACTACCAGGCATTAATATCCCAGGATACACAGGCTCTTAAATCTCAAGAATCTCTCTGTGGGGTTGGGGCCGGGATCTGGTGGGGTAAGAAAAACAAGGGACATTCATACAGAAGGGCAGCAAAGTGAATGTCACAAGAGTATTAGCAGGCGTCCAGTGTGGTCTGAGCACAGGGTACACAGAGGGGACCTGTAGAATACTGGTTTAGAATGGCAGGATGCGACCAGGTTGTGTGAAGTCTTGACTGGAGGACTAATTTCAAAGACACACAGAGTGATTAAGAAGGGCTGACCCATAATCAAATCTGTGCTATAAGAAGCTAAATCTGTACCAACACATAGGATGAGATGAATTTTGAGGGTAATTAAGACAGGATGCTATAACTGTCCAACGGTGAAATGATGGAAGCCTAAATTGTAGTAGTGGTATTTAGGATGGAAAGGAAAAGACAGATATGAAACAACTGGATTAGAAAGTGATTGAAAATTACAAAAAACTTATAACTAGGTACAAAGTGGTTAGAAACACTCATCAGCAGTAAATTCAAGAGGCAAAATAACAGCAGTAACAAAAATCCCTTATTTCTGCAGAAAGTCCTATTAACGCTCACGGCACTAGGACGCCCCATCACTTTGGCTGCTGCCTCACTAGGGATGCTTTTCTCAGGGCCCTCTCCTATCCAGCCTCTTATTGCTCAGGTCTGCCAGCCTCTTCCATGAATTCCTCCTTACACCAGTCAACCCACCTGCACCTACACCCATACTCTGCATCCTTCCTAATGTTCTGGATAGACTATCTGTGTGTGCAACTATCTAAGTTACTCCTTCCACCTGTGCCCTAGAACTCACACCTCCCCCTACTCAAGAATCTCATTTTTCTCATGTCTTTACAGACCATTTCTACGGTGACTTCTCCCAGATTTATATTTACAACCCAGGCCTTTTTCCTAAAGTCAGGACCTGTATAACCAACTTAATATGTCTTTATGTTCTCAATAAATGTCAACACCTTCCAGCTGTTCAGGCCCAAATACTTAAGAGTCACCCTTGACTTGTGTCCTTCTCTCACATCCTATTTTCAGACTATCAGCAAAACCTGCCAAGAAAGAGTTTGACCTCTTTTCACTGCCTCTCACTTGGATCACTGCAGTGGCCTTCTAACTCATCCGCCTACTTCAACCTTGCCCAGTCTCAACAGGGCAGCCAGAGTGCCTTTTAAAACATAATCAATCAGCTCATCCTCTACTCAGAACTCTTCAGCAATTTCCCATTTCACTCAGAGTAAAAGCAAAAGGTTAGGAGGCCCTACATGACGAGTGCCCCAGATACCGCTCTGATCTCATCTCTGCTTCTTTCCTCCAGCCACACTGGCTTCCCCAATACTCCTGGGCAATGCTCCCTCTTGGCTGCAAAGTGTTTCCCAGAGATAGCTACCACACTCTACCTTCCACATTCCTCAATTCTCTGTTCAAATGACAACCAAGTAGCCAGCCTTCCTTGGTCCTCTACATAAAATCACTAGCCTGTAACAACCCCAGCATTCACTTTCCCCTCACTATCCTATTTTAATTTTTCTCTATAGTGATGGTGCTGTTATGAGTAGAACAGGGTTCCCTCCAAATTCACGTTCTTCCCAGAACTTCAGAATGTGACCTTATTTGGAAACAGGGTCCTTGCAGAGTAATCAAGTCCAGATGAGTTCAAAAGGGGGAGGGAGTGCTGAGCCAGTAAAATGGTGTTCATGTAAGAAGAGGGAAATCTGGATGCAGACACACAGAATTCCAGCTGACGATGAGGCAGACTGGAGGGATGCATCCACAAGCTAAGGAACACCAAGGATTGCCAGCTGTCACCAAAAGCTGGGAGACAGGCACGGAATGGATTCTCCCAAGCGTCCTTAGAGAGAACCAACTTTATTGACACCTTGATTTTGGACATCTAACTTCCAGAACTGAGAGAAAATAAACTTGTTATTCTAAGCCAGCCAGTTGGTGTACTTCATTACAGCAGCCCTAGGAAACGAATCCAAGTGCTTACCACCACTTGACATAGATTTTATTCATTTACTGTCTGTATCTTGCCAAAAAGACTAGCACATAATTGGCATTCAACAACCATTTGCTGAATGGATGAATAAATGATCGAGCCCTCCTGAGTTACTCCTCTAAAAGCTTCATGTCTAAAAGACACGAAGATGTCTTTTTGTGTTCCTTCAACTTAAATCCATACATTGCGTATTCAGTATTGGCTATCACTAGGGGGAATGGACAGCCTAGAATTCTTATCACCACTCTTTAATTTTTATAGAGAAAGAAATAATTAAAACAAAGATCCCTTAAAAGAGAAAACGCAGAGACAAAGAGTAACAGCCTACAAAAGATGTATACAGGAGTCAGATATATCATTTCCACATTACTATAACTATATATGCAGGCATCTTTGCTGCTGTCATTTACTAAGAATGAATTAGGCTCACCCCATCTTGCTGTAAGCTCTTTCTACCCTCTTAGGTCAAGATGCTTGACCCCACTGCCTATGGCTATAGTCTCAATTTACCGTACTCTAAAACAATTAATCATCTTGACTATAATATAGAACATTAACAGGGATTAACAGGGTTATTCCTATGAAGAGAGAGTGAAAAAGCAAGACAGAGAATGCTGGTTATAAGGAGGGTTTGGAAGAGAGGGGGACAATGAATGAAGAGATTTCTTCTTTTTATGTGCTACTTACTGTATTATTATTTGACTCTTTTCCAATCAGTATATACTTATTTTTTAATGAGAGGTCTAAGAAGCAATTAAATCATCTTGAAACTGTAAGAGACTATTAGATATGTAAACAATAAACAATTATTTCTATTTTTAGTGAGTTCTAAATGGAAATACATTTTTTATGGATTGGCATTTATGGGTGGCAGTTACTCTGGACACTTCTATTTCACTGATCCTTTAATTTCTTTTGTTTTCTTTCTCGACCACCTACTTCTTTCTGTTTATTACTCATTTACTTAAATGGCAGTATGAAAAAAGACCTTAGAAAATATTTAATTTCACCTACCGGCCTTCAGGTTAAGTCTACCAATTTGAATCAGATTTGTAGAAGGCAAATTTTATCTTTTGTTTATAGATTCAATCTCCTCTATAATTCCTCACATTTAAAATTCCAATTTGTAAGTGGCTTCATTGTAGTACATCTAAGAGTAATCAGAAATGGGACCATTGTGGGATAATCCAACCTTATGTGTGAGACAAATAATGAATCAAACAAAATACACCCATGCTTGAGAAAAATGGCACAAAGAAGAAACAAATGAAAGGCGGAAGCAATGAAATCTTTGATTTTCCGAATCTATAAACACTAAAGTGAGACTTGCTAACAAGTTCCTAAAACTGCCACGGTTTTCCCTGTACTGTATAAGCTTGTCATTTACTAATGTAAGGGACTTCCCTGGTGACTCAGGCAGTAAAGAATCTGCAATGCAAGAGACCCAGGTTCAATCCCTAGGTTGGGAAGATCCCCTGGAGAAGGGAATGGTTACCCACTCCAGTATTCTTGCCTGGTGAATTCCATGGACAGATGAGACTGGTGAACTATAGTTCATGGGGTCACAAAGAGTTGGACAGAACTAAGTGACCAATACTTTACTAATGTAAATGAATTCCTCCCACGAAGCAGAGAATTCAGAAATACAAACATAATCCTGTGATATATATACCTACGTTTATTTTTTTAAAACTCCAATACCTGAAGACCTTTATTTAAAATACACCCTATTATTTGAATTGACAATGTTTCTTTATTGGTACTCTATAGACATTCACTGGAGAAGGCAATGGCACCCCACTCCAGTACTCCTGCCTGGAGAATCCCATGGGCAGAGGAGCCTGGAAGGCTTCAGTCCATGGGGTCGCTAAGGGTCGGACACGACTGAGCGACTTCACTTTCACTTTTCACTTTCATGCTTTGGAGAAGGAAATGGCAACCCACTCCAGTGTTCTTGCCTGGAGAATCCCGGGGACGGGGGAGCCTGGTGGGCTGCCGTCTATGGGGTCATACAGAGTCGGACACTGACTTAGCAGCAGCAGCAGTAGACATTCACTTGGGTTTCTAGACAGTTGTTTAGCTAGATGAGGCAAAAATTATAAAGGTCTCACTAGCCCACAAGGTCTGGAGGTAAATAACCTTCTATACTCAAAACATCATGGAAAACAACTAGATAGAAAATCAACAAAGGTACAGGTTTGAACAAACTATCATCCAAAGTGATCAACTTGACATTTACAGAAGCCTCAACCTGTCAAGAACAGAATAGATACTCTTTTAAAGGACATATGAAACATTTGTCAAAAGAGTCTAAATGCTAAGCCATAAAATAAGTCTCAATAAATGTAAAAGAGTTGAAGCCACTTGAAATGTTCTCTGGTCACAACAGAATTAAATTAAAACTCAACAACAGAAATAAAATTGGGAGTTTCCTAGTATTTGGAAATTAAACAACACAGTTCTAAATAATCCAAAGATCAAAGTAATCACAAAAGGAATTAGATAGTATTTTAATTAAGTGAGAATAAAAACAATTTATGGTGCATAAAGAATTGGCTAGAGGGAAATGTACGGATTTAAATACCTATGTTAGGAAAAAAGTTTCACATCAATAATCTAAACTTCTACCACAACAAATTAAAAAAAGAGCAAATTAAATCCAAAGCAAGCAAAAGGAAGGGAAAAATCAAGATGAGAGCATAAATCAATGAAATTAAAAAAAACAATAATGAAGAAAATCAGTAAAACTAAAAGTTAGATCTTCTATAAAAGAGAAACTTTATTTAGACTAACCAAGAGAAGATACAAATTGGTAAAAATCAGGAATAAAAGCAGTCATATACCTAACAACCACAGAACTTAAAATTTATAAGGGAAAAATAATATGAACAATGCTATGCCAGCAATTAGACAACGCAGATGAAATGGACAAATTTGTATAAAGATACAATTACCACCAGTGATTCAAGAGGAAATAGGAAATCTGACTAAATTTATCATAAGTAAAATAACTGAATTAGTATTAAAAACTTTCCCACAAAGAAACCAGGCCCAGAAGGCTTCACTGGCAAATTTTATCATATATTTAATAAAGAAACCATACCAATTCTGAAAAGGAGGAAAGAATACTTCCCAACTCATTCTACGAGGCCTGCATTTCCCAGATACCAAAGCCAGACAAAGATACCACAAGAAAACTACAGGAAAGTATCACTTATGCATATACACAAAATAATTCTACCAAAATATGAGCAAAATGAATTCAGAAACATTCAAAAAGGATTATTTACCATGACTGACTGGAATTTATTCCTGTAGTGCAAGACTGGTTTAACAACTGAAAATCAATGAATACAGTACACCATATAAATAGACAAATAAACCCATGTAATCATCTCACAGATGTAGAACATGCACCCGATAAAACTCAGCACTCATTCACAGCAAAACTCTCTGTCCCCTAGGAATGGAAGAAAACTTTTTCAAGCTGATTAAGGGAATCTGAGAAAACTTCGAACTGACATTATACTAATGGTGAAGGACTAAAAAGCCAACATTGTACTGGATGTTCTAGCCAGTAAAATTTAAAAAAAAAAAGAAACTGAAAGCAATACAAGTCACAAAGGAAGAAGTAAAACTGCCTTTATTTGCACAGTATGATCCTGTTAGTAGAAAATCCTAAGGAATATATAAACATACAAATATCCATAGCAGCATTATTCTTAATAGCTAAAAACTGGAAACAATCTAAATATCCATCAATTGGTGAATGGATAAACAAAATGTGGCATATTCATTAAAATGGAATATTATTCAGCACAAAAAAGAATTATCGATACATTCTACAACACAGACAAACTTCAAAAACCTTATGCTAAATAAAAGAAGCCAGACACAAAAGCCTGCATACTGAGTGATTCCATTTACATGGAATCTCCAGAAAAGACAAATCTATAGAGACAGAAAGTGGTTGGCTGAGGTGGTGGTGAGAAAGAACTGACTATAAACTGTCAAGCGAAACTTTGAGGAGTTGAGGGAAAAGTTTCTCAACTGGGTTGCGGTGATGATTGCATAACCTTTTTTATTTATAAAGAATCACAAAATTATACTTAGAATGAGTACATTTTATAGCAGAAAATGCTACTTCAATAAACTGTTTAAAAACTGGCAATAAACAAGTGCAATTTAACTAAAGATTTGTGGAGATTTACCACAGATAGAAGGCGTCAGACACCAGGTGTTCTACTACAGAATACCCACTAAAAAGCTCAAACAATAAATCTTGTCCTTAATGTCCCAAGGGAACTCTCCTAGACTCCAAGGGCAAGAGGATTATAGTCTGATAGTTCCCGTATGAGGAACGGCTCCTGACTCCAATGGCCTACCAGGGAAACACTGTGCAGTGACCGTCCTGCGTGTTATGGCTGCGTCTCATTACTGCCAAAAGACAAAGAGATAAAATACAGGATTTCAGCAGCTTAATCTGACAAAGGAAAAGAAAACGAGCCTATATTAGCCAGCTCAGTCTGACATAACAAAATATCATGGACCAGCTGGCTTCAACAACAGAAATTTATTTCCTCACAGTTGGAAGCTGGTGTCAGGTTTGGGTGGGGGCCCTTTTTCTGGCTTGCAAACAGTCACCTTCACATCAGAGAGAAAAGAAAGAGAAGAGAGAAGAGAATGCAAACTAGTGTCTCTTTTTATAAAGGTTACTAATCTTATTATGAGGGCTCCAATATCATGACCTCATCTAAATCTAATGACCTCCCAAAGGCTCCATCTCCAAATACCATCACGTGAGGGGTCAGGGCTTTAACATACAAATTTGGGGAAGACACAATTCAGTCTACAGCAAGGCCTTTAATCATAACTCTTAACTAAAAGTTTTTTTTTTTCTCCAACTGTCCAGAAGGAATTGCAAAAAAAAGAAAAGTTGATTTTTTCCCTCTATATCCAAGGACATCTATGCTGGTAATATTCTCAAGCCCTGCTGGAACTGTGTTCTATACCTGAACCAAATTCCTTCCCTTTTCTGGCCCAAGAAATAAGTATGCCATTTTTTAAAGTTTTATGTAGACATGGAAACAGACAGGACTAACAGTATCAAATTATACTTAGCATTTCTTTCCTCGTCAGCATATTTTTTGCCCTGGGCTTGCAGTTTGAAGGTGGGGTGGGGTCGGGGGAACCAAAACACTTTTACTGCATTTAAGGTGTTTCTGAGTTCCTCTTAACACATTTCAACCTATTAGTGGCTATTTTAACAAAAGACTAACATCCTTTCCTAAACGTTTCAATTGGTTAAGAGCTTCTGATGTTTGCTACAGTCATTTTCAGTCATTGATTACAACAGTTTGCAGATCAGCAAGATCAGAAATCAGTTTCCTTTCTCAATCAGCTGGGCTTACATGAAAGATAGCTCAATTCAAGGACAACTAGGAGAACCAAGTACAATGCCCTGCATGACAGTGATCTATTGTGCACCGTGAATTACAGGCAATGAAGAAAAAGAACCAAACTGTCACAAGTGCTTCAACAGCTCTCTGCTTCACAAATCACTCTCATTAGCACTTCTTGCAAGGGTGAACACCAACAGCAAGCTGGATACCAGACCCTTTTTCCAGAGAACCCATGATTAATTCTGTGTTTCCAGCAGAGCCAACTGTGAGCACTGCCTGGTTGCACTGCTGGCACGGGTCAGCAATGCAAGCCAGTGGGTCACCACATTACATGCAGGCTTCAATGAACTCTGTGTTCCAGCTGTTCTGACACAGGGAAACCATTCACGTGAGTTCCACATTTTCAGCCAGAGAAAAAAACACCCTTTCTATTTTTAAAATAAAAAAGGAAAAAAAAAATACTCAGCAAGTTTAAGACAAGCAACTTTACCACCTGGCATGAGAAAACAAAACACTGGGAGACTGAAAATGCTGTGTATCACACATAGGTGCCCTTTAATGCTCTCAGGAAGAAATCTTGGTGCTTACTGAGAGAGCTTACCTATTAGCAAACAGGTTTTGATTTGCATGCTCTCATTTTTAACATACAGCTAGGCTACAATTTACAAGAGCCATACTCTGTAATTAGAGATACTCTGATCCACAGATTGACATGAATTTGAAAAGATGTTAGAAGCTGGGTAAGAATGGACAGGAGCCTTTTAGGGACAAATGTGAAAACTGAAAACACTTACTTATAAAGTGGTTGTGTGTATGTGCTAGTCTTTGATTTCTATGTCATGTCTTTTCTATTTTTTCTTTTTTGTCTTCAATGATTTCATTGGAATTATTTGGTTAATGAATTTTATTATATTAAAATGTAAACTTCAGAGCAGTTGTGTACCATCTAATGAAATGTAAGCAACCGATGGAGATGTTTAGGCCACAAAAGGCAACAACTAGCTCTTGAATCTGATTCACACGTTTGCAATAATCTGTGGAAAGTCATCTCAACCATTCTGGGCCTAAACCCATGGGCCACATGGAAGATGAACAAGACCCTAAGGGTCACTGATACACAATTATCACATCAAATAATAGCATATCCTTCTAGCAGGGGTCCTTTACAATTCCAAATGAGCTTTCATTTTAAAATTCACATTGATAAGTGAGGTATAAAATAAGCATGGATCATCAAGTTTTAGAGTGTAACAATTTAAAACTAGTCAAAAAGAAAGTCAATGAAGGACAAGGAAAATAGTTAATAAAAAATATAAAAGTATAGACTAAATCTCTGGAATCTGTAATCATGTATTTTCTCTCCAATGATCAGATGGATCACTGTTGTTTTGGGAAAAACTAATAAAGTATGTCAAATAGTTAAAAAAAACTTTTATAGGGCTAACAATACTAAAAATTTTAGTTCTGTTTGTATTTAGTATCCTTTTTTTCAAGATGTTTAAGGTATTTAACAGAAGCTATTTTTCTGTTATTTGCTCTGTGCAAAACAAATAAAGGCTATATTTTTTATTTTCTTATGTTTATCTAGAAAGGGGTATGATAGGTTATATGATTCATAGCTTAGATTAATAAACCATTAACAAAAGAAAATACATAAAACACACACATATGGGAATTTTTTCCCAGATCCCTTAAGAAACTTGGATTGAGAACCCAGAGGTTAGACTTGATTCATGGTAGAAAATCATATGGGTCAGTGCTCTACTCTCAGAATTGAAAGAAATTATTTGACTTTGCTGAATAATATAATTTCATTACTAGTTGCGTTAATAACATTCTGCCTAGTTTTGGGCAATCCTACAGAAGTAAATTTTAAGAAATGTCCTTTAAAATTGGAAGGATGTTGTTTGATATATGAGACTAAGAGGCTGGAGAATGAAGATGGCAGACTAGAGGATGAGACATCATCCAAACAAAGTGAGAGAAAAAGATGTGAGAATCATGAAACACCTCAGTGGCCACAGACTTGAGTGATCATCATCTATCAAATGGCTGTGCACGTTACACTCACTGCAAATAAATCTGATGTTAAATAGCAGACCCCAAACAGGAGTCCGTATCACTGCAACTTAGGACGTTTTAGATATCAGACCCCAAAGAGGAGTCCATACTATTCCTACTTAGGATGTCTTTTCTTGACAGGTTTGTTTTTTAACCAGTCACGCTCCTGTGAATTCACTTTGGTGGAACAGAGCTCCGCCACCTCGTCACGACTCAGGGGTCTCCGAGAACTGTGGATTCAGGTTCTCTCAATAACTCACAACTGCACATAACAGACACCACAGATGATGGAACTGACGGGCTTATGAATACTGTGTGAGGGAAACAGATCCACCTTCACAACTGAGAGATGATTATTTTATACAGAGCTGTGGTCAAGAATTTTCTATTGTAAAACTGTAGTAACAGAATGGCAGGTGGCTAGCAAGGAAGGAGGAAAGTTGGACCAGAAAGAGAAGGGCACATAAGAATTAAAGACCTCTTAGAGAAGCATCAGGGAGAAGGCAATGGCACCCCACTCCAGCACTCTTGCCTGGAAAATCCCATGGACGGAGAAGCCTGGTGGGCTGCAGTCCATGGGGTCGCTAAAAGTCAGACATGACTGAGCGACTTCACTTTCACTTTTCACTTTCATGCATTGGAGAAGGAAGTGGCAACCCACTCCAGTGTTCTTGCCTGGAGAGTCCCAGGAACGGGGGAGCCTGGTGGGCTGCTGTCTATGGGGTCGCACAGAGTCGGACACGACTGAAGTGACTTAGCAGCAGCAGCAGCAGCAGCAGTAGAGAAGCATCAACAGCCAGAATGAACACGTTCCTGGGGTTTGGTGTTACTTGCTCTATGCCAGTAAGCTTAGGACAAGGAACATCGCTTACACTAAAAACCAGAAAAGAAAGTGAGCTGCTGACTGCTCATGTCAAGGGGACAGGATCACAAAACTATTTGAGTTGAGAGTTTTGGATGACTCTGCCATTGGTTCGAGGGCAAAGGAATTACACCCATACTTTGGTTTATAACAGAAGTGAAAGGGCCAAGTTCTAACAAAGGGTAAAACTACCCATTATTAATCACATTTTTGGCCACTCCATTTAAAAAATAGATACACAGGAGAGGAGAGAAGGACTTCTGCCTCCCCTGCCCAAGGCAGAGATCTCTAGAAGATCAAAACCAGGGAGGTAGCTTTAAGTTTGGGAGAGCTCTTCAGGCTTACAAGGTGAGTCTTGGCTCACCAAGAGATGTTCAAATAGAAGAACACGGAAGGTAGAAAAGGAATGAAGACACAAAATTTCTGAAGCTTGAAGCAAGAAAGGGAAGTCAAATGAGGACCATGAGACAGAACTAACTGCTAACAAGTGGGCAGTCCCACTTTTTTGCAGCTCGGCAGAAAGTCTGCTTTTGTGAGGTCACTGGAGATCTCTGACTGACCAAGTTCCGGAATGAGGTCCAGAGGGACATCCACCATCACAATGCTGCAGTGTGCCAGGACTCAGTCACCTTCAACAGGGAAGAACAGTCTACTGACCAAAATCCTAGCTACGGGCACAGGTTTGAGATGCTTGACCTTATAACGTTTAAACAAATAAACAGCATAGGAAAGGACGGCATTAGGAATCAGGAGAAATAGTACTGCTAAGTAGAAAAATTCAGTATTTGAAGGAGACATGGATTTGAATCCCTGTGTGATTTTGGGGGGAAGTTCATTTCTTCCAGTTTTACAGATTTTCCTCCTGTAAAATGGGAATAATGATAATACCTATTGTGATCTATGGGCTTCCCAGGTGGCTCAGCGGTAAAGAATCTGCCTGCCAATGCAGGAGACACAGGTTCTGATCCCTGGATCAGGAAGATCCCCTAGAGAGGGACATGACAGCCCACTCTAGCAGTCTTGCCTGGGAAATCCCATGGAGAGAGGAGCCTGGCGGGCTACAGTCCATGGGGTCACAAAGAGTCAGACATGACTGAGCATGAACACATTGCGATCTACATGCCATTGAGGGGTCACTTGCCCCTGTATTTTCACAAGATTGCTTTGATCCCCAATTAGCTTAGGAAAAACAATGTCTTCCTAAGATATAAGCAAATTCTCAAGAATTTACTCTCTCAAGACCTCTTTCAGTTCAGTCACTCAGTCGTGTCCAACTCTTTGCGACCCCATGAATCGCAGCAAGACCTCTTTAGACTCTGGCATCTGGTGTTCTCAGGAGCTTTCTCTGCTCTGCCTGAACTTAACTCCAGACCCAAAACTCTGCCTCCTCACCAACTTCCCCAGGCAGAGCACTCAAGCCAAGCATCCCAGAGTTTTACCAACACTGAAGAATATCCTCAGTCATGAGTTGAGAATATACTGTAGAACACTGCACCCTTATGCAAATTTATTCACTTCCTCTCCTCTTACCTGTTTCTCCTCATTCCCTCCTCTCCTGAAACAGCTTCAATTTTTCCACTTCTATGGTGCCAGCAGCCTCCCTCTTCTCTGAACCCCATCACCGGCCCCTAACCTCACTTTTTGTCTCAATACCCTACAGAGCAATCCTGCAGTCACGTGAGCAAGTACAGAAAATATTAGAGCTTCAAAACTGGTACCAGAATTTTCTGAAAAAATGATTTTTATTGGGAAAATCCTTTGATAAGCACTTGTCCCCCAGGGGAACACAGATTCAGCCTCTACCTCAAGCCTCTATTTAGCTCACAGGCCCTGACCCTTGGTAGCAATAATGAATACAATACTGTTATATATATAAGGCTGTAGGATTACAATTGCCAGAGGCCACTTGTTAAAGGCAAAAAGAACAGGAACCGGAATGCAATCAAGTGAATGAAAGTCAGTCCGAGACCCTCTATCCATCCCTTCAAGTTGCTTTGGTATCAGCTCAAGACTAAATGGAATTCTAGGTTTCATCTGATAAGAAAAATATGAGGATGTAATCAATTTCAGAATGATCAAATCTAAGGGCAGGAGAAAGGTCTTTCTGAGATTACTGTCAAGGGGCTCAAACTCTTAGGAGCAAACAAGAATTATGTCTCAGAAAATGGGAGGATATGACACAAAAATGTTTTATTCCCAGAGAACTTCAGTGAAGTGGAACTAAAAGCTACAGGATTCCAGCCCACTGTTTTCTTAACAGGGAGACCTCTGAATTGGCTTTTCTCTGTTTAAAATACCAGTGCTAAATCTACCTTCCTGTGCTCATACTGTGGCCTTGGTGAGCTCACCAACAAGGGACGGTCACAAAGATCTACCAGGAAAGAAAATCGTTCTATAAAACAGTGTAACAAAAAGTGACAATTATTAGTCTAGACTTAAATCACACCTAACCGAACACCTTTCCTTAAGTGCAAAGCCCACGGCATATCTCTTACCTTCCTCAAAGGTGGCCTTCTTCTGCCTCACTAGAACACGGAAGTTCTCAGCAGGATTCACGCTTCCAACCTAGAAGACACCACAGACAGTAAACCTGCAGATCACGTCTCTTTTCGGAAGTACCCCAGGCAAGACAAACCAGCTTAATGTAGTGTGTTCTTATAAAATAGGCAAAGACAAAGAGAGGCCCTTCCTGTTCATTTTCATTTCCATGGTTTGTTAAAAACTAGCAGATTCCTGTGTTCAAAGGGCTGCCGTCTGTCTGTACTTCCACTCACCTCTCCTCATGCAAACTGACTTCATTCCAGAGGGGTCAGAAGTCTGACGCCCGAGGCACCAGGCAGCTTAGCTTACCAGGCAGACTACCTGTCCATCCTGATACCCAACCAATTAGGACGGGGAGGATGCTGCGGTGCAGGGTCAGTTCAGAGTATCTCTGTCCCACTAAGAGATACAGGAACTGATAGCCTGATGCCCTGATTCATTGAACTGTCCTTTCTGGAGACTGCTGCTGATCAAACCTGTGGCACTGAAACCTTGGTAGACTATTCAAACATGCCCAAATTAAACATGGCCCCAAAATAAAAACAAATCAGTGCTAGGTTGGAGAGTTCCAAAGACAAAAGTCTCTGCCACGCTATATGGCACTTTCTGATCATGACCGTGTCTCTCATCTTCTGATCGCAACCTTAATAGGGGCTAAGTTGAGTTCAAGGGGGAGAAGACAATGGGGTTCTATAAAGGCTGGTAAACGCTGGTACAAAAGTACTTGGATTTCCAGTCTGCTCTATATAGCATCAGAAGAGCTTCGAGAATAAAAAAGGTCATGATTTTTTTTTTCCCTTTACTATAAAGATATTGCACTAAAATCCAAATAATATTTTAGACATTCAATTTTTCTGGAGCATTGCTTTTTCAGGAGGGGAAAAGGCATGCCCTAATACTAGCTACCCTTTCTAGTCTATTTGGCTAGTAGTAAAGAACAATTTTTAAGATCCACTGATTCAAAACAATGTCACTTAAAATAAGGCAATAGGTTCAAGTTCCAAAAACCATTCCATTAAAGATCTCAAGTGTCAAAGGATACATGGTTTGGAGAAATCCTAAACTAGTGAGTTGTACATCAGAAAGGAAATGAGACTTATATTCTTAAAGCTAATATACTTGGAGATAAGACTCCTATCACTAAGCCCCCACTTATCCTACCATTGTGACTAAACAGAAAGCTGCAAAATGAAGTCACCAGAAAAACTTTACAAAGTGATGTTTCATGCTGTATATAGTGCTCTATGTATTGATACTACATATCATATAAATAATCCTACAGGTGATTCACGGACAATAATTAAAAGAAGAAAGGAAGAAGTGTGGGATGGACAAACATGGCTTACATACTGAAAGGACCAGAGAAAGTGCTACATCAAAGGACCAACAGAAACTGATGCCAACTCCCCAAGTCCCAACTTCCCCAAAAGAGGGAGCACAGCAGAGGAGCTCTGCTTACACAGGTGACACTGCCTTCGGCCAGACTGGAGACACTAAAGTGGGCTTCCTCTTCCTCAGTCTTCAGTTTTTTACAGGTGGGTCCCTCTTCATGACTAGAAAAGAAATAAATGGTTTTTTTCCTCCCCTTAAAATAGAACAAACAATACAAAACCCAGAACTGCTGATGTGAAAAGTATAAATTTATTTTTCAAGAATCAAAACCAAGTAGCCACACTTAGTCTTCCTTTACAAGCAGCTGCCTCCCCTTCCCAGGCTCCAAGCTCCTGACAGACCAAGCAACTGCAGCGGCCAGGGCTTAATCAGCAGTTGCACCACAAAGCCCTTTCGAAAGATGAAACTGCAAGCACAGGTCATGGACACTTCACATTTCAGCACGAAACCCATTTACCCTTCGGTTATTATTTGCTAGTTTCTACCTGAGAATTGATAGCTAGTAATATTAGCTTTCCAGACACATAGAAGACCTTTGTGTCTAATAACCTATCTTCTTCATCATGAATGTGAGAGTTTTATAAGCTCCTACTTACAGCTGTCAAAACTTACTAGACAATCCTTAATTAAATATGCAAGAGCGTGCTCTTAAAGAAGTCTTAAACTATAAAAAACCACTTTCAAAAGAAAACTTTTAATATGTTCCTTTATAAACCTAATTGTGTTTTGGGCAATATGCTAAGAGAGTGCAAAAGCATCTGTGTGATAAGGGAATGATGACTCCAAAGAAGTGTATCAAACATCTTGCCTCAAGTAACAGGCTGGCTTTAACAGTCTGCCTTAAAGTCGAGAGGAGGTCAGGTTAATTGCAAAGGACAAGAAAGATTCAAAGACTCTGACCATAATCTTACTTAAGCTACAGAAGAGACAGACATGAAGATTTTTCTCCCAAATAGTCAATCTGGGGGAAGAGAAGCTGCCAAGAAATGGTTGAATGAGAAGGGAAAATAGTAACTAAGAACTACGATTCTAAATGGGATGTTTTTATTCAAAAGCCCAACTTCCAGACAGTAAGGCTTGAAGAGGTTATCCTAAAAGTAAAGCAAAGAAAAATATGACAGAAGTTAGCTTATTCAATAATACTTCAATAATGAATCTCCTCTTCCAGCCTGATGAAAGAACTAAAGTCATCGTTACAGTCTTATAAACACGAATGAAAAGTTTTACTACTTGACATCTTTCCCATTTACCACTTGCCTTCTTCCCTTTGAGAAGTAAAGAAAAGATAAGGGGTGAGTCATTCAGAGCTCTTTCCTTCAAGCAGAATAAACAAACACACAAAACCTTGCTGACGAAAACAAGGGAAAATGCACAAACCTGAGGAAGGATGAAATTCTATCAGAATTTGAGTAGTTCTTAAAAAAAAAAAAAAAAAAGTCACAGCCACTTTAGTTAACCTTTGCCAGCTCTTCCCAAGAGAAAGATAAGAGGGTTCAGGGAAAATCTACAGATTAAAAACATCCAGACTCTAGTCTCAGTTTTTGCTACTGGGTAGCCCTGGAGTTTTATACCTTCTTGAAGGTACTGACTCTGTATTAATTTTTGTACGTTTAGAGTCTAGTAAGTGACTGTCCTCTCTGACCTTCAGTTTGTTCCTCAGGAAAACACTAAGATGAAAAACACCATGCATATATCGACTATTCACATTTTCTCTTCCAAAAGTACAAATTAACTTATACAGTAGTATTAAAAAGCATCAAACATACAAAGCTAAGTTCTGTGAGAACACAAGGTCAAATCACATGGAGGAACTGCTTCAACCCTCCCAAATAAGATTCTAGGGAAGGAAGAATTAGAAAACATACATACCAATTCTCCAGAACTGGGCAGATAAAGGCCAGTCCAGAAAAGAGCAGGAAGCAGTAAAAATACATTTAATAATCTCAAGATTGAAACACTTAACAGGATTAATGGGAAATTTATATATATTAAACTCGTAATGTCTATTTGAAGTGAGAAAGTGCAATGACTCTCATCCCCAAGTTATCTAAGAATGAGCTGAGCCCTGGAAAGTACACATCATCCAGGCGAGGTCACGGCAGACACAGAAGTGTTAACAGCTGCTGCGTCTGGATGCTGGGGCCCTAGACCGTTTGTTGCTGTCTCTCCTTTTCTCATTTTCTTTCATATATGAGTATATACCTTGTAACTCATTTACGGAGAAGGCAATGGCACCCCACTCCAGTACTTTTGCCTAGAAAATCCCATGGATGGAGGAGCCTGGTAGGCTGCAGCCCATGGGGTCGATAGAGTTGGACACGACTGAGCGACTTCACTTTCACTTTTATGCATTGGAGAAGGAAATGGCAACCCACTCCAGTGTTCTTGCCTGGAGAATCCCAGGGACGGGAAGCCTGGTGGGCTGCTGTCTATGGGGTCGCACAGAGTTGGACACGACTAAAGCGATGCAGCAGCAGCAGCTCATTTACAAGTACATATACCTTAGTTCATTTACTCTTAGGCTCTAGGTTCTAAAATTTGTAACCATTAGCAATTTTTATTATGCAGAAAACTAGGAAGTAGACAATTGCAAATTATCTGTCCTATCCTAGTATTCTGCAGCAGATTAGCAAATTTTATGAATATAGCCTCTTATAATCTGTAAGGTTGGAGAAGGAAATGGCAACCCACTCTAGTATTCTTGCCCGGAAAGTCTCATGGACAGAGGAGCCTGGTGGGCTACAGTCCTTGGCGTCATAGAGGGTCAGACACGGCTGAGTACCAGCACGAGAATACATAATCATCACCTTCAAGAAGTTCAGTCAAATAAGAAAGATAATATATAAACAGGCAATTAACAAAATATTGTGGTAAGCAGTGCATCCCTTTGAGAGAACAGCGAGAGGCTGTACCGGGCTGGGGCATGAGGCACAAGCTGGGAAGTAGTGAGAGATAAACATAGAAAATATCTAAACTGTAGGCATAAAAACTTCTGAGGACAGAAAGTGGTTCTCCAGTTAGCAAGATAGATACTTCTTTTCCTTCTGTGTATCTGGGTTTTCTCATTTGTGTAACAGAATTTGATCTGAAGCTGAAGGTAATGGAAAGCCATGAGAGCAAAGGTTTTTAACCAGGCATCCAAGAAGGATATCAAGGAATTTGTGACCACCCAAAATTATATGCAAAATTTATTATGTTGGGGCATTTTCCTGGGGAGATGGTTCATAGTTTTTATTAGAAGATAAAAGGGTCCATCACACACAAACACACTGATGAAGAATCACTGCATTAGAGAATTTTAAGCAAGGGAGTGATGTGATCAGATTTGTTTTCTAAAAAATCACTCAGATAGCAGATTGCAGAATGAACTGGAAGGGGAAGCCTGGAATGAGGGAAACTGGCCAAGGGGGTTGTATCAGTAAAGCAGGCTAAAGTGAAACCTACATAAAAGCAATGGCAGTGGGCAATGCCAGTAAGAACTAACCTTTTTTTTTTTTAAATAAATGCTTACCATTAATCATGATGCCAAGCATTTGAGTTAGCTATTATAAACTGTCCTTTTACAAATGAGCAAAATCAAGAGTCAAAAGGGCCTGACTTTGTCTTAAGCACACAGTGAGGGGTCCACAGCTAACCCTGTACTTTTAATGACTCTCCTAAAAGGCAGGTATTTGTTATCACAGCTTGGCACAGAGCAACTTGCCGATTTTGACCACTATTAAAAAGAAATGTTTGAGTTTTGATCCAATCTGCTGCTACTGCTACTGCTAAGTCGCTTCAGTCGTGTCCGACTCTATGCAACCCAACAGACGGCAGCCCACCAGGCTCCCCCGTCCCTGGGATTCTCCAGGCAAGAACACTGGAGTGGGTTGCCATTTCCTTTTCCAATGCATAAAAGTGAAAAGTGAAAGAAGTCGCTCAGTCGTGTCCGACTCTTAGCGACCCCATGGACTGTAGCCTACCAGGCTCCTCCACCCATGGGATTTTCCAGGCAAGAGTACTGGAGTGGGGTGCCATTGCCTTCTCCTGATCCAATCTATCTGACTCTAAAATCAATGCTATTAGCCACTATACTAACCTGAAGTGAAAGGAGTAAACTTGAGGTAAATCTAAATCAACCTGGTAAACCAATTGGATGTGGAAAGTGAAGAAAAGGGATGACTCCCTAGAAATTAGGTGTCATTCACTAAAAAATTGAAAATAATAACATGAAGAGAGGGCTGAAAGGAGTGTGGAAAGACAAAGAAGGTGATAAAGTAATTTCTGGACATATTGACCTTGAGTTATCTGTAGACAGTTAAGCTCTAGTAGATAAGATGGAAATATTTTAGGATAGACAGGTGTTCAGTTATTTTGAAGACCCATATGTGAAATAATTAAGGTCTTAGGATATGCAACACAGCATAATCCTTGAGAGTATAAGCTCTGGGGTCGAACTACCACGTTTAAATCCTCACTCTAACACTTAACCAGCTGTGATCCTGAGCAAGTTTCTTATCTTCTCTAAGCTTCAGGGTCCTCAGCTTTAAGATGGAGTAAATAAAAGAACCTACTTCATAGGGTGGCCAGGAGGATCCAAACAGATAATACTCGTAAAGCTCCCAGAACATACCTGTATCCAATAAATGTCAGCCCTTTCAGAGAAAGAGATCTACAAAATATCAATCTGCAAGACTCATGGGGAAAGAAAAGCCGCCCCAGAGGAATCTGAGAGGGAGCTGTCAGAGGTTTAGAAAGAAAAGTCTGGAGAAGCTGAAGTTAAGGAAGATATATGAATTTCAAGAGGGAAAGAATAACTGACAACGTCAAGTGTTACAAAGAGGTCAAGTAAGAAAAGGACTGCCAAGCTGAAGTAAACCTAGCAGCAAGTGTCTTTCAGGAGACCAGGTGCAGGGGTGTGGTGGAGGCATCAGCCTGGGCCAACAAGCGCTGGGAACAGCAGCAGTGTGGGCTAGTCTTCTAATAAGCCTGGCTGTGGAAGGAAAGATGATGATAACAGGTAGTAATTAGAGGGAGGAAACTGAGAGGATTATTTCATTTTCTTTTAGAGGAAAGAAATAAAATGTTAATGTGTGGAGGGAAGGGGGTTGGTACAGAGGGAGAAGCTGAAAATCACAGAAGGAAGGAAGGAAGCAATTATTAGTGGACTGAAAGGTACCAGACAGGATGGAAGGATGTCCAGGCATCCTAGGACACAGGTTAAAGGGTTAACTCGGGACAGGATGTGGTATTCTCCTCCACTGAGACAGGAAGAAAGGAAGTAAAGGCAGATAGATATGTTTTTCGGTAAGATGGGCTGGAGAACCGAGGTGTTCTGACCTATTATGGGCTTCTATTTTCTCTTTGAAATCACCATCATCATCATGGAAATATGTACCCTGGATACAGGGACGTTGAATATACACAAAATTATAGCTTTTTGTAAGCAATCTCTCTTTCCCTTAGGGAGACCACCTCTAAAGCTGACTGGGGTTTAATCATAAAAACTGAAAGTCTCTAGAACCTTGCAGAAGGGACTGAGTCATTCTTGAATATACGAGGTGCTCCATAAATACTTCTTAAATGTGTTGTTTCTGCAATTCTTAAAAACTAAGATTTCTGAGAAGGAAGACTAGAGCACTGGAGTGTGAGTAGGTGTGTATGAGCAAGATTATTCTCTGGTCCCAGGCAGCTCACTTGGCTGTGTGGCAAACTGAACCTTTATGGGAGCAAAGAACAAGCAGGGATCAAATCACAGAACAACAGTCTTCAGGGTCTGGGTCTCAGTAGTTTTTTTTTTTTTTTTTTAAACCAGCTAATTTACATTTTAATCAACAGGAGGAGGGGAAAATGGCCCATTTCTTTCCCACGACACAGGAAGGTAATCAAGATCGTGAAAGAGAGCTTTAAAACAGAGAGAATAGCCATATGACTGTTGGGAGACCTGTCGGGAAGAAATGGACTCAGAGTTTTATTGACTGCTTTGAGACATGAGGAATGCAGAGGTAGCTGAAGGTAGCAGAGGGAAAGAGGGTTTTTAGCGACAATCTTCTGATGTAGAAAAAGGCACAACAGACTAAAGAGAAACATAAAATTCTCTAGATGTGTTAGAAATGCACAAGATAGAATCTTTAAACCCTACGATTTCTTTTTTTCCCCAATTCTGACAAAGCTTGGGATAGTAGCCTTTAAAAGCCACAAAAAATGCAAAGATGTCTTTTTAACTTGGAAGATAATTCACTGAATTAACACTTTACAGAACCCTGTGAAGATTTCTGGAAGTTACTCAATACGGTTCCAATCAGGTACTGACAAATAAAAACTTTGTCAATAATGACACAGCTGTGGGAAGGAAATCAAAGAAAAAGGAAAAAAAAAAACTGTGATCTAAAATAGGATCTCAGCATACAACCTACAAAAATGAGTAGATCATTTTGATCTGGGGGGAAAAGTTACCAATAATCAGACCAAAACCTGGTGAAATCAATGTCATACACCCAAATAATTCTGGATAAGAACAGCCTAAGGTCTGTTTGTGTTCTGCTTTGAATGGAAACTTATATAATTCTAAACAGACTCTGATGTGCAGGGAAAAAACACTTAATAGCTACCTGCAAGCTTGATCTAAGGGCATGAAAACCATTTTACAATCTTAAACTGTAACTACCTCATTAATGGTATAACTAAACACGTCAACACAGTAAGAGCACAGCTGCAGACGGCCAGGTTTCTTATTCTCCCAATTTTCCTTCCAAAAATCTCACTGATATTCTCCTAAGAGCCTACCCCCAAAATGAAAAACTTGATGATTTTCACCCCTCTCCTCTCATCCCCAGTACCTTACTTTAAAAATGGTAAAATTTAGTTGCAGATATTCAAAGATCGGTTTATCTTCCTATATATATATATATAAAATTCACTAAGAATCTGACGTGGATCAAAAAGTCAACAGCCCTAAAGGTAGCTCTAATTTCTAGATGCACAAGCAGGATAAAACGTATCCACGCTGGATTTCCAATGCAAGGCTCAAACAGCAAGAGTTTTCTTTCTCCCACTTTTGTGATTCTACAAACCCAGGTTGCAATCCTTAATGACAGAGCCCCTCCAAGACCACCACCAGTCTTCTGTGCTCTAACCTCACACACAACTCCATTGAGTACTTACTTATCTTGGAAAATGTCCTGACCAGTCACTTGGTTCTTTTTCTTGATGACTTCCGTCAGAGGGAAGAGGGTCTTTATTTTGGAGAGAGGAACCTGACATTTAGCTGTCACCTCAGTGGGGGGATCCAGCATACTTAAAATGTGTTGTTGAATGGGGGGCAGAGGCTCCTGGGGATGGAGAGCTCTGTGCAGCAGACACTGTGAAAGAGGAGTAAGGACTGTGAAATGCAGACGTGGACACCACACACAGCTGACCAGTGATCCTCCATCTTTAGCTTGGGAGGGCTACAAGATTCCTACCACTAGTCAAAGACAGCAAAGCGGGCCGACCCAGAACCGCCCTGGTTAGCAGGACGGTGGTAATGTCTAAAAGCAACCATAAAACAGACCCCAGCCTAGAAGCACTGTCAGCTGAAGCCCTCCTGGAAAAGAGCCTCATCCCACAAAAAGAGTCCCCTGCTCTGGCTTCATGGAAGACATACGGGGTTTCCTCAGCCTCTGACAGTTTGGGAGTATAACCTTTCAGCTATAATCCTTTTATCTCCCTTCAGCATGCTGTGCTTTCTCCCTTGCACCATCTTAGAAAACAACACGAGCTGGATAAATCAGGTGCTAAAGGTAGGTGCTCACTGAGTCCCAGGAATACTGTGCAAGAGATGACACCAGAGGTCTCTCTCCAACCTCCCCAAGTCATCCACTCACTTCCATCCATCTCTACCACAGCACTCTTGTCCAGGCACCTTCACCTCTCACATGGGCTACCACAACCCCTTTCTAACTGGTCTTCCCATGTCCACTCTCATGGCTCTCCTGTCTGGAGTCAACCATAATAGAGCCGCTGACTGCCTCTCTCCTCCTTACTCACCACAACCCAACTAGTCTGGGCTCCTCCTTCTCCACTCAAAGACCAGCTCTCTGCAGATTTTAGGTCCCATGTGTAAGGCTTCCTTGGCCTCTTCTGCCTTCCCTTAGATCTCAATGGAGCTGGCCCTTTTAAAATCATTCTGTTCTTTGCTCACTTATCACCTCTCTGAGAGGCTTCCCCTGACACTATATGAAGGAGACCTTTATCTTCATTTTACCACCCAGTCATTCTCTATCGTGAACCTGATGTTGTATTTTGTGCAGTATTTATCATTATCTAAAATTACCTTATCAACCTTTTAGTTTACTTATTACCTCCACTTTCCCCCTGAAAGTAGAAACACTGCTGGTTTTATTTACTGCAGAATCCCAAGTGCTGAAAATGGCGCCTCAACATGATAAGCACCTAACAGATACTGGCTGAGTGAATACGGTGCTCTTCCTCAGAATTCCAGTTGCTGACAGAGGTTTCAGGAAGCTGCACCAGGAGTGGGGCCAAGGTCAAGGCTAGGACAGGTTCTCCACTGCTCACGCAAGTGGAAACCTGGACAGCAGGCCACTTCTATTCAATCACTGATAACTGTTCTCAGACTAGGAAGCCAGGCCTTGGCAAAGCACTGTTATCTGCCCAGAAAAGTAAATACTGTAAAAGGAATGCAGGAATGTCATCAAAGAATAAAGTAACCATTTAGGGAAAAAAAAGAGAAAAAGTGAAACTTATGAATATACTGATGTTTTATTCCCCTTGCTAGAGGATAATTACAAAATTAGGCTGGAGAACAAAACTCCTATTCCCACTTTTTAAAACAATTTATATGTTAGTAACTGTGAAGAAAAAACCCAGGGAACTGAATAGCTCCTACAACTTTAAAATTACTGTTTCATACCACAAGGTATATATGTATTGTTTTCTTACCCTGTCGAAAATGGAAGCTAGACTTCTTAGTTCTAAAAAAAAGATACTTGGGCTTAAGTAGTAAATATCATCAGAGTCAATGTTTTATAAATTAAGAAAACCCCGAGGTAGGAATTAAATACCAATCTCCTCTAGAAATTTCATGTACTGCTCCCTGATTTCAATAGACCAACACCAAGCCTTCCTTCTCTTGGTAAATTCATTGTTTCAGAGTCCTGATTTCCTTTTTCCTAATTACTTTCCCTGGCACATCAATGACATTGGGCCTGTTTAATACACAGCAAAAGGGGAAACCAAAAAAGATCTCAAACTCTGTGAATCTACCCTGACCTTCTCATAAATAAATTATAATTCACCACGCTCTCCCTTAGGTCAGTCATTAAAATACCTAAAACAATTTAGAAAGTCCTAAGAAGTAAGCAGAAATCTAAGTACCCAACACAGCATACTACCTCTCAAATACTCTAGGAGATTCTATCTATGATAGTCAAGTGACATTTTTGGGGAAAGAACTGTGAATTCTAGGCAATTCTTCAAATAGTATCATTATCCTTAAGTCAGTAATAAGGAACCCACAAGAGATATTCAAAACCATCAAACTCTCATGTTTTCTCAAAGGTCACATTTTAAATAAGGCTCAGTGGGGTAAAAATTCAATAAAAAAATTTCAATTTATTAAAAAAAAACAGGTTATGAGAAAATCATACTTTTCAGTAGCCAAGACGCTGAGATCTCAGTCCTCAGTCTACTTAATTTCTCCTTTAAGCAACTATTTTCCTTTATGTGACTTTTACAATTAGAAAAAGACTAGAGGAATAAAAAATAAAAACTTCAGGCCACATGGCTAGCTCGTAAGTTACTAATATGTTGATTTTAGCAACCAGGTATCAATTATTTAAAAGGCAGGAGTATGTACACTTGACCAAGGATATTTTTCAGCATTTCTTTCTAAAGTTAGAATTAAATTAACTCCTCCTGCCAACAAGTTGATTGTTAACCTCTCCTCCCTTTTGCCCTCTACTCCCAGCTCATTCACCCTTAGTTATAAGACATTTTAAAAGAAAAAAAAAGAAAAGTCTTCCTGGGTCCTACCTCCTCCTGTAGCTTCCCGGTTCCTCTCTCTCTCTTCCCCTTCATCAGTGCGGCTTTCTCCTCCAGGCTCTGTAACCTGGCTCCTGCCCCATCACTCCACTGTCGCCGGGTCCTTGAAGTCATCAGACATCACTACAAACCCCAGAGGCCCTTTGCCAGGCTCAGCTCTCTTCACCACTGCGCAATGTCTGACTCCAACACCCTTCTAGTTCTTTCTACCTCTCTGAGCTTGTGGGGGGCGGCAGGAGGCGGGGAAGTAGGAACACTGATTAGCAGCCTTTCTGTCTCTCCCTAATTGTCCAGTCACACCAGTGTTCAGGACTTCGTTCTCTGCCCTTGTCACTCAACACTCTCCCAGGTGACCTCATTCACTTCTGTTTCTATCTAAATGAGGAGGGCTCTCAAGTGTACAGACATTTAGTCCTGAAGGCCCTCCTGGGCTTCGAACCCCTACTTCCAACTTGCCCCTGAGTGTCTGTACTGGAATAGCTGACAGATAACTCAAACTGAACACCTGCAAGAATAGATGAACTACCTTTTCTATCTGTTCGCTCTATATTTCTTATCCTGATTCATGGTGACATCACTCCTCCAGTGGTCCAAGTTAGGATTCTGTTTTCTTCAATTTCTATTTCTCATCAGCCACCACCCAATCCCTTAAAGTCTATCCACTCTAGCTTCTAAATTTTCTCTTCTCTACTCTCTGTTACTGCTGTAACTCAAGTCTTCCTAGGGGCCACTGCAGGTTTCCTAACTGGTCTCTAGCCCATCTCCTGTGCCACCATCAGACCTATTTTCTAAAATTCACATCACCTGCCTACTGAAAACAGCCTTTACTGATTTCCCACTGCCTATGGGATAGAAACCCAAATTACTGGATCTTCATGACCTGCCTGCTACCTGCCACCTTTCCCATCGTTTTCCCATAGAGCCTATTTCCCAGCCAAAGGGAACTCTTTGTGGATCCCTAAATACATCACACTTCTTGTGTTCTCTGGTTTTCCCATGTGCTACTTCTTTTGCCTGGCATGCTCTCGTCACATCACCCATCAGCTTTACTCCTTCATGAAATCTTCCTAAGTCACTCACTTGCAAGAATCTCTCTTTCCTCTTATTCCCATAGCATTTTGTACCCCACCACTGTTGAGCCTATGAATTTACTACTCTACTCTCTATTCCTCTCTTCTCTCTATTCTCTTTCATTCCCCTGGAGGAGTCCTTTCAGGTAGTGAGCTTCCAGTATCTCCAGCACATCATACACTGCTGCTGCTGCTGCTAAGTTGCTTCAGTCGTGTCTGACTCTGTGCGACTCCATAGACGGAAGCCCGCCAGGCTCCCCCACCCCTGGGATTCTCCAGGCAAGAACACTGGAGTGGGTTGCCATTTCCTTCTCCAATGCATGAAAGTAAAAAGTGAAAGGGAAGTTGCTCAGTCGTGTCCGACTCTTAGCGACCCCATGGACTGCAGCCTACCAGGCTCCTCCATCCATGGGATTTTCCAGGCAAGAGTACTGGAGTGGGGTGCCATTGCCTTCATACACTAGGAGTACGCAATGTTTGTTGTAGAAAAAGTGAATTCAATTTATAAATACCCCAGTAATGATACTTCTTTATACAGATAAGCCATATTAAAAACTCACCCCCACAAAACAAAACAAAGTTAGCAGGTTGTAAAAATCAAAGTTGCCAGTTCTTAAAGCTTTAAAAGATAACAATGCCTGCATTTATGGCTTGCATCTGTTCAGTACCCACCCTTGATAAATTTACCAAGTATTAGAAGTTTCTATTTTTCACCACGGTGACCTGTTTTTGCAAGCTTTCCATACCAACTAATCTATTCCTCCCTTCTCTGTCAAGTGGCAATGGCCATTTGTCAAAAACAGCAGGTCTTGAAGTCCACTTGTCAAAGACAGCAAAGGAATTTATACAAGTAATTTATACTTGATTATACTTAGAATACAAAAATACTTACTGAGTCAGATCTTGACCTGTTAAGCTTCATAGTACTGATTTTAGAACAAAAGACTTTTTTAAAGTAAGTTTAAAGGAAACAGTGTAGTATCAAAAAACTAGGCAGCTTCTTTTGAGTAGAAGAGCCCATAAAATCATAACAGGCCCTAACATGGACTTGAGTTAGTTAAGGATGCTTTGAGAAATGAGTCAAAGGGGCAATCAGTGGACCCCCAATACGAAGCCTCCACTCCTACCTCCCTGCCTCTCCCCAGCCTGTTATAAGAGTAGGCCCTCCACTCCCCTTCGGGGAGAAGTCTGCCTAGAGAAGCTGCTGGTGACTTTTCACAGCTTTGTGGGGTTCAGAGATGCCTATGTCCTGCTGTCACCAGGTTATTCCAGGACTGGGACCAACCTTCATCAGTGGTCCATTCCTCCCCTTCCATCATATAAGACAGGTCCCTTAACAAGTTCCCAGTTTCCTTTAATCCAATCTCCATCTTCTAATTCCCTTGGACCAAGATTCAGAAATTTAAATTTTTCTTTAGTTACTGTTTAATAAGTTCATACTATAACCTCTCTATCTGACTTCTAACACTTCTTCTCCTCAGTCATGTTCGACTCTTTGCGACCCCATGGACTATAGCCTACCAGGTTCCTACATCCATGGGATTTTCCCGGCAAGAATACTGGAGCGGGTTGCCATTTCCTTCTCCAGGAGATCTTCCCGACCCAGGGATTGAACCTGGGTCTCCCACATTGTAGGCAGACGCTTTACCATCTGAGCTACCAGGGAAGTCATGGTTATATACTACACAGTCCCTAAAAAATCCCCTACTATTTGAATATTAAAAAACAATGAAAGTCTCATTCACATAAAACATAGGAGGAAACTCTATTAAAAAAAATATATATATATATATATATAACAGAAGAATCTGCTTTTTATTTTGCCCTCCTATTTAAGACACAAAACCAAAAATCTAGCCTCTCCCAGAAAAAAATATTTAAGAACATCTGAAATTACTTCTTTTTTTCTAAAAATTCAGAGTATTCTTTTAATCGCTTTTCAGTAGGAAGAGAAAGGTGTTAATCTTTCATTAAACAGAGCAACTGAGCTCTTAACTTGACTTGGACCAGCCACTTGCCCTAACTTTTCACTCTGCTTTCTTTCATCTAAAAAAGTCTATGATTGGTTCATCTTTCCTCTCTCACCTGAAACAGTCTCTGGAATTGAGGATTTGGGATTTTGCTGGTTGGAAATAAGTCTTCAATGGTGCCCTCCTCTTCATCTTTCTGCACCAAGCTCATGGAGTCAATCAAAGCATCAACAGCACTCAACTGTGCCTCTAAGACAAGGACAAACAAAACAGCAAAAAGAAACAAGGATTAGTTCCATTAGTCTCCCAAACAAAGGCCTTCCATTCATAGATGTTCACAGCAACATTGGCAGGACAGACAGTCCTGGCCCTGCCAAAAGCATTCTCCAGTTACGTAAGTCATTTAACCTAAGCCTCAGTTTTCTTATTGGCAAAGAGAGCTGTTTAGAATAGCTGGTCTCTTAGGTACTTCTGAGGTCTACCAATTGATGAACTTCTGACAACGGGATATCTTATCAAAAGTGCTCTAGAGGAATGCACCACAGTCAAACAAAACCCACCTTCCATATGGTAATTCAAAATACTGGGTATTTATGGAAAAAGTAAAGTGTCAGTCACTCAGTTGTGTCTGACTCTGAGATCCAGTGAACTGTAGCCCACCAGGCACCTCTGCCCATGGAATTATCTAGGCAAGAATACTACAGGGCCAGTTCCTTCTCTAGGGGATCGTCCCCACCCAGGGATCAAACCCAGGTCTCCTGCATTGCAGCAAGACTCTTTACTGTCTGAGCCACCAAGGAAGCCCTTGAGTTGACATTAAAAAAACTAGTAACTGGCAAAGGAGAAAAACATTAAAAGCATTCCTTTGGTAATGAAACATCAGCTTTATAAGGATTTAACATAACCTGTATTGGAGTATACCAACTTAACAGGAAGACGTCACTGGACCAGAGGGAGTAGATTCTTTTACAAGCTATGGCACCCCACTCCAGTATTCTTGCCTGGAAAGTCCCATGGACGGAGGAGCCTGGAAAGCTGCGGTCCATGGGGTTGCTGAGGGTCGGACACGACTGAGCGACTTCACTTTCACTTTTCACTTTTATGCATTGGAGAAGGAAATGGCAACCCACTCCAGCGTTCTTGCCTAGAGAATCCCAGGGGTGGGGGAGCCTGGCGGGCTGCTGTCTATGGGGTCGCACAGAGTCGGACACGACTGAAGCGACTTAGCTGCAGCAGCAAGGCAGATAGAGTTCTTTCCTCTCACAAATCTCATGGCATTAGTCATATAGACCTGCATGCATATCTTTTTTTAATTGAAGTAGAATTTATCTACAACATTTCATTAGTTCCAGGTGTATAATGTAGTGATTCAGTATTTCTAAACATTACAAAATCACCAACATAATAAATCTAGTTACCATCTGTCACCATGCAAAGTTATTACAATATGATTGACTATATTCTAGTAGTCATGTATGGATGTGAGGGTTGGACCAAAAAGAAAGCTGAGCACTGAAGAATTGATGGTTTTGAACTGTGGTGTTGGAGAAGACTCTTGAGAGTCCCTTGGACTGCAAGGAGATCCAACCGGTCAATCCTAAAGGAAATCAGTCCTGAATATTCATTGGAAGGACTGATGCTGAAGCTGAAGCTCCAATACTTTGGCCACCTGATGCGAAGAACTGACTCACTGGAAAAACCCTGATGCTGGGAAAGACTGAAGGCAGGAGAGGGGATGACAGAGGACGAGATGGTTGGATGGCAACACCAACCTGATGGACATGAGTTTGAACAAGCTCCAGGAGTTGGTGATGAACAGGGGAACCTGGCATGCTGCAGTCCATGGGGTTGCAAAGAGTCGGACACAACTGAGCAACTGAACTGACTGACTGACTATATTTGCAATGTAAAACGTGTTTTATCCCTGTGACTGATTTTATAACTAAAAGTTTTTACCTCTGATCACTCTTACCTATTACACTCATCCTCTTATTTTACTTCCCTCTAGCAACCCCCAGTTTGTTCTCTGTATCTATGAGTCTGTTTCTGTTTTGTTTGCTCATCTGTTTTGTTTTTTAGATTCCACATTTAAGTGAAATCATACCATATTTCTCTTTTTCTGTCTGACTTATTTTACCTGGAATAATACTGGGTTGGCCAGTAAGTTTGTTCAGGTTTTTCCATAAAATGTAACCAAAAAAGCCACCCAATACCTTCTAGGTTCATCCATGCTGCAAATGGCAAGATTTAATTCTTTTTTATAGATGAGTAATACTCCACTCTGTGTGTGTGTGTGTGTGTGTGTGTGTGTGTGTGTGTGTGTATCACATCTTCTTTGTTCATTCATTTACTGATGGACATTTAAGTTGCTCCCATATCTTGGCTGTAGTAAATAATGCAGCAATGAACATAGGCATACATATATCTTTTTGAGTTAGTGTTTATGTTTTCTGTGGGAAAATATTCAGAATCAGAAGTGCTGGATAGTATGGTAAAAATTTAATTTTTTGAGAAATTTCCGTACTGTTTTCCATAGAAGCTGCACCAATTTACATTCTAACAACAGTGCCCTGCATTTCCCTTTTCTCCACATCCTCACAAGCATGTTATTTGTTGTCATTTTGATGACAGCTATTCTGACAGATGTGGTTCTAACTTGCATTTCCCTGCTGATTAGTGATGTCAAGCATCTTTTCATGTGTCTGCAGGCCATTCATATATATGTCTTCTTTGGAAAAATGTCCTGCATACATGTCTTACCCCACTCCAGGCAAATTCTAAGGATCTTTGAGAACAGAAACTTGGTGGCCTCTTCTTTACGTCGGTCAGATACCAGATAGAAAGCAAGCTCTTCCCAGTAAAAATCTACAGTCAATAAAAATGGCACAGCCCAAAGCAATTCTCCCCAAAATGCTTCTACCTAAACTACCACAAGGAACTTTCATTCTGCTGATTCATATGGCAGTTCAGCTGTTAAAAAGCTGAAGTGCTATTTTGGGATCATTCACAGCCACTAGGCAAAAGGCGGAAAAGAGTAAGCAGCTCCTTAAAGTTTATTATACTTCTGTTCTTCACCTTTCAAACATCCCTTTCAGACAGCTACTACAAAAGGAATGAGCATACAGACATTTATCATGAGACATTTCTGTTCCATTTTTTCACTTTCTAACGGAGGCTTCAGGCACCATCTCACACTGACGACTGCAGGGTCCACCCGGCAGCAAGAAGGAGGTGGAAACTGTGTGGGTGAATATTCAGTGATTTCCATCTGCTACTCCAGGCTAGTATCAGGCCAGACCACGCTGGCATCACACACCCTTACATAAATGTTGACTTGGGAAATATGTCAAACAGCTTTAATGATCTATTTTTCCAATGGAGCAAATGCAAACAAAAGTGTCAACTCACAGGAAATAAATCAACAGATCGAAAAATAATGTTTTAGATCCTGAGTGATTTATATCTATTAGGTTCTCTCTCAACAAAGTTCTCTTTTTTAAATGTTCTTCTCATTTAAAATTTGGAATTATCAAGAGGAAAAGACTGAATATTATAATACACTGGCATCTTCTACACATTCAAGTCCATGCCTCACTCCACATGGAGGATTTGATTATTGGCTCTTCTCCCACACCCTGCTCCCAACATACAGAGAGCACCCAGTTCTGAACTCACCTCACAGCTCCCTCATCCTACACCAAGGCAGATTTAAAGTTGTCAACTAAAACATCTATTCATCATTCTGTGTTCTTTTTGGTATATTCTCTATTTCAGCCCACTATTATATCTATGATAATTGTCTTAAACTGTGAGATTTACGGAAGACAGGATCTATGTGTGTAAGATTCACTGTGTACAGCATCCTGACATCTGCAGCCAGATGCTTAATAAAGGCCTCTTCTCATTAAGCTCCCAGTAACTCCTGGCAATAAGGAGCAACAGGACTTGGACTGAAAATGTGAACTAGGAAGAAAGGGCAAAGAGAAAAGTATGGTTAAAGTTACATCATATTTCATGTAGGACACCAGTCACAAGTTTGATACTATGTGTCAATTCACTGCACTGAAGGACAAACCCTCTGCTCATAATTAGAGAATGTACATCCATTTCCATTAAACTGCTCCCTAGATACAACCTCTAAGTCAGAAGGGGGATGCTGGAGAATGTTTGGAGCAAACCTATCCCTACTACTGGGGAAAAAAATCACCTTTCATCATTACTGTATACCACTGTGATTGGAATCCAACTACAGTTGACTCTTGAACAACCTCAGTTTGAATTGCTCAGATCCACTTACATGTGGATTACAAATATGTACATTTCTATACAATCTGAGATTGGCTGAATCCACAGATACAGATCTGTGAATACTGAGGGCCCTGTAAAGTTATACATGGATATTCAACTGGGGGAGTAGTACCCCAAACCTCTTCAGTGTGCAAGGGTCAACTATAATCCCACCCTGTGAAATCCTAGCCCTCAAACACGACTAAAGACAGGTGGTTTCCCCCAGTCTGTGTTTAGAGCAAATCAGTGAGCAAAATGGAAATAAACTCACCTGTGGGAGTGCATTTCCTATTATTTTTCAAGGATGGAAACATGTACTGGCGCAAATCTTCCATGAAAGGCAGCTGTATGTACACTAAACACTAATGAGAGACAGCGGAGATAAAAACAGACAACTGAATTAATGGAAAAATTTAAAGCTGATCCCAAATGCTATGAAAATGGCTCAACAGAAGGATTTAAAAAATTAGAAGGCAAAAGTATAGGACATGGAGAGTGACATGCTCTGATCTCTGCTATGAGCCACTGCTGTTGTTCAGTTGCTCAGTTCAGTCGTGTTTGACTCCTTGCGACCCCATGGACTGTAGCCCGCTAGGCTCCTCTGTCCATGGGATTTCCCAGCAAGAATACTGGAGTGGGTAGGCACTTCCTTCTCCAGGGGACCTTCCTGACCCAGGGACTGAATTCATGGCTGCTGCTTGGCAGGTGGATTCTTTACCACTGAGTCACCTGGGAAGCCCTGTGATAAGTTGTACACAACTGCAAACAGTACAAAAATAGTAAATATAAAAGAAATGCTCAAAGAAAGACTATCAAATATCTATAAAACGCATGACTAACATAACAGATGAGAAGAGTCAAGGTGACTGGCAGGCTGACATGGAAGTCAGGATACCTGCCTTCTCTTCCATTTCTGCCACAGTGAGTTCGCTGAGACACAAGAAATGGCAAGGAATCTAGATCTGTATTTTCAACAGGACAGCCCTAAAAAACGTAAATTCAGCAGGATCACAAGAAAATCACACCCTCAGCCTTTATCCATAGTAAAGACTATTGTAAAAAGGGAAGTAATCTGTATTCCCTTGAGGTTCTGAGACGTCAGGAAGGATGAGAATGGAGAGGAAGTCACTGGACTGGGCAAACAGTAAGTCATAGTCAACTTTTACCAGTTGTTTTATTAGGAAGCTCCTTGTACACTCTTGTAATTTATGTTCTTTCACTGCAACTGAAAGTGATTCCCAGACCAGCAGTCTCAGCATTAGGTGGGAGTGGGTGAGAAATGCAGAATTTCAGGCAACCCCCGTCCCCAGAGCTACAGAATCAGAATGTGCATTTTAACCAGATCCCCTCAGTACCTCCCATGCACATGAACAGTTGAAAAACACTGTTTAGAACAAAGCAACTGAAGGGAAAAAATTAATATGAATAAACAACTTGCAGGTTCTACCTCATATGCGTCCTTGATCAAAGGAAAAGCCACGCCAACTTGAGGATTAGTTTTTTCGTTGTAAACATATCGAACCACGGCCACCATGTCTAATTCATCCAAAGCATGAATCAGGGAGGAGAGGGCAACTGCTGCCGCCTAGTAAGAGAGATGTTTGTGTTAGTATGTGTCCAACATGTGAGGATTTTCACAGCACAACTGAATACTTGTAAGATTGCTATCCACATTCTCCCTGTTTCGGATATTAAATACCCCTCTATCCACTTGAAGGCTACACTGTACACATTGCATTTGATCACATTTACTGTACCTCTTCGGGAACTTTGTTATATGCTCTTTTTCCTTCAACTTTCCTTCTCCTCTGAATTTATACCTAACTCTAAACAAAATTTTTCCTTGCCCTCTCTCCATAAATTACTATCTGTAACCTTCTTTTCCTTCATCTTAAATTTCATGAAATAATCTTGTTTCACCACTTAGAACACAATTATTCTTCAATCTAAACCAGCTACGTAGCCATTTCCTTCCTGAAACTACTCTGAAGTGCCCTGTGATCTCCAAGTTGCCAAACTCTTAGTCTCCATTCTATCTGTTTGACCTTTCAGTAGCATCTGACCACCCCTCTTTCTCTACACTTTCTCCTTCTTTGGCTTCAGAAGTAACACTCTCCTCTGGGTATTCTACCTTTGTGGACCACTATTCCCCCAGCTCTTCTTGTCTTCCAATCTTGAAATTCTGCTCTTGGCCTTTTTCTCCTCCTCTCACTCTAAAAGAACTCTACTTTGGTGACAATGTCTTTCATCCAGTCCCATGAGTTGATGAATCAAAAATCTGTATATTCAGCTTTAAAACTCCTAAGATCTAGACTTACACAGCCTACTAGTTGGTAGATAACTTGTACTGTTATACCTCAGGTATTTCAAACTGTCCATGACCAAAACTAACTTTAGTATCACTCCCCTCTTCTCCGCCTGTACTCCCTCCTTCTACAAACATCATTTCCAAATGAGAAGTCCGAAAGTTGTTGATAAGGCCTGCCTACTGTCCTTCAACTTCAAGTGTTCATCAAGCTCTACAAATTCGACTTTTATGCCATTTTTCACATTCTATCCGCCCTGTTCCATCATGGTGTCCCCTGTTCCGAGAGCTGACTATGTCACTCTCTTCCATAAAAACCTCCACAGGTACCTCTTTCTCAGCCTCGGTAGAGCAGATCGTTATTCACAGGCAAGTCTTGTGCTTTCCCGCCCCAGTAGCTTTTTCCATGTACAATTTCTCCTCACTGGAATGCTCTCCCCAAAACTCTCTCTCAAGCTTCTCAAGCTTGGGCTCTCAAGCTTTGAACCCATCCTCAAGAATCAGCAAACTGACAAGCAGTCCATTTCAGATCTGCTTTACTAAGCCCTCCCTCCTCTCACTAACCTCTCAAACACTTTGTATTTTTCTCAGGGGCCACAGCTAACTTCCATCAACGTTAGCTATGCATATTCCCATCTTCTCCACAAAAAAAACGATGATATCAATATCTTGCCATCAAAATCCTCTACAGATGTCATGATAGAGTGATTACCTTTTCAGTTCAAGGAGTATTAACTTAGTGCCTACTCTTGGCTAAGTAATGTCTTCAGTTCAGTCGCTCAGTCATGTCCGACTCTTTGCGACCCCATGGACTGCAGCATACCAGGCCTCCCTGTCCATAGCCAAGTGTACCAAGTACAGAATGTATATATTCTAACAAGTCCCATACAAGAGACCATATCAGCACAGTGGGAAACTAAAGAAGAGATTACTTCCAATGTATCTGCAAGTTTTTATGTGGATGTCTTTGACAGAACCAACTGAGGTATTTAAAGAAGGAAGGACGGGGTCCCCAGTGTCTGCTCTAACACAACACTACACTTGTGGGAAACTCAACTAAGGCTCCATTTCCTCTCCTTTCTCCTCTCCACTTCTCTTCCACACAGTGAAAACCAGGGCCTAAGTGTAGATTCTCAACTAAGGCTCCATTTCCTCTCCTTTCTCCTCCATTTCTCTTCCACACAGCGAAAACCAGGACCTAAGTGTAGATTCTCTGTAAAAAAAAATGCTAATAACCAAAGAAAATATTCTTAAAAAGGAATATATTCATAGATTCCTAGAATATTTGAGTTGAAAACAAAAGCATTCATCTAGTTTGGCAACCCACATGATGAAGGACTTGCCTTCCACATCTGACTGATGGAGACTCTGCTTAGAAACTTACAGGAATGGGGACTGGACCATCTCACAAGGAACCAATCCATATGGAGACAGTAATCCTTGTTGATAAAATAATTCTTCATTGTGAACAAAATGACCACTTGTTGGTTCCAATTTATCCTCTGGCAGGAAGCAGAGTCTAGCTCCTGCTTCATATGATAACCCGCTAAGTATCTGAAGAAGGCTATCACATCCCTCATCCCTCCTACTTTCCTGCTACCTACACAAGTATTCTCCATGTTATCTTTTACTGAAAATTTCCATGACAATTTCTTTCTTCCTCAGCTTATCTCATTAAGCTCCAATTAGTTAATATTATTCTTTGAGTAAGACATCAAGAACTGACACCACAGAATAGCCCTGACCCGTTAGTAGAAGAATTTTTTTTTCTTGAGTGTCACAAAGTGACCCTGTGATCTATAGGTTCCGTATAAGGCTGGATGTGAACTACACAAGCCACAAGGCTGCCCTGACCTGAGCTAGCAAGTCTAGACAATGACACGTGCTAACATGGCTTTGTGACGTGACTTTTCTTACTCATATCCAGCAATCACATGAAGTGATCAAAATTTTCTTTGGGTAAAAGGACATTAAGCTGGAGTTAAAACTTCGGCAGAAGTTAAAAATGCAGTTGTGTTGACAACATATATTGAACTGCATGATTCCCAAAAGGATGTGATTCAGGAGAAATCCATGAAGTAGGAGTTTCAAATTTGAGAAGTCACATACACCTACTGTGCATTAACAAATCCAACATTGAGTGGAAGCCAAGCATTTTCTTCTCTTAATTTTACTGCTCTAATGGATATTGGCATATCCATTCACTAAATCAGCAGCCAGCTACCTTTCAGAGGTGAGGGGAAAAGGAGGACTAGATCCCTAACACCACCACCCGAACAAGCCTTCTGCATCCAGTTTACCAGTTCCAAATATAAATAACTTCTGGAACTTGGAGACCTGTTTAAGTAGTCTGAAACAGACACAGGATGGTAAGCCTCCAGTTAACATCAAAATTTCCAAGGGAGTTCTGACTTGAAGACTGCACAGGAAATATCTGTAGAGAGGGCAGGTGTGCACATAGGATGTAACAGTCACGGGTTGTTAATCAGACAGAAACCAGCCTGAAAACACAACCTCCTGGGATGTAGAAAGAGAATGAAGAGAAAGGGGCAAAGAGAATAAGACAAACTTCTCAATGATGGAAGCTGTCCAGTGAGTAAGTGGATCTTCAGCATGCTTTGTTGCTGTTGTTCAGTCGCTCAGTTCTGTCCGACTCTTTGCAACCCCATAGACTGCAGCATGCCAGGCTTTCCTGTCCTTCTCCAACTCCTGGAGCTTGCTCAAACTCATGTCCATTAAGTCAGTGATGCCATCCAACCATATCATCCTCTGTCATCCCCTTCTCCTCCTGCCTTCAATCTTTCCCAGCATCAGGGTCTTTTCCCAATGAGTCCATTCTTCACATCAGGTGGCCAAAGTACTGGGGCTTCAGCTTCAGCATCAGTCCTTCCAATGAATATTCAGGATTGATTTCCTTTAGGATTGATCGGTTTGATCTCCTTGCAGTCCAAGGGACTCTCAAGAGTCTTCTCCAACACCACAGTTCAAAAGCATCAATTCTTCGGCGCTCAGCTTTCTTTATAGTCTAACTCTCACATCCATACATGACCACTGGAAAAACCATAGCCTTGACTAGACGGACCTTTGTTGGCAAAGTAAAGTCTCTGCTTTTTAATATGTTGTCTAGGTTGGTCATAGCTTTTCTTCTAAGGAGCAAGTGTCTTTTAATTTCATGACTGCAGTCACCATCTGCAGTGATTTTGGAGCCCAAGAAAAATAAAGTCTGTCATTGTTTCCATTGTTTCCCCATCTATTTGCCATGAAGTGATGGGACTGGGTGTCATGATTTAGCTTTTTGAATATTGAGTTTTAAGCTAGCTTTTTTACTCTTCTCTTTCACTTTCATCAAGAGGCCTTTCAGTTCCTTTTTTGCTTTCACCATAAGGGTGGTGTCATCTGCATATCTGATGTTATTATTGGTATTTCTCCCTGTAATCTTGATATCAGCTTGTGCTTCAGCCAGCCTGGCATTTCCATGATGTACTCTGCATATAAGTCAAATAAGCAGGGTGACAATATATAGCCTTGACATACTCCTTTCCCAATTTTGAACCAGTCCATTGTTCCATGTCCAGTTCTAACTGTTGCTTCTTGATTTGCATACAGGTTTCTCAGGAGGCAGGTAAGGTGGTGTGGTTTTCCCATGTCTTTAAGAATTTTCCAGTTTGTTTCCACACAATCAGAGGCTTTAGCATCGTCAGTACACCAGAAATAGATGCTTTTCTGGAATTCTGTTGCTGCTTCTATGATCCACCAGCTGTGGGCAATTTGATCTCTGCTTCCTCTGCCTTTTCTAAATCCAGCTTGAATATCTGGAAATTCTCGGTTCATGAACTGTTGAAGCCTAGCTTGAAAAATTTTGAACATTACTTTGCTAGCAAATGACATAAGTGTACTTTGGCAGTTTGAACATTCTTGGCATTGCCCTTCTTTGGGACTAGAATGAAAACTGACCTTTTCCAGTCCCGTGGCCACTGCTGAGTTTTCCAAATTTGCTGGCATACTGAGTGCAGCACTTTCACAGCATCATCTTTTAGGATTTGAAATAGCTCAGCTGGAATTTCATTACCTCCACTAGCTTTGTTCAGTTCAAGCCAGCACTAAATGTTCTGCTTATGAAAATGAAAATATTAACCTAATGCCACACTTCCTGAACCTGTGACCATGAGATCCCCAAATTAAATATATTTGCTCAAACATTTTTGTTTTTAATATTCACCTGATCTCCAATTGCAGGACTATGTTCTCAGGCCTTGTGCTCATGTTATGACAAACTCATTTATCACTTCTCCATTTTCAAAGCTAAAGGTCAGTGAATTTTCCCACTGCTGTTGCAAGAATTAATGTTATTTTAAACTATAAAAGCCCCAAACAACTCACTTAAAATGACAATTCAATTCTGTGGCCCTGCCTTAAAGACCTACTGTCAACTCACCTCATCATCTTTTGCTGCAAAGACCTTTAGAACTTGATTTCCCATAAAATATTTCATGTGGACCTACACGAGGAAGTGAGAAAAAGAACTGGTTTAGATCCAAAGTAAGGAACATATGAAACCATAATGCCACATGTTATTAAGAAATTCTATTCAAAATGCTCTTGCTGAAAAACATTCACAGGCACTAGAAACAACTTACTACTTGAGGTTCAAATAAATTAAACACAATAAATGTAAAGTCAGATGAGTAAGATTTAGCATAGATCAGATCATGAAGTCTCATAAGCAAAGTGGTTTGGACTTCATCCTAAGAGCAATGACAAAGCACTGATGAATTGCAAGAGACTAGAGTACCATTTGTCCTTTAAATTACTTAACTAGCAGAGCATCAGAGTCAAAGACAGACTAGAAAATGAATACTAAGAGTTCCTGATATTATAACCACCTGCATCTATCAACCAAGATCAACATCTCTTTGATCTATGTCATCTTGAGCCCAGAGTTTCTAAGAAGGTGCCATAAGAGAAGTAATGCTTCTCAAATATTTTTTCTGCACTCCCACCTCTAATGCTGAGAAATTGTGAGCACTTTCACAGTAACAGCAGTTCAAGAAAACTGAGTCTCAAAGGTGTGGGGGTGAGGCCCATGTAATCTAAATACCCTCCATCTTCACATCCATTCCCCATCTGAAAACCATTATTTGAAGAAATATGGGAATAATTTTATATTTTCAGTCTGCTACATTTGTATAGATTTATTTGCCCTTTTATTAGAATCTGTAATAGTTGACTGATTCAAGAACAGTTAATGATACCTTTTCCTAAGGCACCTAAATGACTTCTCAAAGGACAGTCAGACATTTGGGGAATTTCTGGCTAAATTCTTATCCATCCTATAATTAGATACCAAGAATACTGACAACTTGGAAGAAGAAAAAGTGAAAAGTCCCCTGAAAATTTAAAAGAGTAATTCACAATTCAAAAAAAAAAGAGTCCATTTTATATAATGAAAAGTTTCACACTAATTCAATCCAGAAATATTAGTGTCCCTCAGTTTAAGGGAATCTGGAAAACTATGTGATCTTATTTATTTAAAGCTAATTACTAGTCTGTTAGAAGGTACATACGTACACTTTACCTTAGTTGCTATGGAAAAACCTTCTTAAGATGCTGTGTATGCATTTGTTAACACAATACACGAAAGCATATATATAAAAGCTGCTGCTGCTGCTGCTGCTGCTAAGCTGCTTCAGTCGTGTCCGACTCTGTGCGACCCCACAGACAGCAGCCCACCAAGCTCCCCCGTCCCTGGGATTCTCCAGGCAAGAACACTGGAGTGGGTTGCCATTTCCTTCTCCAATGCATGAAAGTGAAAAGTGAAAGGGAAGTCGCTCAGTCGTGTCCGACTCTTAGTGACCCCATGGACTGCGGCCCACCAGGCTCCTCCGTCCATGGGATTTTCCAGGCAAGAGTGCTGGAGTGGGGTGCCATTGCCTTCTCTGATATAAAAGCTGCTGCCGCTGCTGCTAAGTCGCTTCAGTCATGTCCGACTCTGTGCGACCCCATAGATGGCAGCCCACCAGGCTCCCCCGTCCCTGGGATTCTCTAGGCAAGAACACTGGCGTGGGTTGCCATTGCCTTCTCCGATGCATGAAAGAGAAAAGTGAAAGGGAAGTCGCTCAGTCGTATCCGACTCTTGGTGACCCCGTGGACTGCAGCCTACCAGGCTCCTCTGCCCATGGGATTTTCCGGGCAAGAGTACTGGAGGGGGGTGCCATCGCCTTCTCCAAATATAAAAGCTAGACTATTCAAAAATGAGCCTGTCTACTGGTGCACAGATCACAGTTGATTAATGGCATAGCTTTAGAGTCAGAGAGACCTTGTTCAAAACCCATCTCTACCACCTTCGAACTGGGTCACCTTGGGCCTATTATCTAACAGCTCTGAACCTCAATTTCCTAATATATAAAGTATGTATCATGCACCTACCTAAGAGGGTTGTCCAACCAGTCCATCCTAAAGGAAATCAGCCCTGAATATTTATTGGAAGGACTGTTGTTGAAGCTGAAACTCCAATACTTTTGTCACCTGATGCGAAGAACTGACTCATTTGAAAAGACCCTGATGCTGGGAAAGATTGAAGGTGGGAGGAGAAGGGGACGACAGAGGATGAGATGGTTGGATGGCATCATCAACTCAATGGACATGAGTTTGAGCAAACGCTGGGAGTTGGTGATGGACAGGGAGGCCTGGTGTGCTGCAGTCCATGGGGTTACAAAGAGTTGGATACGACTGAGCGACTAAACTGAACTGAAGAGGGTTATAACAAGAATTAAATGGGAATTTACATAAAATGCTTAGTATACTGACTGTAATATTGTAATCAGTAAATGGTAGCTATTATGACTATTTCTTGGAGAAGGCAATGGCACCCCACTCCAGTACTCTTGCCTGGAAAATCCCATGGACGGAGGAGCCTGGTAGGCTTCAGTCCATGGGGTCGAGAAGAGTCAGACACGACTGAGCAACTTCCCTTTCACTTTTCACTTTCATGCATTGCAGAAGGAAATGGCAACCCACTCCAGTGTTCTTGCCTGGAGAATCCCAGGGATGGCAGAGCCTGGTGGGCTGCCGTCTATGGGGTTGCACAGAGTCGGACACGACTGAAATGACTTAGCAGTAGCAGTAGCATGACTATTTCTATTGTATCTGTCTGATAATGTACTTAAGATAAAAATAACTTAGAGCTTAACATCAAAAAAAGTTGATTTAGAAAATACTTCATGACTTAAAACTTCAGTTTAAGTGAATAAAACTCTCTTTAAATGGAATATGTATTTTTTCAGTTCACTCTTTCTTGCTTCATCATTTAACTAAATGGGCCCCCACACCCACTGTGGCACAGATGATTTAAGTTTTTTGAGTGCTGAATTACAGTTGTAGCGGTTTTAGATAGGCAATTCTTTTCTGCCTATCTGGAATTAGTTCCCAAGAGGCCAGTTTCTACAAGCAGGTCTGAATGGAGGCTCTGTTTCACTTGCCTCATAAGCACTGACTTTAATAAACATAAATTTTAAGTTTAATCACTCCTCCCAAAGTAAATAATTTTAAAGAAAAGTATGTTGATTGTAATTTGTTAGAGACTCTCAACTTCCAAAAAGTATTTAATCTCACCATTAAAACTGTATTGACTTTAAGTAAATATTCTCAATTTTTGGCTTATGAATCTTAAAAATGCACCTAACAGTTTGAGCATATCATGAAACACATTCTCCCCAACTTCACCGAATTATTCTAACACTGACTTACACAAGGACCACATGCTAGAGCAACATGAAGAAGTTCAAATCTGGTATACTGGAATATATTTATTTTAATTCTCACTTGAGTTCTTCTGGAGCCAACAAGAATCTCTTCATCTCTAAAACGCCTGAAAAGATGCACTTTCTACTTATTCAAGTACATTTCAAGAACATTTCACTTAAGACCTCTATGAATCTTTAATGACTCTTTCTAGGACCGTGTATTGTATCTCACAGCCTTCACTGAGTTACTTCATCTCCCAATGCGTCTATTTTGCATCTCTGTATTGCAGTCTAAAAACAGATGACTTATGAACAAGCTTCACATCTTAGATCTCTGTTGGGCACTGAGAAGGGTGACTGGCATAAATCAATGATATTCTAAGAGATCTATGGTCATTCAAAACCCAACTAGACTTTCATTCCTATAAAACATTCCAGTTTACAATTAGAGAAAGGAATACAACAGCAAAGAACTGGTTGCTGTTTCTTTAAGGCTACCATGAGCTACCACTGACACCAAAGCTAAGAAGTGACTTTTCATTGAGTTTGTTCTTCTGATTTATGCTGACTTCTCCACCTCTTGATTTTCAATCTTCAAAAATCAAAGATAGTAGCACCGCAAACTACATTTAGAAAAATTAAAAGTGAAATAAGTATACATAAAAGGTCCAATCAAAACCACACCATTTCAAATAATGAGAAAAAAGCTTGTCTGTTTTGTTTACAATTAGTAGAATATGTGCTTTACCTGAGAAGATCTACAAAATCCCAAGACAGAGAAGCACTTTCCCTCCGATTTATACTTCATTTGTTCCTCATCCACTTTAGAGAAAGGAATGATATCACTCCCATAGCGGAACCCTGGAGAACAAGAGAAGAGCATCTGTTAAGCATATGGGGCCTCATTTTCTACAAGCTGAAATTGGCCCCACATATACATTAACAATATATGCACACTCCGGATCAAGCCTCTATATACTGTTCCCTGGAATCAAATTTCTGTCCCTTGTGATCAATGAGGGAAAGGAAGCAGCAGATCCACAAACATATACAATATAGAGATAATTAAAATCTAATTATATTTTTTTAAGTAGCATATTCTGCCATCTAGTTACCTTGATGATTATCCAGCCTAGAAGAAAGAACAGCAGCAAATGCAATGTACTAGTTACCAACCAAATATAAACCATGAATGACTATAAAGTATAATCATGATTTGTACAAATAATAACAAGAACACATTTATTCAGAAACCTGGAAATCTACAGAGAAAAACTCCTATTGGAAAATTTCAGAACAAAATGTTCCCAAAAATGGATGCTGGAGATTTATAAATGCCTAACAGAAGATGCCAAAATTTTTCTATTCAGAAACATTCAATTGATATGCTGGATATTTTTCTGCATTTAAATTTATTTTATTTCTGGGGTAGGATTGTCTATATATATATTTTTAATTACTTAGGGTATTCATACACATATAGGCTCTTGGCTCCTTAAAAAAACTCCAACCCTGTTTCAGGGTCTTTGTTCTATGTACGGTTGAGCCCTTTCACTATATAGTATTGTATGTTTAATAGGGAGAAAGATCATCAAAATCCAAGGAGTCTGACCTTGGGCGGATAAAAAGGAAAAGCACATGCGTGCATCTTCACTCGAAGAAACAAAGAAACGTGTGTGTCTGTGGGCAGATTCTGTGATCCAATGTTTATTTATTAGCCCCTCTCACTCTGTTCATGCAAAGTATTTGATTAAAAAGAAACACATTTCTATATGTCTTAATAAAAGCTAATGATAAAAAAATGTCAACAAAAAATTAAGAGGGAAATACATGGCACATAAGAGTAGTACATGTTTTTTCAGACATCTTACTTGAATTGTTTAAGAGTAATTTGAAACTTCTCGTTAAAAGTGTCATGTTTTCTGGTTCATCTTTTAAAGGGCAAATCAAGTACTGCAACTTTTGTATATGGCCAAAAGTAGAGAACAGACTACAAATACGACAAGTCTTTGCTTGTATTAACTAATCCCTCTATCTAGAAGAGAGAACTCTACCTATTAGCGGGTAGAGAGTAGGGGACAGGCAAAGGAAGCATGTGGGTAATTGCAAAAAGCTAAGAGAGAAAAGCTACTCACCTATACTCTTTAAACTTAAACCATATTTAACTCTTTCCTCTCCATTGCTCTATCAATGAATTTGCTTTTTGCCTAAGATAAACCAGAGTTGCTTTCTTTGCTTGCAACCAAAAGAATTGGCACCCTCATGTCTAGTCCCTTCTCCTTCCAATCCATCCTATATCCATATGTCCTATTAATCGTCTTAAAACACAACTCTGAGATTCTGCTCCTCAAAATTATAAACAGCTTCATGCTGCTCTCAAAATTAAGCATCAACTCTTCAGTGTATCATTCAGAACCCTTCCTAACTCAGAATAGTATGGAGAAACACAGACTCTTGCAGCCCTGGGTTCAAATCTACTAGCTGTTAACTATGTGATACTGCACATGTTAATGAATGTCTTTCAGCCTCAGTTCTCTTATCTGTAAAATGGGGACAAGAGTGCCTACTTCACTGCTTGCTGTGAAGATTAAAAGAGAAAATGCAGGTTGTCTTTTATATACTGCTCTGACCACGAATCTGTATATGCCCAGTACATCTTACCCAACTACTCAGTATCACTGAGAAGGCCCTCTACTTTTCTGGTCTTATGCCCTTAATCATGTTAATCCTCCTACTATGAGACAGTCATTATACTAGGATTAAATGACTAGCAAGTAGTGGAGCCAAGATTCTAACCAGTCTGACTCCAAAATTTCTGTTCTTAACCACACTCTACCGATAAGCTGAATTAAAGAATTAGTAGAGATGATGGGATGGTAATTACATTCTAAATATAACTCATGAGAACAAAGAAAGGAGGCATAACCATTACCACTTTTAATCACTCTCCTACCCCCTGAAACCCTGCAAAACATATAAATATACACAAACACTGTGATACAATGCCACACAGATAAAAGGAATTTTTTCAAGGCTTGTAAATTAAAATTATACTGAGACTATTTAGCACATAGTAGTCTGGTGATAAATTTATTATATAAAGACTCTGGCTTCTATCTTAACCATCATTTGGTATCTTATCACTTTAGCTCTTGAACATTCAGCTGGCTTCTAAGCTCTCTGGATAGAGACATGATCTAAATACACTCTACAGAGCTAATGCATATAAATATACGAAGTACAACTCTAAAGATCCCAATGAATATAAAGCAACATGACAAATATAAATAATTTTTTTAACCCCTAAATTACCTTAAGGGAGCTAATCTGGCACATTATGAGACCTGAAATTGGCATTTAGAAAAATGATCACCATGGAAGTCAAAGATTCGCAAAAAAAGTTGCTTCACCCATGTTAATATAAGCATTTGCCTAGCTAGTAAGCTTCAGACTTCAAAACAAAGCCAAGTATTAAGTCCTGTCACTTGAGAAGAGGGAGAGAGTGAGATGAATGGAGAGAGTAGCATGGAAGCATATACACTAACACATGTAAACAGACAGCCAATGGGAATTTGCTATACAACTCAGGGAACTCAAACTGGGGCTCTGTAATAATCTAGAAGGGTGGGAATGGGTGGGAAGTGGGAGACAGATTCAAGAGGGAGGGGACATATGTACACCTATGGTTAATTCATGTTGATGTATGATAGAAATCAAACCAGTATTGTAAAGCAATCATCAACAATTAAAAATAAATAAAACCCAGAGAGACCGAATGCATGAGCATACTCCTGTTTCAGAACAGCCCTGCCCAAACCCCAGTAGATGAGTTACAGAACCCAGCATCCCATGATTCCCTCACACAGATGTGTCTCTAGACAAATAACAATACAAAACCTAGCCTGCCTCATATCATCTTGAAGAAAATCTTCCAGGAAACAGTGAAACTCTCACTGGCATAATACCTTGAATAGTATCCTCTTTTGAAACTTCAGTTTCATCATCATCATTCAAGCAATAAACTGTTTCTTTTTGTATAGCTTCTTTTTTCAGAGTTCTTGCATCCACAACTGTCCAACACTTTTTAACCTTCTCCTGTGTAATCTGATTTCCGAAAGAAAAATAAAGGGAAAACAAGGAAAGTCAGGATTCAGACTGAAGAAAGAGGAAAAACTAATACATTCTCTGCTTTACAGAAAAAAATCCAAAACAATCACTCCAGCTACACTGGTTTGTCGTCTCTGGCTTACTGTGGAAATTTTATTTTATAATCCTTTCTACATTTTATTTTCCCCAAGGGTAATCCATAGATAAATATTAATATTCATAGATACTCAAACACTTTCTATGCAAAACCCACAGACTGTTTAATAAAAGAAGACCCTACATTTTGTTACCATACTTTTTCAATAGAGAAGAAAGGGGAAAGCAGTCTATCAGTAGTCAGAAATCAATAAGAAAATACGAAAAAGAAGCTACCAAAAGGGAAAAAAAAGGCAAGAGACTTATTCTCATTCTCAGGGACACTATTCTAGGCCTTGAAGTACCTCCATGGTGCTCATGCATGTAGTATGCTTTGGAATTAAGTCCTTGAATATTAAAAGAAAAAAAAAACAGTTTATAAAAAAACATGCTTTTTACATTTTATATATTTAAGTGTGTTTATATATTTATTTTGTACATTTAAAGAAAAAAGGCAAGGAGGGTCATGTGGAGGCATGGATCAGAGGCTGACATTCAAACTGGTATGTCATCAAGTCATCACCAAAAACAACTCATTTTTGAAAGTGTGCTATTATGCACATATGCTACAAAGAGGCCATTTCACACTAATAGGTCAAAATGTACTCATATTTTTTAGATGCTATTACTACCAGATCATTTATAATTGAATTAGATGGGACTGAGCTTTAAAAACTCTGAGCTTAACTCTGGTTTGTATCTGTATTTCTGCTACAATACTACAATAATGCAACTTTTCTTTTTTTTAATGCATTTTCTTTCTTTTAAAAAAGAAAAGGAGAGGGAAAGACTTGAAACTTGTGATTAACAATCAATTGTCAATGGAGAGAAAGAGAAAGAGGAGGGAACCAACTTCTATTACAGACAATTCTTAAAAGTTCCTCTCCTAGTATGCTTTTTACATAAAAGCTAAATAGAGATGAAATAAACAGGGAGAGCAGTTAGAGAAGCAGTAATTATGGTTTTGAATAACCCACACATGAATTGCCAGTTTCTTATATAAGCACATTTGTCTGCCTGGTAACATTTCTTTAAAAAATGTGTACCTACCACTTACCGATTTATAAGCCACAATCTTTATAGACAAATTGGAGCCAATGGTCAGTTGACAGGACCAGGGCATGGAACGCCTCTCAGTTTTCTTAAAGACACACAGCTGTCTCAGAGCCTCACTTAACAAAGAAAAATGTATTATGAAAGCAGCAATTTTAAAATGTTAACCTTTGCTGGATGTTGCATTTAGTTTTCTAGACTGAGAAGTGAGATGCTGTTGATCATAAAGAGAGGAACAGCAGGTGATGACAAGCAAAAACTTGTGGCAACTCTCAGTTGGGAGAGAGCCAGAGTACAAATGAGTTGGCTGAGGAAGGAGCTGAATCCCAGCTGAATTTCACTAACAGGTGAAAAGGAACATCTCTATCTTCCCTCATTCAATCTTTTCTTTCAACTCAGCCAGTTGTTTGTAACATTTTTTTTTTTTTTCAGGATCAAGGACACTGTGAGGATATGATACAAGCACATTCATAAATGCATTTGCACAACTCCCTTAAAATCACAGACCTCAGGATAAAAAGCCCTACTCTAGGATATCAAAGGGTGGGCTCCATCCTATAATGTCACTGTTCAATGTCATTTAACTCCGCAATTCTTTAGTTCGTTTCCATTCTCTTAAATAAAAGACATGATGAGTATATGCACATTGTGGAGAGAGTTAGAAAATGATCTTTCAGGAGATAAAGGAACTGAGCAGTCCATACTGTCTTAAAATAAAGCAGATATAATAATCCTACGTTTCTCAGTCGGCAGGGAAGGGGAACTGGGAAGTAGCAAACACAATGTACAGAGCTAGTTCCTTTGAACATTAGTGAAGATCAACTCTACTTTCATCTGGTTCCTGATCAAATATAGCAAAGAAAAATACATGCGAGAGGTGGAACTTATGGAATTCACTAAGGATTATCTGGCATTATCCAGAGTTACGGACAAACAGGCCTCAAGAGACTCCGATTTTCAGGAACAATTTACAATGAATAGTAGATATTCTACCTGATACTCTGCTCCAAAGCTTATGGTACACCTTGGCTTTGTATTCGTTGAAGAAGGAGTGGGTCTGAAATCAGGTTTCACCTGCCTCACAGGACATTGCTAGTTGTACTATGAGTCATGTCTAAAATAATCAAGAGGTTTGGATTCTGTTCCAGGGGAAGTTCTGAAGATCAGCATTTTATAGGTAACATCTAAGAACAACTGGATAAATTCTGCAGTAGATATGAACCTCCCCAAATTAGAAGTCACGTTATCTCCCACTAACATCTTCTAGATAAGAATAAGCCTAGCACTGGGCTGTCCTGTAGCACTCTGTGCAATGAGGGAAGTGTTGTATTTCCAACTGTGCCTGTACAGTAGGCTACTGAGCACTTGAACTGTGGAGAGTATGACTGAGGGGCTAGAGTTTTAATTTTATGTAATTTTACTGAATTTAAATTTAAGTAGCCACCTATGGATAATGGCTACTATATCAGATGGCCAAGTTCTGATCCATACCTTCATGGGAGACCTGAAATCAACATAGCTTCAAAAATGGGAAGAGAGACTTGCCTGGTAGTCCAGTGGTTAAGACTGCACGCCCAAAGCAGAGGCCCTGGGTTCTAACCCTGGAAACTAGATCCCATGTGTCACAACTAAAGACCCTGCATGCAGCAATTAAGATCCAGTGCAGCCAAATAAAAAAACATTTAAAAAAAGGTGAGGACAACACATAGTAATTTCCCTCCTTGCTGTAAGAAACTCTTAACAATAATTTTATTGGCCGATAATTCTTTCAATATCATGGTGAACGTGTTCACTTCAGACATGTATTCCCACATTAAAGCAAGCCATGTTCAAATTTGAGAGAATAATTTAGAAAAACACATTCGAATGTATTACAATTAGAACATATACTAAGACAAAGAAACATCACTTTATAGGATTCCTCTTTGATTCTTTCACCAATCCCTTGGGAAATTACAGTTTAATTTCCAAAATCCCCATTTACCTGCAATTTTCCAAGAGTATCTATACTTAGAAAAGCAGGTTTATCACTTATCAACTATAGCTCATTAGAATTATGTAAAAATTGTGATTGAGAAGAAAAATTAGAGCAGATATACACTATCACTACTCAAAAAAATCTTAATTGTTGATCTACTTCAACAATTAAGAATTTTATTTAAAAGGCTCGTGCTTTGTGTATTTATTGATAAACTGAAATGAATTCTTTAACATTAGGTAGTATTCCTGAAAATCTGAAACTCTAAAAAAGGAATACTGTGCAGTAGAGTATGCCGCCACCACTTTTACCAAATCAAGCCCCTCAAATATACACCATTCTAGATGCCAGGGGCCCTTGTCATGTTCTTTGCTCAAACTAAGTGCATATCCAATTCCAACAGAGAATAACAGTCTCTTCCACCATCTCTGGATGGCTGAAAAAAGCAGCTTGCTTTATTGTTACATGGTACTTCCGGGATTTCACATTTCTTGCCTTTACAAAGCCCATATGGAATAAGTAGGTTATAAATTTGGGGGTTTTGTTTTGTGTTTGCCTGACCAAACTATTTTGTGACAAAAGCTTTAAAAAAAAAAAAAAAAAATCACTCTATTATATATAGGGACTTCTCTGGCAGTCTAGTGGTTAAGACACTGCACTTCCACGGCAGCGGGCATGGGTTTGAACCCTGGTCCGGATGCACACTGCACAGCACAGTCAAAAAGCTAAAAATAAATAAATAAATGGCAAAAAATTACTATATTATAGTATACTGCCTCCCAAACCTAAATCAGAGGACAAGAGGATACTGAGTATTATCTCAGATCTGATACCACTTTTATAATTAAGAATATTTTTTAGGTGTATGACAAGGAAGGGCCTGAGAAATGTATCCCAAGCTTGGCATAAAGAAGAAATCTACCACCTCATCTTTTATCATTTGACTTGTTAAATCTTTCATTATATCTATATATTTCCAACCTCTCCTGACAGTCCTGGAAATAAAGGAGCAACCTTGTGCCAACCATGCAAACTTCAAAGAAAAGGATTAGAGGCTGGTATACCATTTTTTTAATAAAAACCAGAGTATTTATTAAAGTGTTAGTATAACTGTTAATTCAAGAATGGCTCAGGAAAGGAAAAGCATTAGAGAGCTCTCTGATCAAAAGAGAAATGAATATGCTTACAACTGAAATTTGTAGACAATGTTTTCACTTCTTACCTAAAGGAATAAATTTCCTCCAGCCCATCTTCACCTTCTAAAGACATCATCACCTTTTTCACCATCTGAATACCTTCTTTTTGCTGCTCGGTGATTCCTTTTGGAGGAAAGGAAGGCCCATGGTGGTCTGAGAGCAAGCTGCCATCTCCTCTGTCCCCAGTTCCACCTTGCTTGCCAATCGGGAAAGGCAAACTACCAAGAAAAGATCAGCAGTAGTTAAGAACACAAGTTCTGAAGCCAAATGATAAACTGGGTTCCAATTCTGTAACTGTCACTCACTAGCTGTGAGAAAATGGGCATGTCAGTCAACTTCTCTGAGCTTTACGTTTCTCAGCTGTCAAATAGCACTCAGCTACCTTAGCCAGTACTCTTACCAGTTTCAAGTAACTGAAACCTCTTTGGTTTGGATTTTATGGGGGATATTTATTGGCTTACATAACAAAATAATTCAAAGAGTGAGGCTGCACATGGCCTTAGGATGACTAGATCCAAAGTCTCAAACACCACAGGGATTCTGTGAGCCTTTCACTCTATCTCCGTATTTCATCTTCATTTGCCTTTATGCTGGCCTGCTCTCTCCTCCACATAGCTTCTGAACACCCTCAAGTGCATAAAGCCCAATTCTACTACCAAAGAGGGACTGAGGGTTTAACCCTCTACTCTCCAATTCAAAAAGCACAACATCAAAAGCAGGAATCAATGGTAACCTGGGGGCCAGATCTGGAAGGTCAGCTTTCATTCAAGCCATAAGGTTAAAGAGTAGGAAGAAATGCTTCCTAGAAAAAAGCTGGGTGACATTCTAGGCAGACAAAAATAACAAACAAATGCCCATTAATGATTTCTCAAGGTTATTATAAAGATCAGTAAGATAAAGTGTTAAAATACTTACACCACAAACATTATCATCATTATTTTAGATATAAAATTCTTATACAGAAATCAGTTAATTGCTAGAAATAAGTAAAACCAGTTTTGTTCTTGCTTCACTCCAGTTGTTTGACTGAAATGAGACTAAAACTAGATTGGGATCAACAGTCATGGGAATAGTCAATAATCAATATACAAATTGAAAAGCAAACCAACGAAACACATTTTATGATAATAATCTATATGACACTTTATAAATGCTTTCATATAAACAATCTCATTTCATCTTTATATTATAGGTAGAGATTTCTATCTTCATCTTTTGAAAAGAAATGGAATATAGAGAGACAAAATAATTTAGCCAAAGCCGCATAGCTAAAGATGAGCAAAGACCTGGTCATCTGACTGAAAGAGCAAGGTTCTTTCCACTGTAGCATGTCACCCCACTGTGTCCCTGGAAACCCAAATGGCTTCTTCAGTTTACTCAACATTATCTGTTAGTGACCCCATGTGGATTTTAAGGTGATTCCTTTATCATTTTATTTGCCATTATTAAAACAGAGCTTCCCATTTACATTTTTTTCTACATATTGTTTGCATGACAGATGTATATGTCCTGCATTACATGAAAAAAGAGCTTCCAGGGAGCAGGATATGGCACATCATGTTTCATGAGACTATTGCTGCTTCCAGAGCATCAACCAGGAAGAAGGGATGATGAAAATCAAGGATCAGGAAGGTCTGGTCCAACTAGAAGAATCAATCATACATGGGAGACACCAAACAAGAAAACCCAAAACTCTACTTTGGATGCTACAGGTCTGCAGCAAAGGAAGAGAGAGTTAAACAATCCAATCAGCATTTTATAAACAACCAGTCAAATACCAAGCCAGTGGAAGAAAAGGCTCTGTTCTGTCTCAGCTTGATTACAGTATTGCTCACACAAAAGGAAAAGTAGCCCTTTCCAGTGAAACTGACAGAAGTACAGGACGTGTGAAGGATGTAAAGACATCTGAGATTATGAGCAGGGAACAGAAACCACGCTGGGCTTTTGAAGTGCCGAGAAAACCTCGACTCAGTAAGAAGAATCACTTAAAAAGCACTTAATTTCTCTGAAGTACCATCTTAACAAGTATCAGCTTGATGGCTTATTCTGAACTATTTTTCTACAGTTCTACAGAAAGGAGATGCCCCTCAGCAGTCTTAAGAAGTACATACATGCAAGAGAGGTTCTTAATTCCCCAGGGCAGACATTTTAAAGAAGCCGTGGGCTTACCACTCGGAGCTGGAGGCTTCCTGGTAGAGATTTCAGTCTGAAAAATGAGTGTCCTCAGAAAACTAATAATTCAACATTCTATACTATCACTCTGGTTTTACCAAAAAATAGGACAAGGAAAAACAGGTTTTAGATGGAGCAGGAAGGATTAATGTAGTGAAAAGAACTTTCTGTAAGGGATATAAAATAAAGTACCTGGAGGGGAAATTCAAGTTATTGAGAGAGGAGGGACTCTCTCCCTAGAAAACTATGAAATATATTTTCCCCCTAAGTTTGTTACCTCATCTGTAAAAACACACAGCAAATTACATTTTACAAATGTGTATGTATCCTTTAGATCTGAAAATGAGTTAAAAATAAGCATATGTGTTTAAAATGGTTCCCAAGTTGACATTCTTCTCTATCCTAAAAACATCTACTGTCTTTAAGACACAGTTCTCTAGGACATTTAAGAGAAGACACTACCAATCTGGTAACTGTTGAGTAAAGTCTTCTATGTAGACAGGGGATGAACTGAATGATCTTAATGCTGCTGCTGCTAAGTTGCTTCAGTCGTGTCCGACTCTGTGCGACCCCATAGATGGCAGCCCACCAGGCTTCCCCGTCCCTGAGATTCTCCAAGCTAATTCCTCAGTTCTTTGAGTCTGCTACAGAGCTAAATTCCCATGTTTCACTGTGACTTTCATCCCGTTATCATCAAAACTCAGAAGAGTTACCGGAACACAGAGAGTAATCAATGAGTGCTGGCTGAAGTTATTAATGTGGCAGATTCTGACTCAAGAGCAGAGAGGACTCCTGCAAACCAAACGCTCTATGAAGGGGTCCTATCACTGCATCATGAGAGCACAAGAGCTGTCCACAATTATTATTTGTATGGTCTTACAAGAACTGCAGGGAGATGCCAGATTTCTTCAGGTTATGAATTATAATATCCAGCTGATCTCTGCTGAATGGGCTGCTGAGGTCAGTGAACACTTCAATATGCCTCTTCTCAAACTTCTTTCCTCTAGAAGACAGAGTCAGCACATTAACAAATCATTCTTCTGAATCATTTCCTACAAATTCAAATGTACTTGGTCACTGAGCAGAAAAAGGGTAAGGAACCAATTAGCTCCAGTTAACAATGTGATTACACTCTAGAAGTCCACATGCTGTTGATGCTAAGTTCTTACTAAACACATAATCAACAAAGTTGTGACTCACACTTTAAACATCTTAGGCAAAATTTTTGAGCATTATGGAAATATTAAGTCTCTGATTTCCGAACTTTAACCACCTCAGTTAAAGGTGTGGTCACTATGATAAAAAGGATCCCCTTCCAGCCTTCAGAAGGTAGAATATAAACAAGGAACTCTCCCGGCCTCCCTGGTGGCTCAGACGGTAAAGAATCCACCTGCATTGCGGGAGACCTGGGTTCAATCCCTGGGTTTGCAGGGCACCACAACTACAACCGTACAAGGGTTCATTTTCCAAACAGTCTGATTCCACACTGAGAGGTTCATCTCCAACTCTCTTCAGCTGAGATACTTACAAAGTTTCTTCTTGAATCAAATCCATGCAGACGATGAGGGCATCCAGGACTCAGCTAGTTAAGGGCAGAAGATAACGTCAAACAGTCCCTTTATCCCCCCAAAATGCAACTTTTCCCCAGTGAGACCCAGTGCTGGAACCTGTGGACACTGGGCTGACTGTGTGATGATTTAAAAGTACTTGCCCAAGTGCCCTTCTTCCAAGTTTATTTCAGTAACATATATCCATATATATATTAAAAATCAAAGTAGACTTCCTAAAACATACAACCAGGAAAAATGAAGTAAGCCGAAAGGTAATCTCACATATTCCACTCATTTAATGAAAAATTATGATGCCATTTTACTGTATTGAGAACTTATCTTCTGTGATTACAGCCCATTCTTACACATGAAGTGAGCCATAATGTAGCATCTGTAAGTCACTCCCAGCACAGCAGCACCTCCCAGTGACCAGAGATGGCATCACTGTTTAAAAAAATAAGAGGAACAGGACACCTGTGGAAGAAATTGTTAAGTCTCACAGTTGGGGCATCAGTCTGATTTTTGGCATACAAATATCCTCTATGCAGGAAGGCTAGGAGAACGCTAAGGCTGTACTCTTTGTACAGCATTACGTCCAAACATATCTAACTACTGCCACCACCATGCCTTCTGCACACAGTCAACACACACACTTCTGATACTTCCCATCCTCTCAACGTCACGAGGGCAGACTGGAGGGCTTGGAGTCCAGGCACCCAACCCAACCTTTTAATGTGTAATTAAAAGTCCACTCACCCAACCAATTAATGGGCTTGGAGTCCACCCACCCAACCAGTTAATGTGTAACTATTTCACACTAAGTCCTAATGTGCTTCACATCCATGATGTCCTCAGCGCCAAAAATGTCCATATACTCAGAGCAAGGACTCTTAAAGAACCTCACTGAACTAGATGACAATTCCCTAGGTTAAAGGAAATTTCTTCAGAGTCGTCTCTGGCTGAAAAAAGGATACGGTCAGCTTGCTGAGAACCTGGCTGGATTTTGCTTTCAATGTCCTCCAGCAGGTCAAAATCCGGGCGCATCAGATGTCTGTGCACTGTGATGTTCTGATACTGATCCCCAGCAGCGAGGGCGTTCTTGGTGCCATCGGTACCAAAAAGGACCAACGCAACTTCATCTTTGTTCTCAGCAAACACCTACAGAAGTACGTGAGAGGGCTGCAAATCATACAATATCACCTGGAGGCCATTAGATAATTAACCTTCTGGGAGCAAGACAAGCATATTTCCCCTGGGGAGGCCCCTGGGGCCATTGGCAACAACAGGATACTGGGCTAACTGGCCCCTGGGATTGATGGGCAGTGACAGTTCCTAGGTTCTAAGTGGACTTCTTCATTGACTAAAGGTCCTGTCCTTTCAACACACTTTGTGGTGGAGGAATGGGTGGGCACTAACTGCTTTTGATGAGTTTCTTTGATGTGCTTCCACCCAAATCAGACTCTCATTCTCAGTGAAAACTAATTACAGATGATTTGAAAAGATTTTAGTCTGTCTTTCTGGAATGACTATCCCTGGTTGAAAATTTCCAGAGATTAAAAGAAAATTACTGGTTCATATTCTATATCCCAGCAATTTCCCCTGTAGGTATATATACTATAGAGAAGCCCTTACACATGTACACAAGACAACAAGGGACAAGAAAGTTCAAGTTCACTTCAGCACTGTTCATAACAGGGCAAAACTTTAAACAGTCAACTGAAGAATCCAAAAACACACTGCAAAATATTTAACAATGGAATATTATACCCTAGTTAAAAAAAAAAATGAATTTGTTCAGTGTTTACCAACATGGATAAATCTCAAAAACATAAGGTTGAGAAAAAGTAACTTGTGGAATTATATGTACTGCATAATACTATGACATATACTTTTGAGAGCTTCATACAATACTAAATATTATTTACAAATACACTTAAACCAAAGTATAAAATATGCACAGTAATAACTGAAAATTCTGAGGAAAGGAGGGGAGGAAGAGGAAAGAAAAGTGTTAGGAGGAGACACACAGGAGGCCTTAATTTAAGATTTTTTAAGAAAGAAAAGAAATCAAACAAATAGTGTAAAACTTTAGGGCGATATAGCTCTAGACAATGGGAAAACAGCTTTCCATTACATTGTTCTCTGTACTTGCTTCTTTTACAAAGCATTTCGTAATGAAATTTAAAAAACAAGACATAGTATGACACAAAACGCAGTCCTGTTCCCCCCTGCTCACTAACATAAGCCATTGGTAAGAAGAATGCTGCATTATGGGTTAAGGGTGGGATTCTGTGGTTCCTCATCTCTCTCTGCTCTGTTAGCAATTCCAGCTACAACCGCCAGTTGCACATGGAAGGAAGGTCCCAGTTGCTGGGGTTCAGATATCTCCAGCACACCGGTGGGGCGGGCCAGTGAGAGTTCTAGCTGTATCCCACACAAGTATTCATCTTGACGCAAGGTAGTCTTACTTGATGACAGAATCTCAGCCAGGAGAGGGGAGGGAAATTGCATGCAGCATGGAGTGGTACCAGGTTTTGTCTCCTGGCCTTCCAGATTCACTCTGACTCCCATGCAAGGGGCAGAGCCACAAATAATGACTGAAAGCACTGTTACTCTTTAAAACTACACACACAGTACACGGGGCCACAACCCCACTACTTAAGTGTCACGACACTAATTACTATAACCAAGAATGGGGTTAAGAGCATCCTTGTCTTCTTTAAGACATTAGATTAGGGCTTCAGGTTATCAGAATTTGTAAAAAAAAAAAAAAAAAAAAAAACTCTAGGATGACAGGTGGTAGGTACTAGTTCCAAGTGGAAAAGCTAACACCCAGAAGAAGCACAGAGGTGTCCGGCAGAGCAGTGGATGAAGCAGAGCTTCATGGACTTAGCAAAAGCAGCAGTCAAACCAGGTGGAAAGGGCAGAAATGAGTAACTGTAGTAATAATGATAATAAAAACATATACCGTGTTTACAATACGCCAAGTACTGTTCTAAACACTTTCTTCTTAGAGGTACTATTATTTTCCCCCTTTTGACACAAAGGACGCTGCGGCATCACGTCTTCAAAGTGGCCTCCATCCATTCCTCCTCCCTCTGAACCTAGAGGCTACTCTTGAAAACAGCACGGGAGTCCAGCTCCCACCCCCTTCTCCCCCACTGAACGTGAGCTACCTAAGTGACCTAACAGAAGGCAGTGGAAATGACTTTCTGGGTCTTATAGAGCTAGGTCATAAAAGTCACATAACCAGGTCTCTTAGAATATCCAGTCTTAGAAATTTAGAACCAACTGCTATACTGAGCATCCCAAGCTACACGGAGAGGCCACATGTAAGGGTTCTGGGGGACAGGCCCAACTGAGCACACAGCCACCAGAAGGCAACACTGTCAGCCACGGGACTGAGACATCTTGGATGCATAGGTAGGGCCTCACCGAACCTTGAGATGACTCAGCCCCAGCCACCACTGAGTGCACCCTCACGAGAGGCCTCAGAGAGAACTACCCGTCTCAGACACCCAGTTATCTCACAAAACCACAAGGGATGACTTTTTTTTAACTGTCATTTAAGACATTAAGTTTTGGGAGGGTAGTTTGTAACCAGTAAAAGGTAAATGGAATAGGCACAGGGTAGTTGAAAGACTTAATCAAGATAACAAGGTTAGTAAGTGACATGGCAGAGCAAGGATTCAAACCCAGGTCATCTAGCTATAGCAGTTACATATTTAAACATTACATTGCCTCTTGTTTCGGAAAAGCTGCCATATCCAGTGGAGGAGCCAAAATGAGACAAGAAAAAACATCAGGCTCTAATGGCAGCTGGACTTGCACGTGAGTGTGTATAAGAATAACTCCTCAGATTACCCCAAATACCAAGGGTGGACAACATAAAGAAGCGGGCATCTTGCACTACTAAGTTGAAGCCATAGACAGTTAAACCATGAGTTACAAGCTCAAGACCATTCTGAATCTTACCTGTCGCTGCACAAACATGGTCATCACCTTCTTTGCTAGTTCAAATGGGGATTCTTCACCAGGAAAGGAGTTACTCATGGCCAAGCCCACATCCATACACAGCACCACTGCTGCCTAGAAACGAAGTCCCAGAGAGTGTGTGAGAAAATATTAATGGTCATTAAAAAAATAAAACAAAGGACATGTCCTTTGCTTATTTCACTCATATATTCAGGGGATGCATGATAAAGGGAGGGGAGTTGTTCAATGTAGAGAATGGATGTAAGACATATGAATTTTTACTGTGGAGAAACTTTAAATAGTCCTGCTATTTCTGAAAGCTACAAAGTATTTCACCTGCCAGGACAGGAGCATGCTCCAAGCAGCTGCTGCTCCTTTGGCCTGAGCCTGAGCATAAACCCATGGGGAGCAGATCCGAAAACAACCTGCAGGCAAGAGCTAAGTCCAGCCCAGCTCAGCCCCGAATCCATCAAACCCAAAATTCAACTGATCTGCAGCCCTACGGCATGAGGACAGATGCCTTTGTTGCAAGCCACTGATTTGGAGTATAGTTTGTCATAAAGCATTTTTGTGGCAATAGGTGACTGTCACAATCTATATATGCTAAAATGATATACTCCGATAATTCGAATCAGTTTGTACACTGAGAATCTAAAATGAAGACTAAGACACCAAATCTATTCTTCTAGGGGACACAGACACCAATGACCCAATATTCCATGACCGAGGTATGCAGTGGGCACTGAGACAGCACATAGGAGGGGCATCTACCCAAGACTAGTGGAAGTGATAGAGGACAGGTAAGGAAGCGGAAAGACTTTCTAGACACGATCCTTGGGTGAACTAAAGGATGAGTAGGAGTAAGTCCTGTGAATGAGGGGAATCGCAGGGAGAGGAAACCAAATAAAGACTCTAGTCATTGGCTAGTAATCATGCACACTGGGGACTAAGGAAATAGGGCAAACATAAACTGAAAGTAAAACGGATACATGTAAAGCCCTACATTTGGCATCCAAAATTTAACTGAATTGGGTTGGAGGAGACCTAAACAAACAGCAGCTCACAATTTCAGGGTGGATTATAAAATGTCACCAGCATGGCATGGCCACAGTAGTAGATTCCCCATATTTACCCTATCCCACCCTCTAAAATATTTTTGGTCCTAAATGGTACGGTAAAAAATATTTTCAATGTTGTAGTAAATTCATGGAAGGAAAAGACAAGTTTAATGTTTTTTTTTTTTTTTAAAAAAGACTAGATTAGCAATCCGGAGACCTGGAATCAGTCCCATCTTTTTTACCAAATAGCTACATTCTCAGGCACATCACTTAACTTCACTGCTAATCTGTGGAGGCAGGAAGCAGTTGTTGGACTAAGTGGACTAAATGAGATCTAAAGTCTTTTCCAGAGTTAACATTATCTGACATTGACTGACAGTCTCACCTATGCTTTGTACTGACTGGACCACATTTGACAAACTGAGCAGTTCTGACCATCACATCTTATAAGACTAACTACAACCGAATATGAAATAAGCAGGTTAGAGAAGGATCTGGAGCATTTTTGATGAGAGGAACAGGTGGAAAAAAATGGCTATTTGAACCAGACAAGAAGATTTAGAGGAACCTGACTGTTATCCTCATATAGTTGACAGCTGTGTTACAAAAAAACAGCTCTGCAAGAGAGATAATAGGATTAACAGATGGAAGTTACATGGAAATTGATTTGAGTCCATTATGACCAACCTAGACAGCATATTAAAAAGTAGAGACATTACTTTGCCAACAAAGGTCTGTCTTGTCACAGTTATGGTTTTTCCAGGAGTCATGTATGGATGTGAGAGTTGGACTTAGAGAGTTGGATGTGAGAGTAAAGAAAACTGAGCGCTGAAGAATGATGCTTTTGAACTGTGGTGTTGGAGAAGACTCTTGAGAGTCCCTTAGACTGCAAGGAGATCCAACCAGTCCATTCTGAAGGAGATCAGTCCTGAATATTCATTGGAAGGACTGATGCTGAAGCTGAAACTCCAATACTTTGGCTACCTGATGCGAAGAACTGACTCACTGGAAAAGACCCTGATGCTGGGAAAGATTGAAGGCAGGAGGAGAAAGGGACGATAGAGGATGAGATGGTTGGATGGCATCACCGACTCAATGGACATGAGTTTGAGTAAGCTTTGGGAATTGGTGATGGACAGCAAGGCCTGGTGTGCTGCAGTCCATGGGGTCACAAAGAGTCGGATACGAATGAGCGACTGAACTAAACTGAAGGGAAGAAAAAATGATACCTAGAAGTAATCAGTGAAATTGTTTTCTGAAACAACTATCTCCTGACCCTAGAATTCTTTGAAAAACCTGGGTGAGCTCCTATCAGGGACATTACAGATGATATCTAATTTGGTTACATCTCAGGCAAGGCAAAACTATGGAAAGGAAAGACTATTTAAGTTTTCCCCTAATTTACAAAAAATTAAACATAATGTACTAATATTAAGAGAGCTCCAGGTTATAAATAGCATGTTTGGAGAAATTCCTTTGAGAGCAAAAAAACTTACATCCCATACTTTCAATGCTCTGAGCATAACAATCTTTAAAAAAGTTATAGAGTCCCCAAATATGCTGCTGTACTTACTTAATATATAAATAAGTTCATAAAGCTACTTTAAAAAAAGAAAACTCTAAAAAAAAGAGGACTAAAGGTCCTTTGCCAGGAATCAGCTATCCAAAAAATGTCAACAAAGGGTTTCACAGTATGGAACTTCTTATCTGAAAGCAGAGAATGATCTATGTAGTATCTCAAGTTCTTTTCTGACAGCAGGAAGAAAACCAGGAAAAAGAAACTGAGTGGCATAGTGACCAACCTCCCCCCTCCGCCCCGCCCCGCCCCGCCCGCCATTTAAACACTGAAGCCACGAGGGTATTAGAATTTTGCTATAAGTCCACCTGCTATAAACATCTGCTTTATTAGCTGAAAGTTTTCAGCAGCTGAAAGGAATAAAGGAGGTACGTGGCATATGTTTATAACCATTTTAATCAGTTATTTCCCTATGGGGAGGTGAGGGCACTAGGGATCACCTGCTCCAACTCCTATCTTAATCTGTATGCTGCCAAGTCACTTCAGTCGTGTCCGACTCTGTGACCCCATAGACCGCAGCCCACCAGGCTCCCCCGTCTCTGGGATTCTCCAGGCAAGAACACTGGAGTGGGCTGCCATTTCCTTCTCCAATCTTATCTGTATACCAGTTGCCTAATAAAGGGCCTAGTTCTTGAGATTACAGATGGATGGATGAATGAACAACTCCTCTGAACACACCTACCTCTATGATCCCTCAGAGACAAGTACCACTTTCTGCCTATATTGAAAACACTATTTAAAAAATTCATCACCATACGTTATTAACCTGGGTCACTGAGAATCATCGATTCCTAGCAAGAGAAACATTCTCGAGAGCTCTGAGAGCAGAAAGCTTGTGTTCAAATTCGGATTCTACTGCTTATGGACTGGGTGACCTTGGGGCTAATCACTTTCTTTAAGCTTTGCTTTTTTTTTTTTTTTTTTTAAGCTTTGCTTTCTCAACTGTAAAGGAGAAAAAATGTTTCAACTTCTGGGCTTGTTGTGAAGATTAAGTAAGACAGGAATAAAACCTTTAGACCAGTGCTTCATCAGAGTAAGCTTTCAATAAATGCAAAATATTTGATACTCGATTACTATAGAGGTAATAATAGAACGGGGCTTCCCAGGTGGCTCAGTGATCTCTGGGTTGGTTAGATCCTCTGGAGAAGCAAATGGCAACTGACTCCAGCATTCTTGCCTGGGAAATCCAGGGACAGAGGAACCTGGCAGGCAACAGTCCATGGGGTTGCAAGAGTCAGACGCGGCTTAGCGACTAAACAACAACAATAAGAATGTTTTACATTTCAAATTATTTCACTTGCAATCCCTCTCTGATGTTTTACGAGACTGTGGGATTGGTGCTTACCATAACTAACGTCCATCCTCACAGATTTTTACAAACCAGATTCAGAAGTAATGGAGGAGTTGGAGGCAGGCTGGAGATGGAGAGGTACCGAGGAGAGGTCGGAGTGGGATGGGGACAGAATGTGGACCGGTGGCGATAAAGTAAGCACGGAAGGACTGAGGAGGCGGCGGGGGTGGGGACTGGGCGAGGCTCCAATTCCCATTTTTCAGACTCCAAATGCCCAGTTTTTCTCACAGCGCATCGCTCGATCAGCCCACCACCGGGAACTCCCCTCCTCACTCCATGGCACCGCCGTGATCCCATGATTCCTGCTGCCGAACCACCTTTTCCGGACCCCAGGCATAGACGTAGGCCCACGCTTAATGGTCTTTCTACCTTATCCCAGGACCGCGCCATGCTGCTGCCCCACAAGCGCCTCGACCGCCTCTTCCGAGCGGGAACCTGCGGCGCCGAAACTCAGTTCCACAGGATTCGGAGCCGGAGTGCCTGGAGTGTTGCAGGAAAAGCGGCTTCCCGCGGAGCCTGAAAGGGGCGGGGAAATTGTGCGTCGAGACTCTGAGCATGCGCGGGTTCACTGCGTTTGTCCCCTGGTTAAGGAACAGTGGACGGAGGAGCGTCGTAGGCTATACAGTCCATGGGGTCGCAAAGAGTTGGACACGACTGAGCGACTTCACTTTCACTTTAAGGAACTTAAGGAAATCTGTCGTGAATATTCATTGGAAGGACTGATGTTGAAGCTGAAACTCCAATACTTTGGCCACCTGATGCGAAGAACTGACTCATTTGAAAAGACACTGATGCTGGGAAAGATTGAAGGCGGGAGGAAAAGGGGACGACAGAGGATGAGATGGTTGGATGGCATCACCGACTCAATGGACATGAGTTTGAGTAAGCTTCGGGAATTGGTGATGGACAGCAAGGCCTGGTGTGCTGCAGTCCATGGGATTGCAAAGAGTTGGACACGACTGAGCGACTGAACTGAACTGAAGGGACTTTGTGGTCTTCGAACTTCCCAAATTTCTAGAATTAGGTAAATAGGAATCTCTTCTCCGAAAGAGTCACTCTCCTTTTCTCACATTGAGAATAACACAGCGTTTTATGTCAGAGATCTGGAGTTAGATTTACTTGTATATGAGCATGAATAAATTATGTTTCTTCTTATAAGAAGGATAAGGAAAGACAGCAGGTGCGATGACCTTAGAACCAGTTCCTGAAGGAAAAGTAGTTTCCAGGCAATCAAAAGTGGAAACAGCATTCTTTCTTTAAGAGGAGGTGGGATGTATATAGGCCTGGAGGCATGAACAGCATCTGCTAAAGATCTGCCAATACTTCAGAGTATCCCTGAGCTTCACAGGTGGTGGTAGTGGTACAGAACCTGTCTGCCAGTGCAGGAGATATAAGACTGGCAGGTTCAATTCCGGAGTGGGGAAGATCTCCTGGAGGAGGGCACTGCAACCCACTTTAGTATTCTTGCTTGGAGAATCCCATGGACAGAGGAGCCTGATGGGCTTAGCCCATATAGTCGCAAAAACTAGATAGGACTGAAGTGACTTAGTACATACCTAGTTTGGAAAGGGGGAAGTGAGGTTTAATTCAAGAAGAAGAATCTAGGGATATGTGCTAGAAGTGGCAGCTGTCAATTACGGTGCCTGACAATCTCCCCACCCCCTTTCAAAGGAAACTGTCCAGCCTGCAGCCCCTTTGAGGGAGGCAGGCCCAAGTTGAACCTCGCACAGAAAACGCTATTTTCTGTACCAAATGGCCCACAAGCTGATGGCTGATTGGACAAAGGATCTAGCAACTTGCAAGTGTCTGCCAACCTAGAACATTAAGTCTAATCATCTTGAAAATCAGACTTAAGAAAAACAGATGTGAAGCTGGAAAGATGTGGGGAGGCCATGATGAGGGAGGGATCTTGAGGGAACCCAAATTACGAACAGACTGAAGCCAGGACAGTCAGATGCTTTTAGACTGTGCTTTTTAGAGTTCAGGAAGTTCACCTAGATGTTGATTCAAGGAATTCTTTTAAGGCTGAAATATTAAAGTATTTTTTGTATGACAGTTAAATAATTACTGGTGACACCATGGTGAAGGAGATCTCTATGCTTTATGTCCATGATTTTATCTTGTGTGTAGCCTCTCTTTCCTTCTCTCTTTTTTCTCATTAGTATTAGAGAGATATGGACCAGTCATATCCATCAGGCTCCACCCAAATTGCGAATTATGAGCAAATAAGTCAAATGATTGTTATTTTAATCCAGTTAGTTTTACCTGTTACACAACAAGAGATAACTGAAACAGCAGGGATATTTTAAACTCTAGCTGTAGTGTAGACTAAGCTTCCCTTTGGAGTAGTTAACAAAGGCAAGTAAAAAATTTTAACTTGAAATTACAATTTAAGTTGCTGAAATGTATTCGAGTTTGATATTGTTCTGATATTGCTCTGATGAACTACATAAGTGATGAATTTATGAACATTATACAAAATTAAAATGTGCAGGTTTTGTGTTCTGACAGAGGTGTAACGATGTTTATATGGGCAATTGGAAAAATTAGTTTAAAATCTTAACAAAGTACAGATATGAAATAAGTTTATATCCCAGAAAGATGTGAGCAGTGATGTTCCATGTTGATGTGATTTTTAAATGCCATTAAAAAGACATAAAATGCTTGTTAAAAATGATTAAAGAAAACAATGCCAGTGATACAGATTTTATTTAACACTTTTTGAAGCAGATTCAAAGAATCACAAAATAGGACAAAGGCAGGAAGCTTCTATAGGATAGATAATAACCAACAAGGAAGAGGAAAATAGAAAATATCTAATTAGCTGTGGGGCACATAGTAAGCCTTGTTTGGAATGAGAAGGAACAAGGAAATAAGTATAGAGCCCAGAGCTGGCTTGCTGTCTGGGAGCTGGCTGACTACACACACAGTTGGCCCGCCACATCCATGGGTTGGGCAACCACAGGTTCAACCAACTGTGGATCAAGTTCAACCCCTGGTTCGTTTAATTCGATGATGCAGAATCCAGACGTAAAGAACCAACTCTCCTATCATTTTATACGGGACTTGAGCATCCACGGAATTTGGTCTCCCCAGAGGTCCTAGATCCAATCCCCCACTGATGCTAGGGACAATTGTACTGTGTTTCTGGTCAAGCAGAGCATTTAAAGGGATAAAAAAGTGATCTAAAATTTTGGTTTGCTGGTGTGGGACCTAGGCAGGAGTGGCTCCATCTTGGGCCTAGGAAGTATTTCAACAAGCTTATGTTAGTAATTAAAGAGGAGGAAATTTCTGATTTTGGCCACTAATCTTTTACAACACTGTAAAACTTAAGCCCTGGATGGCCCTCAATGATGCAATGAATCAAGTCATCTAAAATTAATTCTTTTAAAGATTTAGAACCTTGTTTCATTGGAAACCACGGATAATCATAATCCAAGGAGATTTTGCTCCCCCTGGACTTGAACTGAAATGAAGGATGGCAACTTAATGTCAATGGACTAGATGGCTTGGGGGACTTCCTGGTGGTCCAGTGGTCCACTTCTACAACCTAAATGTCCATCGGCAGACGAATGGATAGGAAAGCTGTGGTACATATACACAATGGAATATTATTTAGCCATTAAAAAGAATGCATTTGAATCAGTTCTAATGAGGGGGATGAAACTGGAGCCTATTATACAGAGTGAAGTAAGTCAGAAAGAAAAACACCAATACAGTATATTAACGCATATATATGGAATTTAGAAAGATGGTAATGATGACCCTATATGCGAGACAGCAAAAGAGACACATGTAAAGAACAGACTTTTGAACTCTGTGGGAGAAGGCGAGGGTGGGATTATTTGAGAAAATAGCATTGAAACATGTATAATATCATATGTGAAATAGATCGCCAATCCAAGTTTGATGCATGAGACAGGGTGCTCAGGACTGGTGCACTGGGATGACCCTGAGGGATGGGATGGGGAGGGAGGTGGAAGGGGGTGTTCAGGATGGGGAACACATGTACACCCATGGCTGATTCATGTGAATGTATGGCAAAAACCACCACAATATTGTAAAGTAATTAGCCTCCAGTTAAAATAAATAAAAACAAAACAAACTCTGTGCTTCCAATGCAGGGGGCACAGTTTGATTCCTGGTCAGGGAACTAAAATCCTACATGCTGCGTGCCCCCCGCCCCGAAAAAAAAACACTTGGCAACATTGGTATTATACTGGATCAAATACAGTTTACTCAGCTCAGTATATTATGCCCACAAAGCAACTGGAAAGCATAATCCTCCTTCCTGATATTTACCAAAGAGATTATGTAACTATGAGCTAACAGAATGTTCAAATATGGCATTTAAATCTCTAATTTCTCCTCTAAAATTCTCTAGGCATTTGCTAACAGCTGAGATGAGATTGCTTTGGGTCTGTTTGGTGAGGTTTTCCTTCCTCTAGTTTAAGACTTTTCCATCTCTCTCTCAGAGCCCTTTTGACATGATTTTATGAACCTATGGGTTCCACTAGCTGGCGAGCTCAACTAGGGTGAGGGCTACATCTACTTCATCTAGGTATCCCTTGTTCCTTACCCTAACCCCACCCTCCTCCATCCCGCAGGGACATCTTACCTTTGTCCTAATCGTGACTGCTTTGGACCTTGCCCACTGGTTTCCTTAACCTCTGAAAAAAACGTGGCAAATAAAGCTGCAACTTCCTAATGTAGGCTCAGGTAAATCTGTGATCTGTGGGAAGAGTCCACCGAAACAGAAGCCTCACAAATTGGTGGTAGATGGGAAGAGTCAAGATGTTAAGGACCCATATTAAGACCATTACACACCTATAAAACAGTCACTACACTCACTCTTTTTCTGAAAACTGTAGTGTTCAATGTTGGAGAGACTCAGAGACAAAGTGAGCAAACGTTAATTAGATTTTATTGTTGTCTTCATTTCAATTGTTTGTATCTCTGCAAAACCACCAGACAGCACCAAAGTTATCTTCAATAATGTTGGACAGAGTTGGGTTTTTTCAAACTAATGATAGTTATTTTTAAAAGGATGGGTTTCCCTCTAAAGGGGGAATTCAGCACCATGCATTAGGCGAATGCCCCTGGCCTTCTGTGGCACAGTGTTACCTGACCCATTGGGTTTGATTCACAGCAGTTCTTTCAACAGCTTCTTCCTGAAACATGAACATGGACACCAGCTCTTCATGTAAGGACCCAAACTTTAAAAATCTGTGTGACCGCATACGATTTTTTTTTTTATTAGAAAGGGATCCCTCAGGAATTTTTTTAAGTTCAGAATGTATTAGTCTGGATTCATCTAGGGTTTATACCCTCAGTGGCCACAAAGATCCAAGCTTCTCAGCAAAGATTGTATTTGTTGATGAACTCCAGAAAATTCTGAGTGAGGTTTGGTCAAACCATCCCAAGCTGGGGCTTCCCAGGTGGTTCAGTGGTAAAGAATCCGCCTGCCAGTGCAGGAGACACAGAAGGCATAGGTTCAGTCCCTGGGTCAGTAAGATCCCCTGGAGGAAATGGCAACTTGCTCCAGTACTCTTGCCTGGAAAATCCCATGGACAGAGGAGCCTGGTGGGCTACGGTCCATAGGGTTGTGGAGTTGGACATGACTGAGCACACACACACACCCAAAGCTGACTCCATCTTCTTTTGCTTAGGGTTACTGACCCTGCTGGGGGTTGTGGAGCGGGGGCGGGGGCGGGGGAATGTCTGACAGATGCAATGCCTCTCTTCCCAGTCCTTCATCTGTACATTACATTAAATATCATCACCCAGTCCATCTTCACTACCTGGAAAAAAGCTATGCTACTGTAATTTGTACATGATACAATTGTACTCAGCTATCCACTCTTCCTTTTGAAAACACCTGAAACCATATGGCATTACAGATATTTAATTGCAACACACGAGTTGCTAATATCTGTGTGGTTTATGCATAGTATATGTAGCTAGTATCTATGTATAAGTTCTCTGTGTAAGATTTAGGCTTAAATAAATAAATAAATACATAAATAGAACTGTATTCACAGTTTGGGATCTGAATGTATTTAAATAATTACTGTAAGCCAGAGACTCTTACTTGCCTACCAAAATAGCCATTCTTTCCTTGTCTCTTAAATTAGCAGAATCCAAATATTTAGAATACAGCTGCCCAGTCAAAAGACTACATTTTCCAGCCTCTTTTGCTCATGAGGTCATGTGAGTAAGGCCTGGCCAATGAGATAGAAGAAGTGTTGAAAGGGACTCCTGGGAAACCTCCTTAGCTTAGGGAGAGTGTATGTGCTCTTCTCTGCCCTGTCCTCTGTTCTGTCTGAAACATGGATGGGACGACTGGAGATGTAGTCAGCGCTGGTTGCTGAGGATAAAGGCGATGAGGGTTGGGAAATAAAAAGAAAGCCTGGAACTCTGATGACTTTATCAGTTTCCCTGATGGTCTGCCTCCAGACTTCTTCTGTACAAGAAAGAAAAGACTTTTGTCTTGTTTAAACTACTGCTATTTGGACTTCGATTATATTTAAGATATAAATCAAAATCTAAGTGATACACACAAATTCTTACATTCTGCTACACTGTAGCAACCCTGCTTCTTATATGTTTCACTCCATCACTATCTATTATCTTATTAGTGGGTTTGGTCTTCCCTGAGCCTCCTTAGTCTCCCCGTCACATTTAGTCACATACTAACCTGGGTTCCAGGCACCAGGAATACCTTCAAGTTCCTGAACTGTTGCACACCTGAACTTCCTTGTCTCAGATAAAGGGTTATCTTAGGGTAAGGAACAAAGAAGAGTTTATCCATTAGATGGACTATTTGGGCACAAATTGCTTTTCCGTTTCCTGCCCTCCTGAAAACCAACAAGATGGTACGACAGATAAGTGTGGGCTAAAATTTTCCAGAAGAACAGTGTATAGTGGGGAGAGAAGGAATAATTTAAACAAGGAGTATTCTGAAACTGGAAGATGATAAACAGGCTACTAAGACCAGAGAATGAAGTAAGTCATTGGGAATTTAGACAGCGGATGTTTCTATCTCCTGGGTGGCATCCTTGTTGGACAGGTTGCCTGAGATGTTGTCTGATTCAAGCAACTCCACAATGCTATAGGGAGAACAGTCTTCCAGACCCAGCTTACTGCATAGCCAACCACAAAAGCCTTTCTCCATGTCCCGGGCAGCTTGCCACCAGGCTTCCCAGGACCATGAGAGCTGGACCACGGCCGCATAGAGGCCCAGGGAAGAGGCCATGGCCATGATGAGCACTGGATAGCAGAGGATGAGGCAGGGGCAACATGAGATCTTGTGCCAGAAGGTCCTCTCCTCGTTGTATACGAGAAAGATGTTGTACCAAGTGATGGTGCCATAGTAGAAAGAGACCACAAAGGAGAGGAGGAAAACCACAGGCAGGCAGACCAACGTCCAGAGGACCACGTGTGGCCCACGGTCTGCTCCCAGCTGGCAGGCCTTTCTGCCTCCAGGTGTTGTTTCCCTGGACGATGCCTTGGGCTTGGTGAGTTCCTGCAGTTCCTTCTCTGTCAACGTGACATGGATGTCTACCATCTGCCCCTTTTTCTTTCCTCGGGTGATGGTCCCAGTTAATGTGACATAGCGGCTGTCCACGGGCACGTTCCACACACCTGCAGGGCACAGAGAGGCAAAAGTCAAGATCAGAAGAACAGACATTTCATCAGGGTTGTCCCCTGAGACTGGAGCCGAGTACAAGAAGGTCCTTTATTCTGGCCCCTGACACCACATGAAGTCAGTGATTTCACAGCAGATTCAATGAGTCTCCCTCAAGGGAAGGTTTAGTATTCCCATGATCAACTCTCCTGCCAGGGCCCTGCTAAGACTGTGAAGCAGGTTAAGCTTGTTTTTTACTATCTCTACTTCTCTGGGCTTCTATCATGTCTGCAATATGGAAGGGAGTGAGAACTCTACCACAGATACTTCTTCAGCGTGATCGTATTTCTGGTCTGTAAGTGCTGTGAAAATACTGTTCCTGAGTATCGGTTACCGTGTGTGAAGGTGGCACCGTGTATGCGTGCTATACTGATGGGCAGCCCACTCCTCTTCTCTCCTTATTCCTACCTCCATGCCTCTCTGAGAGAGAAATCCGGTCGACGTCCCAGGCTTCATATCCAAGTTCTGTACACACACAGGTACCACACATACACACATGCACACCGCATACACATGCCCCAGCACAGATGCTCCACCAGTACCACCACCACTATCCCCACCACCAGCAGCATCACTCCCACCCCCACCAAACAGCCGCTCTTTGGCGGGCCTGGGAGTGAGGCTGCAGGTAGTGAGTGTAAAACATGCAGCAAAGTCCACGGTCCTTAGTATGTGAAGGCGTTTGGTTGGCAGCTCCCCGAGGCCCTGTGGACGTCCAGCCCCTGGCTGAATGAGGGACAGAATGGGGCTAACTCAAGAGCAAATGTCCCTTCCTCTGAGAGGCTGTGTGGTCTAGCCCTCCACCCCCTTCCCTCACTTGGTCACCTCCCTACTTCTCATGGAGGTTTACTGTCTTTGGAACCTGTACCACTATTATCTTTTGAAATCATCTTTTGTTTGCTGAGTTGTTTGCTATCTGTCTTCCCCTGACTGGAAGGTAAGTGGCATAAGAGCAGCGACTTGGCTCATCCCATTCACCATGGGCATATGTCTTAGGGATGACCCGTATACACAGACAGATCTACCATGTCCGTCTACTGCTGAATAGTGACATTTAATATAGACGTCCTGCAGTTTCCTTAGCAGCAACAAACATTTTTATAACTGCTTCCTTATGCACATGGGCATGTGGTAGATACTGAGAATTTCTACAACGTAAGCTATGCATATTTTGAATTTTGACATATTTCCCAAAAGCAGATACCTTTTCCACATGAGGTATATGAGAGTATATCCATTTACTCACATTGATGTTAATATCTTTTACCTAATTTTTTGCCATCCATATAGGAAGTGAATATTATATAGTGAAGGAATTTTATAACTCATATGTTATAATTCATGTTTTCCTGATTATTATGAACGTCAACTACATGTATTAAATAGTTAGCCTTGTTAGCTTATATTACTAATTTTTGTGTATAAATTGGTCTCTTCTATTATACCAGGAATTTCAAAAAAAAGTAGAGTTCTCCTCCATATTACTTAGAAGAGAACCACAATAAATGCTCAACAAATATTGTTGACTTGTTGGATGAAGACTGCAACATCGTGAGAAGAAATGTATCTGTAAGAAGCAGGTCAGTGACTGAATGCCTGCCTGGCTTCTACAGGATCCTCACTGGGCCTGCTCCCTGTGGCTTTAAGCAGGTGACCCCAGAGAGACTCACCATCATCCATAGGATAGTCTATGAAATCATCTCCCTCCTCCTCTTTAGGCTGATCTCCACCTTCCAATTCCCCAGGCTCCTCATCCAGTGTCTCACTCTCTGACCGGTAGATGATGATAGATTCTGGGCGGGACTCTTTCTTCTTCTTTTTCCTGCGCCCCATGGTGGATTCTCCATCGAGGACCAGAGCAGCTGCCATGGCTTTCCTCAGGGAGCTGTGGTGGGGGCTGGGGAGCTGATTCTGGCCTTCCACCAGTGCTGGCTCTTCCATCCTCGTCTTCAAATCTAGCTGTTCCTTGTCAAGAGTCCAATCTGCCAGAGCAAACTCATGACCCACAACATCACAGAGCTTCTTCCAGGATGCAGCTAATGCAAAGGTGTTCCAGTGACAAGTTGCACTTGAAAGACAGGGAAACAAAGTCATCAACAGGGAATGAATCAGGTGAGATGGAAAGGGGTTTAGGAAATGGTCCTCAACTTGGCAGACGCCTTCCCCTCCATTTATTTCTCACAAAACTTTATTTCGAGAGTAACGGATTTCTTTGGAAGGAACGATGCTAAAGCTGACACTCCAGTACTTTGGCCACCTCATGCGAAGAGTTAACTCACTGGAAAAGACTCTGATTCTGGGAGGGATTGGGGGCAGGAGGAGAAGGGGACGACAGAGGATAAGATGGCTGGATGGCATCACTGACTCAATGGACATGACTCTGGGTGAACTCCGGGAGTTGGTGATGGACAGGGAGGCCTGGCGGGCTGCAATTCATGGGGTTGCAAAGAGTCGGACATGACTGAGCGACTGAACTGAACTGAACTGAATATGGACTTACGTTTACAAGAATGAATCGTGAATAAAATTTTATTTGTGTTGCTATATTTTGAGTTGCATGTATTATGTAAAACCCATCAATCTAGCTGGGGGATGCCAAGTATAAAGAAGTTGGGTGAGGAAGCCTTACAGAGAGGTTAAGGACCATTCTTCCTTGCACCATAGATGGAGATTCCTATGGCTGGGACTAGCATTCTAGGCTTCTGGCTATTAAGTCAGACATTACAACTATACTCAAATGGTTGAATGCAACTTTGAGCAAGTGGTGCCACTCAACACTGGCACCACTTCACCAACCATGCCTTCCCTGGTATTCTATAAAGGACACTTGTCTCCTGGTTTCTTGTTAGCCCAAGATCCCAGAATTGTTGGGATCTGTTCTAACACATTTTGGGAGACCACTGGAAAGAATGCACACATTTAACTCTTAACACTTTCTCTCCTCTTCTATTCTTCAGGTAAAAAGTGGGAGAGAGGAGAGTCTATACAACATCTTTTAAAGAAAAAACAGATCGGCCTGTGTTCTTGGTACATGAGTCATAAAGGGGAAAGTAATGTTTTGAGTGCTATTGCTAGAGAGGTGCCAGTTAGCAAGTATCCAGCTAGTGGCACTTAAAAAATTCTTCTTAACAAAATTGTTATTACACGGGGTTGGTGCAGAAGTAATTGAGGTTCAAAAGTAATTGTGGTTGACTTATGCAGGAGGTGCAAGAGATGTGGGTTTGATCCCTGGGTCAGGAAGATCCCCTGGAGAAAGGAATGGCAACCCACTCCAGGATTCTTGCCTAGAGAATTCCACGGACAGAGGAGTCTGGCAAGCTATGGTCCATGGGATCGCAAAGAGTCGGACATGACTGAGCGACTATCACTTTCACTTTTTTTGCACCAACCACACTTACTTTTTAACCTCTATTACTTTTGCACCAACAATTACTATTGCACCAACCTCAATTAATTTTGCATCAACTGCAATTACTATTACTTTTCTACCAATCACAATTACTTTTGAACTGCACTTACTTTTGTACCAACCACAATTACTTTTGCATTTTCAATCACTTTGGCACCAACCGCAATTATTTTTGTAAACTAATATTATGGAAAGTTTCAAATATGTAAAAGGAGAAGATTTTTATTAGGGAAAGTGGCAAACCTTTACAGAAGCAAAGAGAATAATTTGAATGAACCCTCACTGTACCTCTCACCCAATTTCAACAATAAACAAAATACCAGTAGCCAATTTTGTTTCATTTCCTCCTATTATTTAAAAGCAAACATTAGACATCATTTCAGGAGTCACCGCAGACGGGGTTCAGTCCTTGGGTCAGAAAGATCCCCAGGAGTAGGAAATGGCAACTCACTCGATTATTTTTGCCCAGAAGATTCCATGGACGGAGGATCATGGTGGACTACAGTCCACAGGGCCACAGTCAGATAACAACTGAGTAACTGAACACACACACATGATATTGTGATTATCTTTTCTCAAAAAGAGAGTTCTTATACGTAAGAGATATATGCTGAAACAATTACATCTGTTGGATCATCGAAAAAGCAAGAGAGTTCCAGGAAAACATCTACGTCTGCTTTATTGACTATGCTAAAGCCTTTGACTGTGTGGATCACAATAAACTGTGGAAAATTCTTAAAGAGATGGGAATACCAGACTACCTGATCTGCCTCCTGAGAAACCTGTATGCAGGTCAAGAAGCAACAGTTAGAACTGGACATTGGACAACAGACTGGTTCCAAATCAAGAAAGGAGTACATCAAGGCTGTGTATTGTCACCCTGATTATTTAACTTACATGCAGAGCACATCATGTGAAATGCCGGGCTGGATGAAGCACAAGCTGGAATCAAGATTGCCGGGAGAAATCTCAATAACCTCAGATATGCAGATGACACCACCCTAATGGTTAAAACAAAGAAGAATTAAAGAGCCTCTTGATGAAAGTGAAAGAAGAGAGTGAAAAAGTTGGCTTAAAACTCAACATTCAGAAAACTAAGATCATGGCATCCAGTCCCATCACTTCATGGCAAACAGAAGGAGAGACAATGGAAAAAGTGAAAGACTTTATTTTTTTGGGCTCCAAAATCACTGCAGATAGTGACTGCAGCCATGAAATAAAAGATGCTTGCTCCTTGGAAGAAAAGCTATGACCAACGTAGACAGCATATTCAAAAGCAGAGACATTACTTTGCCAACAAAGGTCCATCTAGTCAAAGCTATGGTTTTTCCAGTAGTCACGTATGGATGTGAGAGTTGAGTTATAAAGAAAGCTGAGCACTGAAGAATTGATGCTTTTAAACTGTTGGAGAAGACTCTTGAGAATCCCTTGGATTGCAAGGAGATCCAACCAGTCAATCTTAAAGGAAATCAGTCCTGAATATTCATTGGAAGACTGATGCTGATGCTGAAACTCTAATACTTTGGTCACCTAATTCGAAGAACTGACTCATTTGAAAAGACCCTGATGCTGGGAAAGATTGAAGGTGGGAGGAGAAGGGGATGACAGAGGATGAGATGGTTGGATGGCATCACTGACTCGATAGCCATGAGTTTGAGTAAGCTCCAGGAGTTGGTGATGGACAGGGAGGCCTGGCGTGCTGCAGTCCATAGGGTCACAAAGAGTTGGACACAACTGAGCAACTGAACTGAACTGAAGATATATAGCAGGAAAAAAATTCTCTTTTTCCAAGGTTTCAAATAATAGAATTAAGAGAAGAGACAGGGCTCTGCTCTTTTTCCTGCATGGTAGGCTTCACCCATCCACCACCACCCCTAGTCCAAAGATTATGAATGAATGTGATACTGCAGACTGTTAACCTCAATCCACCATGAGCTCTGAATCCTCAGTCATTCTGAGGTAGATGGAATAGGTTTTAAAGTATATACTACTCAAACTCTGGAACTTAATGCATAAACTACTGATTTTAAGCCATATTTGAAAGAAATTCTCCAAGTAATTCTTAACTGCATCCACAACTTTGTCCCATCTTCATTGTTACCACTGTGGTCTATGAGGCCATCATCTCTTACTATGGTTCTAAAAATGTTCCTTATCTTCTGGCTTCTATTCTTGCTGTCTTGCAATCAATTCTCCACTTAGCAGTTAGAAAGGTCTGTTAAAAACATACATAAAAGCAGGCCATTTTCTGTTTAAAATCCCTCCAGTGACTTCCCATTGGTATAAAATGAAATTTAAACTTGTCCTGTGGCCTAAAGGATCTGGACAGGATCTGGCTCCTCCCTGTCCTGCCATCCTAGCCTACACCATCTCCTTCACATATTCCTCCAATGCTTCCATCACTCTAGCTGCCTATGTACTCCTCCAGAGGTTTATTATAAGAAAACCAATAGCTCTGAAGCAGTCAGGAAACAACCAAAGACTCACAAGACCACAAAATGAACTTCTTTACCCAGGCACAGTGCCTTTGTTGGGCTGGGGCATCAGCACACACCTGGTCATTACTCCCATCCAATCAGTCAGTCACTTGGTCACTAACCCCACCTCCACAGTGGTGGAACACTGGTGCTTCATGGACTTCTTACCATTGGGCATGATTTTCCTGGAGTCTGTTTATAATTCTTTGCTGCCAGGTAGTCACTGAAGCAGACCTGATCCAGTGCTTTCTCTAAATCCATCCAGATCCTCAGCAGAACTTCTGGACTTGGTGGGTGGGAGAGGCCACGAAGCTTTGAAGGCTCTGCTCTTAGATTAATTGCAGGGAAGCAAGTAACATACATGGATGAAATGTGGCTGGAAAAAAGCTAATAAGTGCCAATGATACCAAGACTTAGCATCTGGACACAAGGAGTGGTGGGGGCTATGGAAAATATAAGAGCTCAGGTCTCATCTGAAATAAGAAGTTACTGTTCTCTTTTTCCCACCAAGCCCAGTATTCAGCCAACTGCTTTCACAGACAAATTCAGGCCCATTTAGTAGGGGTTGTCTGAAACTGCATGTGGAAGTTCGTGATTTTAATTGTTGCAATTAGTCTAAATTTAAATAAATTACCATGGGGACAAACAACCAAAACAAATCATAAACAGGGTGCCATTCTGCCATCTCTGATTTATAAAGCTTTCAAATTAGGGTGCTCTGCTCCACTGGTTTAATTGAGTACAATCAGGAATTGAGTTTTTGTACCTTCACTGAAATTAACACATCTTCTTTCTCCAAGGAACCTGAACTGGGGCCAGGTGGGTAAAGGATCATCATTTTCAAGTTCATTTACGACTGTTCCTTATTGGAAAAGATCCTGATGCTGGGAAACATTGAAGGCAAAAGAAGAGGGTGGTAAAAGATGAGATGGTTGGATAGCATCACCAATTCAATGGACATGAACTTAGGCAAACTCTGGGACACAGTGAGGGACAGGGAGACCTGGCACGCTACAGTCCGTGGGATGGCAGAGTGAGACACGACTTAGCCACTGAACAACAAAAACAACAGTGAACTGTGCCTTGCTCCAGCCCTGCTGTTCTTCCAGTTTTCTTACCTGTGGCTCTGTCACTCGAAGAGATAAGAGTCCTCTGTCTGGGGTGACCAAACTCTCTGCTTAGCATCTTGGCTTAACACCATTAGATGTAGTAGGCCAACTAAGAGATGAAATGCTTGCCATTTCACCACTGAGAATGACTAGTAGACCCTCTCAGAGAGATACTCTCACAAATGTAAAAATGGAAGGAAATTTGGTTCAGATGAGTGTCGAGTGATTGCAAAATGATGGAGAAGCAACTTAGAACGCCTAGTCTCCCCCCGTTGCTGTGATTGGCTGTGAGCACAGTTAGGCTATAGCCTTTTCCTCTGTGGTCCTTAAGCAGCACTTCTCTTGTCTCCTGGTCCTGGAAGGCTTTCACACTGAGGCTAGTTCATCACCTGAGGAGCATCTGTCTATAGAGGAAATAGCTCCTGGTAATGAAGCTAGTTGGTTATAAGCAGCCTGAGCATCTTTTTACTGTAAGAGCTATAAGATAAGATCTTTACTGTCTGATCTTTCATTTGCTTATTGTTTTACTTCTTATGGCACACATGCCCCTTCCATCCTCAACTCCCAACTTATCCTAAAACATAAACTCTATCAGTTCAGCACACCTAACTGTCTTGTCCACTGTACTGTATCTTTCATATCTAGAATAGTATCTGGCACATGAAAGGTGTTCTATAAATATCAGATGAATATTGTGAACTGGCTTCCATAGTGGCTCAGATGTAAAGGATCTGCCTGCAATGCAGGACACTCAGGTTCAATCCTTGGGTTGGGAAGACCGCCTGGAGAAGGAAATGGATACCCACTCCAGTATTCTTGCCTGGAGAATTCCATAGACAGAGAAGCCTGGTGGCTACAGTCCATGGAGTCACAAAAAGTCGGACGTGACCTGAGCAACTAACACATTTTAAGAATCTTACTTATGTAAGTTGGCTCTGGATTGCTTTTACATCAAGGCAGGGCAGAGCTAGATATGCCCCACTGATATTCCTTCAGCACTGAGATTCTGTCTCCGTGTTGAGAATCCCACAGGCCCCTGTCAGTCTGAGCCAGCAGCTGCTTTGTGGAGGGGAGAAAATGAAGATACTAGGCAGATGGGGTCGGGGGGGAGTGGGAAGATGGGTGAGCAGCAAGAGAATCTCAGAAGATGAACCGAGGGAGTGCTAATGGGCTATGACAAAGCGGGAGGGTGGGAGGATCATGGCCACACTGATGCCTTTTCCCCCAGGACAAAGTGGGCAGCGTTGCAGAGCACCAGGCGGTCTTTGATTCAGCCAAAAGAGCAGTCATTGCAGCAGGGCGTGGATGCCCTGAAAAAAGAGGGCTCAATCTGGAAACAAAGAGCTTCCCAAAGGCAGAGCTGTTGCTGGGTCTCCAGGCCTGTTGGGGGTTTGCGGACATTCAGACACTGATTGAAGTCAGAGGCAGGGGCAGAGAGGACAGGTCTTTTTTAATTTAACTTCCCAAAGTGAAATCTATCTAGAAACACTTGATCATGGAACAAAGGAATTATTTTTATGGGTTTTATTTTAGTTTATTTATTTTTGCTACTTTCTTTTTTTAATTAAAGGATAATTGCTTTACAGAATTTTGTGGTTCTCTGTCAAACATCAATAAGAATCAGCCATAGGTACACACATATCTCTCTCTCCTGAACCTCACTCCTATCTCCATCCCCAACCCACCCCTCTAGTTTGTTACAGAGCCCCCAGTTTGAGTTCCCCATACAGCAAATTCCCATTGGCTATCTGTTTTACATATGGTAGTGTAAGTTTCCATGTTACAGGTCTTTTTAAAAAAAGACCTCTCAAAAAGATTTCACATCTCCCTAAATCATAGGCTGTCTTTGGACTGTGAAAAAGAGCTTTCTGTCTGCTCATAGTGCAACTTCCTTGAGCCTGCAAAATGGCTTCTGGTCATCCTCAGCAAGCAAAATTGGCTTGAAGCCTGTCCAGTCAGTCATCTTTTCACTGGAGGACCGCAGAATGCCTCTCTGAGGCCACTGAGCCACCACACACACAGTGGCTGCAGTACTGCCAGGTCCATGCGGAACCACCCTGGTGGAGCTCCGTGAATCCACAAGTCCAGGCCAGGTCACAAACCACATTTCATCAGATCTTCAATCAAAGTATCATTGAAAGAAATTTAAAGTGCTCCTTCCTCCGGAGAAAGAAGGCCTCAAATTTTCTGCAATAAGAAACCTCTCAGAACTGAGAGGTGACCAGTAGAAGTGATCCCTTCATAAACTAATCAGCAAATGAGAAGCGGAAGAGGTATCTTCCCTTCTTTAAGGCGCATACTTGGAATCTGTCAGCAACAAAGATAGGGAGTAAGTTCTTCTCAAAAGAGGTCAGAGGAGGGCAGGGGGATGGAGGAACAGGGAGGCAGCGATGTCTGATTCCACTCTCAACCAGATCCATTTCCAATTCACTCTGAATAATTCGGTGGTGGACCCAACAAAAGAATGATGGCATTTGTTTGCTTTTACATTACTTCAATACCTTGCAGGGAGAAATACAGTATTCTTGTTAGGGGAACCACTGACTGAAACTGCCCATCCTGGCCAGGCACAATAGTAACCACTTACATGAGTTACCTTACAACAGGAGGTCCTGGTAAGGAACATGGAACTAACAAGCTAATTTTGGGAAAGGTCAAAAGGAGAGAGGAGATGCCAGGCAACATGTCTTACCAACTTCCCAGATTCCTTCTTGCTGGAATCCATCTTGGCTGAGTGATGCGCAAGCCACCAGGAAGGACCCTGAACCAGAATGACTGGCCAAAGACAACCCAGAAACCAACCCTGTTACCATAAAACCCAAGACTGACAGCCACTTGGCAGAGTAGTTCTCCTGGGTTCCCTTACCCTGCAGCTACCCCCACCCCCAAGCCCGGATGTCCCCTACCAATAAAGTCTCTTGCTTTGTCAGCATGTGTGTCTCCTTGGACAATACTTTTGTGAGTGTTAGACAAGAGTCCACTCTCAAGCCCTGGAGGGTCCCCCTTCCTACAGACTTAGAAATAGCATCCTGCATGGACGATTAGGATCACAGCACCTGTCATAGTCCCTAGACCTGCCACTTTCTTAGGCAAAGTCTCCTGAGGCTAGTGTAATTGCACTCTGGTGGGCAGACAGCACAAAGCAAGATGGAGAATTTGAATAGCGAATTACTGTTAATGGGCACCAAAATGCGGGTGATAAATCTCCACCATCCTCAATAGGCGAGCTCGCCTGCATAAGAAATGAACTAGAGGGTAGGATCTCAAACACACACCTACAGACGCCTTCTTGCAGGAAGCATACATCTTTCAAAAAAAAAGATCTTTTGGACTCATCAATTTTATGCAGCCCAGCTGAAATGGATCAAACCTCAAATCAAACCTCAAAGAGTCCTTCTTCCCTTCATTCCTGGGTGAGGAGAGGTAGATAAGGTGGAGGTGGGATTGTGTCTTTTAAAAATCATTTATTATCTTGGTCTCTGGATAATTACAATTGTATTCCGCCCCCTCCACCTTTTGTTTCCATCCCTTCCAGAGGATGAAGCAAGATTTTCTCCCCCTCGGCTAAGGCTGCCCCTTTCCTTTCCAGCCAGCTGCACAAAGCAACTGGAGCCAGAGCATCGCTCTCGACACCACGCCCTCCGCGGGAGGGCGGAGCAAGGCTCCCGAGCTGCAGCCTCTTTTCCCAGACGCATTGGAGATTTAATTTTAATTAAAACCGTGAGAGGTATACCACTGAGCATTAAATTTTTCAAAATAGAGCACAGCGCCACTTTTTGTCTTCTTCCCTTCCCCAACAGCATCGAAATAAAACACACACACAAGGAACAAGGAGTCTCACCTACATGTGCTGCGGACCCGGGCAGGCGGAGAGCGCTGAGCGTCAGGATGCAGCCGCTGAGGAACGGTTCTGCACTGGAGAGACACAGAGCCGCTGCGGCGGGCGTGCCGGGTTGGTGATTGGGATGGGGCGGGATGACGGAGAGGGGCGGGGCGAAGGAGAGGGGGCGGGGCGACGCAGGCGTGACCTCGGTGGCTTAGCTTGCCCTGCCCTCCATTGCTCAAACGCGTTATGGCCGTGAATTCTTGGGTTAAGGGCAAAAGCTGCTTAGCAGCAGGCTTGCTGCAGCACCAGGTGGCCATCGTCACCGGTGGGGGCACGGGCATCGGGAAGGCCATCGTGAACGAGCTCCTGCATCTGGGTACGTGAACAGGTCCCTGGGCTAGGGTATCTTGAGGAAGGGGTCCTCAGAGGTTGGTTTAACCGGGAGCGGGGTGGGGGGGCGGGGAGCCAGCGGATGGTACCCGGGCTTAGGAGAGCGTTGCGTTGCAAAGGAAAGGAAGTGTAGCTGTGGGTGAAATTAACCGCGAGCGCGAGTGGGGAGAGGAGAGTTCTTTCTAAAAAGTTATGGACAAGCATTGGATGGACTATTTGTAAACTAAAGGGAAATTTTCGAGCCGAAGATACAGTGCCCGATGTGGGGATTAAGGAAACGTGTGGAAGCTTGCTATGGACTTAATTATGAAACCTTTATCATTATTAATATGTAATTATGGAATCGTTATGGTCAATTAATTATTCATATGGAATTGGTTATGTATTTTGAATTAATTCTAGGGAATTTCCTGGCGGTCCAGTGGTTAGGACTCAGCGCTTTCACTGCAGTGGGAACTAATATCCCACTCCCGCAAGCCATGCATCTGTGGCCAAAAAAACCCCCTGTTTTTTCATTCTGTTTATTGCCTGATGAATGATTACGAAATATGGAAAGACTACTGGAAAAGTTTTTATTTAACATGTGGAGAGGCTCCTATCATATAATCTTGAATCTCTTAATATTTACCTTGACTTCAGAGTTAAGTAGGTAGTAATGACCATGAAGTTTCACCAGGGTCAGATTACGAAATGCTAATCCTCCTTTTTTTTCTTATTAAGATGTATTTTTTCATTTTTTTTAAGCATACTTTTTTTTAAGTTCATATTATGTGCTGAGCTTAACTTGACTTGGGTGAAGGGAGGACTTTGTGAGTACAAAAAGAGGAAAGAAACCACAAAAGAGAAAATAAATAAATATGAAAATGTAAATCCTCATTGAATTAAAAAATATACATGAATAAAATTTGAAGGTACATGAAGAAAAACATTTGCAATATGCACAAATTTACTGTATAAAGAGATCTCATAAATAAGGGACACACTGGTAGAAAAATAGGCTTATGATAATGGGCCAAGCATTTTAAAGAAAGAACTAAAAAAAGGCAGTGAGTGCAAGAAGAAACAGTCAATTTTGGGGCAATGAAATGCAAAATATAGCAATAAAAAGGTTCATTGTTTTTCTAACAAAATTTTAAAACATTAGGGAAAATGAAAATGTTGATGACAGAGAGGACAGGCAAGAATGTAAAATATTGCAAGCTTTCTAGAGGTCAGCTTAGGGGAAAAAATCCAAACATGTTAACAGTGTTCGTGCTGTGTGACCTAGTAATTCCTCTATCAGGAATTCATTCTTTGGAAATAATCAGGGACAAGCACATATATGTGTAGAAGAGTGTAATGTTCAGTAGTGAGATGTGATAAGGGGAATGAATAAATCAGTAACACTGAAATATGCTGCTATTTAAATACCTTGCTACTGAAGAATGTATGTTGTCAAATGCATACCATATAATTTAAAAAGTAGGATTCTAAACAAAATATAGCATTCCAATTTAATTGTTAATGAAAGATGTATATGCAGGAAAGACTGGAAAGAAGTTTACAACATTGTTTATCAGCAACTGCCATTTCTGGAAATGATTTGAATGATGAGTGGTTAAATTGTATTCATTTTTCAGATCTTTTTAATGAACACGTAAATTATCTTTGCTTCCCATATGTTTCTAATGCTCGGCACATAGTATGAGCTTAAAAAAATGAAAAAATACATCTTAATAAGAAAAAAAAAGGGAAATTAGCATTTCTTAAAAGTCCATCTAGTCAGGGCTATGGTTTTTCCAGTAGTCATGTATGGATGTGAGAGTTGGACTATAAAGAAAGCTGAGTGCCGAAGAATTGATGCTTTTGAACTGTGGTGTTGGAGAAGACTCTTGAGAGTCCCTTTGTAGGAGGAAACAGACAGAACAGGCTCCATCTTGAAAGCAGGACTCTATCTTGGGCTGGACTGTGGACTTTGAGCTATATGCCCAGTACCTATAGAAACGACATACCAACTGGAAAACCAGGCCTCCTTGATGGAAGAACACCAGGGCTCATACCTAGACTCTTCATTGCCTAAAAGAATACCCTAATCATCTGTGTAACCAGATAGAATCATAAATTCTATTATGCTTATTGGGGTATGACCACAAGCCTATTGATAATTGTCCACTATTAACTACCTAGGCTTCAGGCATATGAATCACGGGTTAACTTTGATTATATCTTTTTCTTCCTTTGTTCAGACTAGTTTCAGGGAATTTGGGAGGTGGGTTTGGGCACATACACTTAGGGTATATCAGGTTTTCACAAAAACTGTTTGGGGTCCTTGGCTAAGAGAAGACTCTGTGTTGGGCCCTCTGGTGTAATAAACTACACTCCACTGCCTGCATCATCCTTCTAAGTGAGTTTGTTTCCCGGAACGTGTGGCTATAACACCTTGGATTGTAAGGAGATCCAACCAGTCAATCCTGAAGGAAATCAGTCCTGAATATTCATTGGAAGGACTGATGCTGAAGCTGAAACTCCAATACTTTGGCCACCTGATGTGAAGAGCTGACTCATTTGAAAAGACCCTGATGCTGGGAAGATTGAAGGCAGGAGGAGAAGGGGATGACAGAGGATGAGATGATTGGATGGCATCACCGACTCAATGGACATGAGTTTGAGTAAACTCCAGGATTTGGTGATGGACAGGGAGGCCTGGTATGCTGCCATCCATGGGGTTGCAAAGAGCTGGACATGACTGAGTGACTGAACTGAACTGAATCTGACCCTGGTGCAACTTCATGGCCATTACTCTCTACGTTACTCCCAACACCAAACTGTATCCCTGTTCAGGAAAATCCATAAGAAAAGTAGTCTTGGTTGTCATTTTCTGTGAAGGTCAGGTACTAGGCTTCACAGCAGATTCATCAGATCCTGGCTCAGCCTTCCAATGTACTTGTAAAAAACAGTAGTGTTGTATTGGAAATACATTTCCTTCAGTGTAAGAATATACAAATACTTTTTACTCTGACTTGCTCAGCTTAATTTTTTTCTACCAGAATTAATGGCTATTTCTGAAAATTGTTACAGAAACCCAAATCGGGCAAATTAAACAATAGCCAATTCTCTTTCCAGTGAGAAGGCTACTATTTTTTGGCGTGAAATACAAGTTGGATTTTGAGGCAAGTGGTGATTATTGTGTTGTCTTTCACATCCAAATGATTTTGACTATTCCTTTTCGGTGAGGATGGTGAAAGCCCTAGCTCACAAGAGTAAGATGTAGTGAACAGAATTGGAACTCTCTTTCATCTATTTCATCTATGTCTAACAGATGCTGTTGACAAAAGGAGCCCTGATTCCATCAAGGAATATTGAACCTAAGACCATTCACATTGAATTCAAGCCAAATCCTTGTCTCTGTCCTCAAGTTAGTCATTCCCTTTCTGTGACAGTGGCTCAGCTGGTAAAGAATCTGCCTGCAACCTGGGTTTGATCCCTGAGTTGGGAAGATCCCCCCTGGAGAAGTGAAAGACTACCCACTCCAGTATTCTGGCCTGGAGATCCATGGACTAAATAGTCCATGGGGTCGCAAGGAGTCAGACACGACTGAGCGACTTGCACTTTCACCTTCTGTGACAGTGGATAAAATGAAAGTAGGAATTCCAAGTGGAAATTGTGAGGCAAGACAGCACTTTTTGTTGCTCTGGTGACAGGGTTCTTACCAACACCTGGGACCTAGAAGGTGCTGAAATGGAGCACTCTGAGTTGAAGATTGAAAGAAATCAGTATCAACCCAGGCAAAAATCAATATATTTGGCTACAATTGCCTCATATGTGAAAATAACTCATTATTTGCTAGTTACTTCGGTACCTTGTTCTAAGGAAATTTATCAATCTGAGTTTGTCTTGCAACTCATATAAACAAAAATGTTCATCCAAATCGTTTAGCATAAGGGTGACGAGAAGGACAATAATAATTTTATAAAATAACATTGCAATAACCAGGCAGTATTGAAGTATATAAAAGAAAACTAAAATGAGCTTTCCCATTCTGCCCATCTCCTAAACCCCCTTCCTGGTGATTTTCTAAAAGTCACCCACATGCACAAATATACACATGTGTCTGTATTTTTTTATTTATAAAACCAAGACTGTAGTATTGTTGTTGTATGCATATGTAATAATTTATTTAACCATTCCTTTAATGGAATTGTAGATTTCTAGTTTTACCCATCATTGCAACATTCTGCCTTGTAATACATTTATACCCTGGTTCAAGTTTATATACCAGTTAAAATAAATACCTTTTAAAGTTGTGTCCCAAGATAGCTGTTCTAAGATTAGATAACTTCCCAGAGGTGTTCAGCATTCAGATAGTAATTAGTGATAATTTGGGAATCTTCTAATTAGATAATTCCTGTGACTAATCCTAGTTACAGTTCCCTATGTCTCATATTTTGAGACCTTGGTCAAAATAGGCATTAATCTCCTAGAATTCCTGAGGATTTTTTTTTTTTTTAATGTGGATTTAGGAAGAGTTATATATATATCCAATTTCCTTACCTTGTTCAGCCTGTGCTCTCCTCTGGGAACTAGAATAGATAATGCCTGTCTTGAAGGCAGAAAGATTGAAGAAAGAACAGCATACGGCAGAGGCCATGGCTGATCCAGGGGAACTTGTTTCTCCTTTCCATTTTACTAATCAGATTCCCATGTCCAAGGTAAGAGAAACCAAGGCAAACCATAAAATATCACAGTAATCCAAGTCTACGCCCCAACCAGTAATGCTGAAGAAGCTGAAGTTGAATGGTTCTTTGAAGACCTACAAGACCTTTTAGAACTAACACCCAAAAAAGATGTCCTTTTCATTATAGGGGACTGGAATGCAAAAGTAGGACGTCAAGAAACACCTGGAGTAACAGGTAAATTTGGCCTTGGAATACGGAATGAAGTAGGGCAAAGGCTAATAGAGTTTTGCCAAGAGAACACACTGGTCATAGCAAACACCCTCTTTCAACAACACAAGAGAAGACTCTACACATGGACATCACCAGATGGTCAACACCGAAATCAGATTGATTCTATTGTTTGCAGCCAAAGATGGAGAAGCTTTATATAGTCAGCAAAAACAAGACCAGGAGCTGACTGTGGCTCAGATCATGAACTCCTTATTGCCAAATTCAGACTTAAGTTGAAGACAGTGGGGAAAACCACTAGATCATTCAGGTAAGACCTAAATCAAATCCCTTATGATTATACAGTGGAAGTGAGAAATAGATTTAAGGGACTAGATCTGATAGATAGAGTGCCTGATGAACTGTGGATGCAGGTTCGTGACATTGTACAGAAGACAGGTATCAAGACCATCCCCATGAAAAAGAAATGCAAAAAAGCAAAATGGCTGTCTGGGGAGGCCTTACAAATAGCTGTGAATAGAAGAGAAGCAAAAAGCAAAGGAGAAAAGGAAAGATATAAGCATCTGAATGCCGAGTTCCAAAGAATAGCAAGGAGAGATAAGAAAGCCTTCCTCAGCGGTCAATGCAAAGAAATAGAGGAAAACAACAGAATGGGAAAGACTAGAGATCTCTTAAAGAAAATTAGAGATACCAAGAGAACATTTCATGCAAAGATGGGCTCGATAAAGGACAGAAATGGTATGGACCTAACAGAAACAGAAGATATTAAGAAGAGGTGGCAAGAATACACAGAAGAACTGTACAAAAAAGATCTTCACGACCCAGATAATCATGATGGTGTGATCACTCACCTAGAGCTAGATACCCTGGAATGTGAAGTCAAGTGGGCCTTAGAAAGCATCACTATGAACAAAGCTAGTGGATGTGATGGAATTCCAGTTGAGCTATTTCCTAACAATATAATATATGCTTTGTTGAAAATTACACATCAATTTTGATAAATTGAATTCTCTTTTAGTCTTGTCTTACAAGGAATTCATGGTGAAGTTAATACTTGCTTTGTAAAGCTCTCAGATTACCTATCAGAATTTCCAAAAATTGTCTGCATATGGAATTCACTAAATTATAACCTCAGCTTGAAAGATAGTTTTTTTTAAGTGACTTATTTTAATATACAGAAACTATCTCCTCGTATACAACTGCTGCTGCTGCTAAGTCGCTTCAGTCGTATCCAACTCTGTGCGACCCTATAGACGGCAGCCCACCAGGCTCTGCTTGTGCTTCTAGCGTTCTGCTGTCCCTGGGATTCTCCAGGCAAGAACACTGGAGTGGGTTGCCATTTCCTTCTCCAATACATGAAAGTGAAAAGTGAAAGTGAAGTCATTCAGTTGTGTCCGCCTCTTAGCGATCCCGCCTCTTATCCATCCCGTGGACTGCAGCCTACCAGGCTCCTCCATCCGTGGGATTTTCCAGGCAAGAGTACTGGAGTGGGGTGCCATTGCCTTCTCCGTGTATACAACTAGTTCTGGCCAAAATGCAGAGCCATTTTACTTTTTAACCTTTCCAAATGTCATCTGTTCCATATGTTAATATTGAATATGTGGCCTGTTTGTAGTATAACAGTTATAACAATGACAGGGTCCCAGTCCTCCAGGAGACGAAAGTGAGTGGGAGGAGACTGTTAATTATTATCCAGTACAGGCTTAAATGCTCTATTAGTGTAAGGGATACAGTGGGCTTCCCAGGTCGTGGTACAGGTGAAAACCCCGCCTCCCAGAAACCCCGCCTCCCAGTACAGGAGACATTCATGTAACAATTAAATGCTGTCCTCATACATTCTGCTTCTACATGTGTGATAACGCCTACAATACATTGATACCATTTTTACTTTCAACAATCACCAACTTTTGCAGGATTTCAATAGAAATAAGAAAAGTCTTCATATTTATTTACTCACATAGTGACCATTTCTGGTTCTCTCTTTTCTTTTCTGTAGATTTAGATTTTCATCTGGTATCATTGCCTTTCTGCTTAAAGAACTTCCTTTAATCTTTTTGTAGTGAAGTTCTGTTTTCAAGAATTCTTCTGGATACTATATGTGTGAATGAATCTTTATTTTGCCATTATTTTTTTAATATTTATATTAATTATTTAATAGATATATATAATTTTACAAAAGTGGGAACATTAATGTATTAATGGGAGGAGAAACACACAATGGCAAGCAGTACGTTTTTCAAACCCCAGCTGATAACATCAAACAATTCAGGCTTCATTTTAGTGGATAACAGCACCATTCATTCTTCCCTGAAACTGGAATTTAAATCTGTTTTCACGGGGTAAGAGTTCTAGGTTCCAAAACCCCCATGTCATCTCCCCACCCCTAGGACTTTCAAGTACTTGTCTTGGCTTGTGTTGTTTTTGAAAAGAAGTCTTCTGTCTTTGTGTGTTTTGTGTTCTTTTTCTCTGGCTGCTTTTAATATTTTCCACTGTATCTCTGGTTTGTTTAATTATGTTGTCAATGTTATTCCTGGGTCTCTTTTTATTAATTAACTTCTCTCCTCATTCTGGGTTGTATTTCGTTGCTTCTTTATGTACCTTGTGGATTTTCAGTGGATCTCAGACATTTGAATTTTACTTTGTTGGAGGCTGTTTTTTTTGTTTTTTGTTTTTTTTGATGTCTGCTCTTATTTATTTGTTACTCTTAGAACATCTTGTTACTCATGGAACATTTTATTTGTTACTTGTTAACAAATGTTACTAACATTTATTTGTTACTCATAGAACATTTTGACTGGACTGGAAAGTAGAAGCTCCCAGAGAGGACAGCCTGCCTCTCTTGGCAATCTGTTCCTGCTGTTTTTCTTTCGCTTCCTTTAATCTCTCGACCAAAAGTTTTGCATTCTGCAAAATTAAAAAATAAAAATTACTTATTTTTCTTAAGTATGCTGTTGCTTCAGAGCAATATGCCTGGGTTTGTGTGGTCCTAGGTAACTATGTTATTATCATTGTATGGATATTTTTGTATTGTTGCAAATATTGCTGAACTTTGTTCTGTGATGTAGTTAACTTGGTAGCAGTTTGATACTTTAAAGAGGCTTTCTTTCTGTTAAGTACTGTCCTAAACAGCCTTTAGTCTAGCGTTAATTTTGCTTCACTATTGAGGCCATACCCTCCGGGTACTTTGCCCAATACCTTGTCAGAGTGTTTTCCTGGTTGGAACACTAACTTTTGTCTAGTGCTGTACGAGTGTCAGGGTTTGTTCCTTCTGCTTGTTTTGGTTGGTTCTTTCCCCAGCCTCAGATAGTGTCTTTTCTCATATGTACCGATCAGTGCTCAGCTGAAGATCTGAGGGAACTCGAGAGATCTCTGGAGTTCTCTCCCTGTGTACCTCCTTTGTCTCTGTGTTGCTGTTTAATCTAGCTGTCTTAGCCTCCTCAGACTCCCAACTTCATCTCTTCTACCCAGGAGCCTGCTGGGCTCTGAATGGATTCTTCCTGCCTACGCTGCAGTTTGAAGACTCTCTCTAGGCAGCAGTCTGGAATAATAATAGGGCTCACATTTGTTTCCTGTGTTCACTGTCACTGTCCTGTGCCCCCTGATACCCAATGCCTGGAAATCCTTGTTGCATAATTTGTTCAGTGTTTTAGTTATTCTAGTTGTTCTGTTTGAATTAGGATCAGTTCAGTTCCTATTACCATAACAGACGTTCTCATTCATATTTCTGTTCATATTTTCTAAACATTTTTGCTTTTGGAATGTAGACAATTAATGAAAATATATCAATATTTACTTGTTCTTTGACTGTTGTCTCCTCAGGATGTAATGTGGTCATTGCGTCCCGTAAGTTTGATAGGTTAAAATCTGCTGCAGATGAACTGAATGCCAGTCTGTCTCCTACGGTCCAGGCTCAAGTTACTCCCATAAAATGTAACATCCGTAATGAAGAGGAGGTAAAGCTAATCTCTCTTTTTTTTTTTTAATTGAAATACAGTTGATTTACAATGTCATGTTTAATTTTTGCTGTATAGCAAAGTGACTCAGTTATATATATGTGTGTGTGTGTGTGTGTGTGTCCTTTTTCATATTCTTTTCCATTATGGTTCATCACAGGATATTGAATATAGTTTCGTACGCTATATAGTGGGACCTTGTTGTTTATCCATCCTTTATATAATGCCTTGTGTCTGCTAATCCCACACTCCCAATTCTTCCCTCCTCCTTGGCAACCACAAATGTGTTCTGTATATCTGTGAGTCTGTTTTTGTCTTGTAGACATGTTGACTTGTGTCATGTTTTAGATTCCACATATAAGTGAGGTCATATAGTATTTGTTTTTCTTATTTCACATAGTATGGTATTTTCAAGGTCCATCCATCTTGCTGAGTTCTGAGTTCACTCGCTCAGTCGTGTCCGACTCTTTGCGACCCCATGAACTGCAGCACACCAGGCCTCCCTGTCCATCACCAACTTCCGGAGTCCACCCAAACCCATGTCCATTGAGTCAGTGATGCCATCCAACCATCTCATCGTCTGTTGTCCCCTTCTCCTCCTGCCCTCAATCTTTCCCAGCATCAGGGTCTTTTCAAATGAGTCAGTTCTTCGCATCAGGTGGCCAAAGTATTGGAGTTTCAGCTTCAACATGAGTCCTTCCAATGAACACCCAGGATATTATATATATTTACAGTTTACAGATTATTGGATGAGTGATCCAAATCCTTGGATAAATCTTGTCATCAAAATTCTAAATTTAGCATTATGATCTATGGGTATTGAAGCATATTGATATGAAGCATATTGAAGCATATGGGTATTTAGCATATTGATCTGTGGGTGACACAGGGTTTTCAGGTTTATGTATTGTGACTACATCTTCATTTATTATGGTTCTCAGAGTTACTATTCACTGTGAGATATTGTAAGCTCTGCTACTCTCCTAAAGCACATGATAAAGTCCAAGTAGCAGGTTAGTTATTAACCAGTTCACTCTTAAAATTTTATTTGTTTGCTGGAGTATAATTGATGTACAATATTACATAGGTTGCAGGTGTATAATATAGTGATTCATAATTTTTAAAGGTGATACTCCATTTATAGTTACCATAAAATATTTGCTATATTCCCCATGTTGTATAATATATTCATTTAACTTATATTATACCTAACAGGCTGTAGCTCTTAATCTCCTACCCCTACATTGTTGGTCCCTGCTTCGCTCTTGACGCTGCTAACCACTGGTTTATGCTGTGTCTCTATGAATCTGCTTCTTTTTTTGTTGTTATATTCACTAGTTTGTTGTACTTTTTAGATTCTACATATAAATGCTGTCATACAGTATTTGTCTATAACTAGTTCACTTTTACTGTTTTTCTTTAGGTAAATAATTTGGTCAAATCCACCTTAGATATTTACGGTAAGATCAATTTCTTAGTAAACAACGGAGGAGGCCAGTTCTTCTCTCCTGCTGAAAAAATCAGTTCAAAGGGGTGGAATGCTGTGATTGAAACCAACCTGACGGGCACCTTCTACATGTGCAAAGCAGGCAAGTGTGATCAATAATCCAAAAAGTCAAAAAGTGTATTTATGTTAAGATCATAGGGCACCTGAAAGAGAAATTGTGAGGGGCTCAGAACACTGAGTCCCTCACAACACTTATTGTCATCAACACTTATTGCCCTAATTTAACTTATATACAATATAGCCATGTAAATTGCTATATTTCTGGAGAGTAATTTGGCAGTATTTTAAAAATATGAATTTGCTTGATCTGTTGATTTTATTTCTAGGAAGTTATGTAAAAATGATTAAGAATTTGTACAAAGATATAGCTACAAAGTGCTTCATTAAATTAAGGAAAACGCCATACTTACTTTGTTTTTAAGAAATGAATCTGTTAAATCTATTGTAAGGACCTATTAATTCTGTGAAACCTTCAAGGAGAATACCAGAGTCTACATTTTTTCTGACTAATAATTAACTAGCACACATGCAGAGTTTTTGGATTAAAGGTTATCTTTCATAGGTGGTAATACTCAACCCTGAAATTGGGTAACTGAAGAGTTTCCTTACAAGCTATTCAGGACATTTCTATGCTGCAAAATGTGACATGAGTATAATTCTGACCCACAGGGTCTTTACCCCAACATGGATTAGGCTTTATATTCTTAACATTTCTAAGTCAAAGGTCTTAAAGACATTTTCAGGCTTTATCTAACTGGTAATACAGAGTTCTGTATTAATTGTGACAACAGGATTGACTACTGAAGTGTAGAGATCCAGAAAATATAGGAGCTTGAATAAGATAGTTAATTTCTCCCTCACATAAAAATTCAAGGTGTATAGTCCCGGGATAGTATGGTAGTTTCATAATCCTTAGGGAATAAGGACTTTGTTCTTGTTTACAGTCTTTAACATGTCCATTCCCTAGTCCAAAATGGCTGCTTCAGTTCCTGCCATCATAACTGCATTCTAGACAGCAGGAATTCAGAGAAGTGTAAAATTCATTCTTTTTAACAGCATTGTCTGGAAGTAGCACCATTACATTTACTGACATTCATCATCAACTCAAACTCAGTTAAATGATTATGCCTACCTATAAGTGATACTGGGAAATAGAATCTTTAGCTGTGTGCCTAAGTACCAATTCAATTTCTTGTAAGAAGAGGAGAATGAGTGCTAGGAGACAGGTTTTAGTCTCTGACTCAGCCTTCATAGTTCAGTGCTTTGACATCTTCCAGCACTCAAGTCAGCAATCTCTTACAAACCATCAGTTCCATTAAATAGAACTTTGCAGAGTCTAGATTCAGTTATGATTTTTATTAGCCAGAATTGAATTAAAGAATCCAAGGCCTATAGTTTTTATTTTGTTTTTACTTTAAACAATGGGACTTAGCTTTTGGTTTTGACAGCAAGGAATATGGGACATATATTTTTCTATACCAGAATAATAATAGTGAAAAACTGAAAACCATTTAAATATTTTAAAGTAAAATATTAGTTGAGTGAAGTTTATACATCTATAGGATAAAGTACTATGCAGCCACTAAAAATATAGGTACAAAAGTCTACTTCTCAGTATGAAAAGATATTCCTAGATATCACTGAGTGAACAAAAAGGTTTAAAACACTCTATCCAGTGTGATCACATTTCTGCAAAAAACAGTATATATTTATTATATGGCTATATATAAATAGAGATAATTCTAAAAGAGTTTCTAATAAAACATTGACATCTCTGGGAAGTAAAATTACATATTATTTTCATCTTTTTCTTTTTGCTTCTCTGCTTTTTCTAATTTTTCTAAATTGAATGTGTATTGTTTATGTAATTAAAATGATTTAAGTCATGACTGCCCTGAAGTTCCAGCTTCTTCAGCTTGTACTCTTTGACACCATATGCGGCTGTTAAAGAATTGTGTAAAGATCCACGTTTAAACTTCTGGTGAATTTAGACTTTTTTATAACCTTTAATTATTCATTTTACTAATGTAGAAATTTTTTTCTCTCCATTTGTTTTTGGAAAAATTTTGAATATATGAAAAAGCTAAAGAAATAATAATGCAATGAACTCTTCTAAGGCATACCTTGTTTTATTATGTTTTGTTTTATTGCCCATCAAGCAAATCTGTCAGCAATGTTTTTCTAACAGCTTTGCTTACTTTGGGTCTCTGTGTCGTATTTTGGTAGTTAGCACAATATTTCAAACTTTTTCATTATTATATTTGTTATGATGATTTGTGATCAGTGATTTTTGATGATACTATTGCAAAAAGATTATGACTTGCTGAAGGCTCAGGTGATGGTTAGCATTTTTTAGTGATAAAATATTTTTTAAATTAAGGTACTTTTTTTTTAGACATAATGCTGTTGTACATTTAATAGACTATAGTATAGTGTAAACATAACTTTTATATGCACTGGGAAAGAAAAAAAATTTGTGTGATTCACTTTATTGCAATATTGCATTGTTGTGACGGTCTGGAACTGAACTTACTGTATCTCTGATCCCTGTCTGTATACCTTTCATTTAGGTTCACCAAGTGCTAACATTTTGCTGTATTTGCATTCTCTAATCTCTGTGTCTTTCCCCCTCTCATCCTCGCTCCCTTTCTATCTCCCATCAACACCCCACACCCTTTTCACAAATAATTTAAAAGTGAATTGCATACATCATCACACTTTGACTTACATTTTTAAAGAATAAAGAAATGTTGTCTATGCAACTGCAATACCATTATCACACCAAAGGAAATATACAGTAATTCAGTAAGATCAATTATCACATAATCATATTGGAATTTCCCTTAAAATCTAGTAGTGTTGGCGATATTATTCGGAGACTTATGGTGTGTCCTGTGGGCTAAAGCGAGTAAATCAGTTTAGTTCAGTCGCTCAGTCGTGCCTGACTCTTTGCGACCCCATGGACTGCAGCATGCCAGGCCTCCATATCTCTGTAAATAAGTTATTTTAGTGCAATTGAGAACCAAGATTTTTGGCATTGGCAAAAGGAGAAGTGAATGTAGACAGATGAGGCTGAATAAAAACCCCTATAGTCCAGAATTTAATTAGAAACATTAGCATGGACTCAAGATATATTTTTTCTTTAAAATAAAATATGTATTCCCTGGCTTTGTCCCCTGAAAAGAAACAGCTATTAATTCAGTGACAGTGTGTTCTCCTAGCATCCTTTATGTGATCTCTGAATGTTACTTCCAGTTAAAAGGAACTGGGATTCTTTAGTGAAACAGCTTATTACAGGTCTGGGGGAGCAAATGTGCACGATAAGCCTAGAATATTTTGTTCCAACAGAAATCTAGGAAGCTATACTGATATGTTACTGAATCAAACTTGGGTCTGCTCGCCTGCATGTGGTGAAGCCAGTCAACTGAACTTTGGGTTGCTGTGAAGGAAAGTATGGGGAGAGTGAGCAGCTTATGCTCAAAAGATGTGAACTCCCTAATAGCTTTCAGGGAAGGGTTTTGTTTTTTTCCCCATAACTTATTTTACTTTTGGCTGTCCTGGGTCTTGTTGCTGCTCTCACTTTTCTGTAGTGTAGAGAGCGGGGCCTACTCTAGTTGCAGTGGGAAGGCTTATTGCAGTGGCTTCTCTTGGTATAGAGCACAGGCTGTAGGGCAGGCGAGCTTCAGCAGTTGAGGCTCCTGGGCTCTAGCGCACAGGCCCAGTAGTTGTGGCGTACCGGCTTTAGTTGCTCTGCAGCCTGTGGGATCTTCCCAGATGGGAGATGGAACCCATGTGTCCTTCGTTGGCATGCAGATTCTGTACCACTGAGCCACCAGGGAAGCCCCAAGGGAGAGTTTTTAACGTCAGTGTTAGGGAGGGAGCTGCAGGGCAGGTGATCAGCTCGTGCACAATTTTCAGCTTGGTTGGCGTCCAGGTGAAGTTTTGAGCATCACTGATCTTTTGGTTTCAACTGGTCTAGCTTATGCGTGCTTGCAGCCAGCAGTTTTCATCTGGTGAGGGTCTTCCTGTAAAAACAACTTAGGAATGTGTGTCAAGCCTTTATCTGTATCTTTCAGGGACTCTGCTATGTGTCTGATTTATAAGTTTTTACCAGTTTCCCAGCCCAACACCTATTCTTTATTTCTACATCTTCACACTTCCTAATTATTAATTCTTTTTTAAAAAAATATTTGTTTATTTATTTATTTGGCTGCATTGGGTCTTAGTTGTGGCAAGTAGGATCTTTTAGTTGCAGCATGTGAAATCTAGTTCCCTGACCAGGGATCGAACCCACGCCCCTTGCATTGGGAGCATGGAGTCTTAGCCACTGGACCAGTTACTCAGTCATGTCCAACTCTTTGCCACCCATGGACTGTAGCTCACCAGGCTCCTCTGTCCATGGAATTCTCCAGACAAGAATACTGGAGTGGGTTGCCATTCCCTTCTCCAGGGGATCTTCCCAACCCAGGGATCGAACCAGGGTCTCTTGCATTGTAGGCAAATTCTTTACCATCTGAGCCACCAGGGTATGAAAAAATTGTCTTAGATTTAAAAAATATTGTATTTTATGTTTTCTTGTGGTTTTACCTCCTTTTTTCTGTCATAACACGATTTAGTGAGAATTCACTAGAAAGCATTAAATAGTAGTGGATAGAAAAGCTTGCTTTTGCTCAAGCTTTTAATAGAAATAGGTATTGAATTGTTCTCTGGTCTTTCCATTCTAAAAACTGGACGTCCACTGAAGTGAGTCCTGATGTACATCTCTAATATTGCCTTGATTTGTGTGAATAGAAAGTTTGCCTAAATTTCAAATTGCCTTCAAAAAGGATAAAATATTTACAAATAAAGTTAGCAAAATAGTATAAGGTTTATATGCTAACAACTGCAAAACATTGCTGAGAGAAACGAGAGAAGATGTAGATAAATGGAAAGACATTCTGTGTTTATTAATTGAAAGACTTAATATTTTTAAGATGGTAGTTCTTTCCAAATTGATCTGTAGGTTCAATGCAGTCCTTATCAATCCTTTTGCAAAAATGGACAAACTGATCCTAGAATATATATGGACATGCAAAGGACTCAAAATAGCCAAAGCAATTTTACAAAAGAAGAAATACTTCTTGATTTCAAAACTGTTTATTGATTTTAAGATGAGACAGTGGCATAAGAATAGATGTATAGATCAATGAAACAGAATTGAGAATCCAGAAGTAAATCCTAATATTTATGATCAATTGATTTTCATCAGACGTGCTGAGGCAGTTCTCTGGGGAAATGAGAGTCTCATCAACAAACAGTGCCGGTAAAGTTGGATATCCACATGCAAAAGAGTCTTACCTCACATAATAAATAAAAGTTAACTGAAAGTCCAAAATTAGGATCATGGACCTAAACGCAGGAAATAAAATTATAAAACTTAGAAGCAAGTAAGGGAAAAAATCTTTATGACTTTGGGTTAGGCAGAATCCTAAGATACCCACTAAAAATACATCAATTAAATAAAAAATTGTAATTGGACTTAATCAAAATTAAACATGTTTGTGCTTCAAATGACACTAATAAGAAAATGAAAAAATAAACCACAGATTGGAAAGAACGTTTTACAAATCACATATCTAATAACAGACTTATATCCAGAATATACAAAAAGTCTTATAAAAGCAACCCAAATTTAAAAAAAGGCAAAAGATTTGAATAGATGGGTCACCAAATAAGATATACAAATGGTGAATAAGCACATGAGAAGATTCTTAACACCATTTAAGTCATTAAAAAAATGCAAATCAAAGTCTCAGTAAGATACCACACTATACCCATTAGAATGGCTTTAACCAAAAAGCCAGATAATTTTGTGGAGAAACTGGAACCCTCCTGCATTTCTGATGAGACTGTAAAATGGTGAAAACACTTTGGAAAATAGTTAAGCAGTTTCTTAAAAAGTTAAGCATAGATTTAACATGTATGTGTGTTTGTTAGTCGCTCAGTTGTGTCAGACTATTTGCGACCCCATGCACTGTAGCCCACCAGGCTCCTCTGTCAATGGAATTTTCCAGGCACGAATACTGGTTGTTACTGTTCAGTTGCTCAGTTGTGTCCAACTCTTCGAGACCTCATGGACTGCAGCACGCCAGGTTTCCCTCTCCTTCACCATCCACCAGAGCTTGCTCAAACTCATGTCCGTTGAGTCGGTGATGCCATCCACCATCTCATCCTCTGTGGTCCCCTTCTCCTCCTGCCTTCTATCTTTCCCAGCATCAGGGTCTTTTTCTAATGAGTCAGCTCTTTGCATCAGGTGGCCAAATTACTGGAGCTTCAGTTTCAGCATCAGTCCCTCCAATGAATATTCAGGATTAATTTCCTTTAGGATGGACTCGTTTGATCTCCTTGCAGTCCAAGGGACTCTCAAGAGTCTTCTCCAGTACCATGGTTCAAAACCATCAATTCTTCAGTGCCTCAATAAAAATTTTTTTAAAAAGAAAATATAAATTAGAATTTAAAAAATATCATATAAGCCGCAAGCTGGAATGGTATCAGGTAAGAGTCAAGCACTATTTAATAGGGCTTCCCTTGTGGCTCAGCTGTTAAAGAATCTGCCTGCAATGTGGGAGACCTGGGTTCCCATCCCTGGGTTCGGAAGATCCCATGGAGAAGGGAAAGGTTATCCACTCCAGTATTCTGGCCTGGGGAATTCCATGGACTGTATAGTCCATGGGGTCACAAAGAGTCGAACACAACTGAGCCACTTTCACTTTCTTTTCACTTCAATGCTCAGCCTTCTCTATGGTCCAGCTCTCACATCCATACATGACTACAGGAAAAACCATAGCTTTGACTATATGGACCTTTGTCAGCAAAGTAATGTCTCTGCTTTTTAATATGCTGTTTAGGTTTGTTATTGCTTTTCTTCCAAGGAGCAAGTGTCTTTTAATTTCATGGCTGCAGTCACCATCTGCAGTGATTTTGGAGCCCAGGAATACTGGAATGGGTAGCTATTTACTTCTCCAGGGGGTCTTCTGACCCAGGGATTGAACCAGGGTCTCCTGCATTGCAGGTAGATTTTTTACCATCTGAGCTACCAGGTCATATGCAGATTTAGCATATGACACAGCAGTTCCACTTGTCGGTAGCTCCCTACTAGAAGCAAATACATATGTCCACACAAAGACTTGTATTCATAATCATCCAAAAGTGGAAACTGTCCAGTTGTTCATCAGTTGGTGAATGGGTAAATAAAATATGGAATGTACACACGATAGAATACTATTTAGCTAAATACTAAATAGAAAGTAACATTTTTATTTTCATGTGTTACAGTATGGATGAACCTCCCCAAAACTATTCTGAGTTAAAGAAGGCAGGCACAAATGACCAAATAAATGAAATATTCAGAAAGGGCAAATCTATAGAAAGAGAATGTAGATGAACGTTTGCCTGGGGATGGGTTGGACTGCAAATGGTCACAAAGGGACTTTTTGGAGTGACAGAAATATTTGAAAACTGGACTGTGGTGATATGTATTTATTAAAAACCATTAAGTCATACACAGAAAATGGATGAATTTTATGTTATCTATATGTGCTGTCAAAGTAAATTATACCTCAATATTTTTATAAAAAAATATAAATTAGAATTTTAAAAATATCATATAAGCAGCAAGCTGGAACACGGTATCAGGGAAGAGTCAGGACACTATTTAATAGGATTGTCTTTCTGTCTCCTGCAGTTTACAACTCCTGGATGAAAGAACATGGAGGATCTATTGTCAATATCACTGTACTGACTAAAAATGGATTTCCAGGAGCTGTGTAAGCACTTACATTTTTTTCTTCCTATGTCTTTGGGTTTGTCCGTTGAGTAGCTGGGGAGTAGGTTAGAGCGGTTTTCTTAAATAGAGATTGTTAATCCCTATAATGCATTGGGACTCCAGTACTTAAAATTCCCTTTATTGAACTTTGAAACGTACTTCTAAAACATTACCATTCATATTAGGGTTACCCAATTTTCCAAGGAAATAAAAACAGTAATAGGCCCAGTTAAATAATTTTTTTTATCAGTATGTCCCAAATATCTCATGGAGCATTCTTGTTGTTTTTGTCTGTTTTGGCCACACAGTGCGCTTTCGGGTTTTTAATTCTCTCACCAGGGATAGAACCCATGCCCTCCTGCAGTGGAAGGGTGGAGTCCTAACCACTGGACTGCCAGGGAATTTCCACATGGGGCATGCTTATGCTAAAAATGATTTGTTGTCTCCTGTAAAAATTTGCATTTAACTGAATGTCTTGTATTTTATCTGGCAGTCCTAATCCAGATGTAACTAAATGTATCTGGAGACATCTTTCTGGTTAAAATGAGGAAATGAAACCAATCTATGATAATTTAGTTTTGAGCATTATGGATATACCTATCCAGATTTAAATAGAACTGCTAGTAAATTATTGTTCCATAATAGAATTTGACCTATTTGACTCTTATTCTGATTTTAATAAATTTTTATTTTGGAAACTGATTTAAAAAATTTTTTTTAACTTTTTTATTTTATATTGGTTTATAGTTGGTTAACATTTTTTTTTTAAGAAAGTAAATGAACAGCCTACTGGCGTAGTAGATTCTTTCATAATAGCTAAAAGGCTACTCAAAACAAAAAGTTGAAAAACATACCAGGAAGCTACTTGACCAAGTTTAATAGTTAAAGAGTATGATTAAAAAAAAAAATGAGTTATGCTGATTCCTTTTGTATCTTGTAAGCTCTGATTCTTTCCATTTTTTAAATTAAAATTTTATAAAAAACTTTCCAACACAGAATTTCTGTTTTTGTGGAGTAGACCTATCTTAGTATTAAATTATGCATGCTAGTTTAAACAGACAACTATATAATGTAGAAAGTCAAGTCCTCCATACTCTTTCATCCCAGAAATAACCTGTTAAGTAAGGTGGTGATCTTAATTCCTTTACAATTAGTAAGTAATTGATACGGCAATAATTTGGTACTCTGTTAATATTGTTTGCCACCATGATTTTAGCAACCATTGTTGACCCTTTTGTGAATCACTAATTACACTGGGGCTGTGAAAATGTGGGTTTTTCTGATTTCATAGTTGCTTCTGTGCTTTTTAGTTGATGGTACAGTGCTTAGTTAGTCATGTACGACTCTTTGCAACCCCATGGACTGTATCCCACCAGGCTCCTCTGTTCATGGGATTCTCTAGGCAAGAATACTGGAGTGCATTTCCTTCTCCAGGGGATCTTTCCAACTTAGGGATTGAACCTAGGTCTCCTGCATTACAGGCAGATTCTTTAGATGATACTCTTTTGTAGAAAGACTTTTATTAACATTACAACCATCACTTCTTTAATATATGTTATTATTATTATTAACTTTTTTAGTATACCACTATGAAGTCACAGACTTCTTTTCAAATTGATTATTTCAAAAACACACATTGTCTCAAATTTAATAGGAATTTGTGTTGTTTCTATATTTTGCTATTACAGATAATTCTGCAATGAATAACATTATAAATATTTCTTTCATATTTGCAGAGGTATATCTTTAGGGTGGGCTTTCCAAGTGGTGCTAGTTGTAAAGAGCCCATCTGCAGATGCAGGAGACATAAGAGATATGGGTTCCATCCTTGGGTCAGGAAGATCCCCTGGAGAAGGGCATGACAACCCACTCCAATATTCTTACCTGGAGAATCCCATGAACAGAGAAGCCTGCTGGGCTACAGTCCATAGAGTTGCAGAGAGTCGGACATGACTGAAGTGATTTAGCAACAGCAGCAGCAGCATCTTCAGGGTACATCCCCAAAGTTGGATTGCTGGGTGGAGGGTAAAGGCATCCTGTTAGGCATTTGCAAGTTTCTTTGCTTTTTGCTGTCCCATCAGCAATGAACGAGAGTGCCTGTTCCTCAGAGCCTCACGCAAAATGTGTCTTGTCAATTTCTGGACAACTCTGATGGGCAAGATATAGTATCTCAGTGGATCATCTATTCATTTGTTAAAAGGCTACCTGAGTATCTCTTGTTTGTGTGTTTGAATTGCATTGTTGTTTTCACATATGCTTCTCTGGTTCTGATCATTTCCTGACATTTTCAGTGTCATCTAAGAGTAGTCCAATTTCCACTGCAATCTATGCAAAGGAGCTTCGACTGACCGGCTGATCTTTTGGGTCATTGTCAATAATTACAAGGGCAAGAGACAGGCTTGGGATCTCTCATGGAGAGAGAATTCATGGCCCAAATACCTATCAATGAAGGAATGAATAAACAAGTTACGGTTTAGCTATATAATGTATTCCTCAGAAATGAAAAGTGAACTATTGATTCATGCAGCAATGTGGATAAATCCGAAAATAATATTCTGAGTGAAAGAAGCCAGATGGAAAAGATCATGTATGTATGATTTCATTTATATGTTTTAAGTTTTAGAAGGATTTAAAAGTTTTGTTAGTGCTAGATTCACTGAGAGTTGGATGTTATTCTACCTCCTATTCATAAATTATAGGAAGGAAATGAAGCAGTGTGATAGCCTTTCAGGTGGCTTATCACTCATAATCTCCTCCTGCACAGATTGGTAGACATTTTAAATCACATCTGATACAGAAGTAAGGCCTTAGTATTTCAGAAACTGTTCTCGGTGAAAGAATGGCTATGAAGCTTGTTATTCAGATGGTGAAATGAAATCTCACAGAACTTGTAGTCCAGATAAATGCCCTTCCCTTCCTTCTCTCTGGGCTTTTGCTTTAAAAGAAGAGTGGCTGGAACAAAGCCCATATAGCACAGTCACCAACCTGCAGCTGAATTGTCCGCCATCTGTTCTGTTTTGATGGGGGTCACTTTCCCTTCCTGGAAAGGGTGTTTTTATAAACCCTGTGGTCCATTCAGGTGTCTCACCTACCTGGAACTCCCAGCAATGCCAGCCAGAATCAAATCCTTCAGAACACAGGACTGCTGGTGATATTGCCAAAATCTTACTTTCCTATGCCCATTGAAGCTGAAGAAAAAAATACAGAGAGTTTAGAGGAACTAGAAAGGTGGCTTTAATCCTCACCCAGTGGAGGGGTGAACACAGTAGGCTTGTGCCTCAAGAGCTGTGCCCCCACCTTCCTAGAGGAATCTGGAGGATTATATAGATGAGGGCTAGCAGTCAGGGATTGGAGATGAGGAATAAAGGTATAAGGATCTTGTATTCTTCTTCCTCTTGCACTGATTCAAAAACAGTCATAGGTTGGTTCAGATAGCCCAATAATTGGGTCTGGCAGTCCAGTAGCCTGGTGGTTGGATCCATTGTCTTTTATGAACTGTACTCCGGCCCTCTTTCTATAATGCAAAAGAGAAAAATCACAAGGGGTGGTTTGCCAAGAGACTTCTGTACAGGTGGCACCAAATTCAGGATGTAATTAGCACAGAGTTAAAGGACAGTAGGTGTAGAATGTAGTCCATGCACAGTTAGGGGGCAGAACAGGTTAGGAACAGTTAAAGTAAAAACGAGGAATAACCGGATCTGCTCACTGTTCTCTCCATCTTCTTTGTTCTCAGGAAAGGAAAGAAAAACTCACTTTTTCTTTGCCCCCCTTTTCACTGCAACACTGGATAAGCAGTAAATCTCTCTGGATAAACTCTCTGCTTTTTCTTCACAAATGTTACCTTTTTTTTTTTTTTTTCAATCCCCAGAAACAAACAGATTAGGATGTGCTGTTTCAAAGATCCAGAGTAACTTTCAATTTCTGTGTAATTTTCTTCAGTGCCAAATACTGCAGAGGCAGGGCATATCCTTTCTTCCTTATGGAACAAACAGAGAGCTGGGGGCTTCAGGTTGTCATACCTGTCGTAGGTGGTCTCACCATCCAGCAGCAGTTTCCCTTCTGACATCACACTCTTCTCTGCCAGCCTCTTCAGTAGATCTTTGAGTGTGGAGATGTAGTCTGAAGATGCTATTGTGGTTGCACTGAGTCTGTATTAAATGTCCTTCTCTTCATCAGCTAACCTTGAGAGAACTATGCAGGGGAGGAAAAATAATTTTCCCTGTGCCCTTGTGAGCTCTTAGCTGAGACTCCTGTAATAAAAGACAGATGAGCAAGAGAAAAACAAAAAGAAGTTGATTCACATGTGTACCTCATGTATACATGGGAGATACCCAGGGAAAAATAAGTGACTGCCTGTTGGGGCTTTGAATTTAGGATTAAACACTGTCTTAGTAGGGAATGGGCTTCCCTGATCTTTCAGTTGGTAAAGAATCCACCTGTAATGCAGGAGACCCTGGTTCGATTCCTGAGTCGGGAAGATCCACTGGAGAAGGGAGAGGCTACCCACTCCAGTATTCTTGGGCTTCCTTCATGGCTCAGCTGGTAAAGAATCTGTCTGCAATACGGAGACCTGGGTTCAGTCCCTTGGTTGGGAAGAGCCCCTGGAGAAGGGAAAGGCTACCCACTCCAGTATTCTGGCCTAAAGAATTCCATGGACTGTATAGTCCATGGGGTTGCCAAGAATCAGACATGACTGACTTTCATTTTCACTTAATAGGGAATGGGGAGAGGGGTTATAGGCCTCTTGGGGTGGGGAGTAGATGATCTTTAGGAAAGATGGATGGGCCTTTTGAAGAATAGATGGGAGATATGATAGTCGGTGACGATGTTTGTTCGGATGTGGCGTTGACCTCTAGTCTCCCACCCGTGACAACAGTCAGCCTCCCCTGGTTGAAGAGACTCCCGGGGAGGGGATTTATGACACTCAGTTCCATTTGGCCAATAAGGGGAGTTCAGAGAAAGCCTCTCTCTGAGAAAGCCTATCTCTGCATCTGCTGTTTTTCAAGGGACCCCAGCTGAAAATGATCGCTCCACCAGGGCAGCAGCATACTTCGGGGGGCGTATTCCGCCACCCTTCAACCGCCTCTTGCTCACATTCTGCAGACTGCTTCCCATGCTGAAATTCAGAAAGTACTTTCTGTCTCTGGTCTTCCACCTGCTTCTCTCTCTCGAGAGGCGTGTGGGGGGTTGAGGGCTGTTCGAGAGTCTGGACTTCATGTGGTGGCCCTGGTGGTCAGGGGATGAGGACAAGGGGAGAAGCACCTCTAGGTCCTCCTCACAGAAGAGGGCCCAGACTTGACTGTGCGTCCTGCAGACGCTCATCTGTTCTGTTCTCGCCTCTTGCTTCCGGTAGTGTAAAGCAACGCATTAACCCTGTGACCCTGCCCAGCTGGGAGGTACTCCAGAAGGGCCCCTCCTAGCATTGGTGTCAAGCAAGGAAACCCGTCGTGTGAATCCCCCCGGGATGGGTGGATGTAGTGTGACACAGGTGTTCGCTGCATTTGATGATGATGAGGTTGCTCAGGTAACTCTGGCAGATGGGAGCAGTTGGCTTCTGCCTGGAGTCCTGCTAGGGCTCTGCAGCCGACACTGGGGTGGGAGTGGGCTTTCATCAGGAAATTGGGGCTCTAGAGGTAATCTCTAGTGAGGAGTGGTTACATGCTTGGAAATTCTAAACCATGGTATGTCTCTACCTTTTGCACCATATGGGTGCAGACCAAAATATTTTGAACCTCTTCCCTGGAAATATCTTAACATTTATTTAAATTTTGGTATGTCTAGAAGTTCTTTTGATATTATTTCTAGCCTGACATATGAATTTCATATACCTTATTACCTAAAATTGATTTAAAGAATAACCACACTTGTAACCCTCCAAATTACCAATTTACTTATTTTCTTTCATAATTAAAAGTTCCCAAAATATTCCTGTTTTGCACATGGTGATTTGGGGGGAACTTGTGTGGGCCTTGGGGCTTCCCAGGTGGCGCAATGGTAAAATCCACCTGCCAGCGCAGGAGATGCAAGAGACGCAGGTTCATTCCCTGGGTTGGGATGATCCCCTGGAGTAGGAAATGGCAACCCACTCCAGTAGTGTTGCCTGGAAAATTCCCTGGACAGAGGAGCCTGGAGGGCTACAGTCCATGGGATCTCAAAAGAGTTGCATATGACGGAACATGCATGCAAACAGGAAGATGTGGGCCTTGACTTATGTGAGATTTGTTTGACGAGCAGATAGCTATGGTTTCACTTTAATATTGAAGGACCTGGTTCTTTTTTATGGCTCAGACAGGGACTCATAATAAGAATCTTCTTGCGGGACTCTGACAGGTCACTGGTAAACCTATCAGTTTAGGTAATATGAGACATGGTCAATAGAAGCTGATGGTGATGTTTGTATTTTGTCTTTTAAAGGCATAGCGGAGCTGCCAGAGAAGGTGTTTACAACCTCACCAAGTCCTTAGCTTTGGAATGGGCCAGCAGTGGAGTAAGGATCAATAGTGTTGCCCCCGTACGTAAATGTTCAATATGAAAGCTCTTGACAAATTGTGCTTTTCTGATTTCATTTGTGTTGTTCATAGAGGTATTTGTTAATATGCATGTGTACTAGAAAAGATTGGCTTTTAAAAATAGATAAAATCAGAAAGAAGTATGCTTTGATTTACAACCAGATTGTCAAGAAGGTTAAATTAAGTCAGAGATTCTCAATCCTGGCTGTATACGAGAATTATCTGTGAAATAGTTACAAAATAGTGATATATAAGCTTGAAATGCTGGGCTGGATGAAGCACAAGCTAGAATCAAGATTGCTGGGAGAAAAATCAATAACTTCAGATGTGCAGATGACACCACCCTTATGGCAGAAAGTGAAGAAAAACTAGAGAGCCTCTTGATGAAAGTGAAAGAGGACAGTGAAAAAGTTCACTTAAAACTCAACGTTCAGAAAACTAAGATCATGGCATCCGGTTCCATTACTTCATGGCAAACAGATGGGGAAACAATGGAAACAATGGCAGACTTTATTTTGGGGGGCTCCAAAATCACTGCAATGGTGACTGCAGCCATGAAATTAAAAGACACTTACTCCTTGGAAGGAAAGTTATGACCAACCTAGACAGCATATTGAAAAGCAGAGACATTACTTTGCCAACAAAGGTCCATCTAGTCAAGGCTATGGTTTTTCCAGTGGTCATGTATGGACGTGAGAGTTGGACTACAAAGAAAACTGAACGCCGAAGAATTGATGCTTTTGAACTGTGGTGTTGGAGAAGACTCTTGAGAGTCCCTTGGACTGCAAGGAGATCTAACCAGTCCATCCTAAAGGAGATCAGTCCTGGGTGTTCATTGGAGGGACTGATGTTGAAGCTGAAACTCCAGTACTTTGGCCACCTGATGTGAAGAGCTGACTCATTGGAAAAGACCCTGATGCTGGGAAAAATTGAAGGCGGGAGGAGAAGGGCACAACAGAGGATGAGATGGTTGGATGGCATCACCGACTCAATTGACATGAATTTGAGTAAACTCCAGGAGTTGGTGATGGACAGGGAGGCCTGGCGTGTTGCAGTCCATGGGGTTGCAAACGGTCAGACACGACTGAGCGACTGAACTGAACTGAACCCAACTATGGAAACCAGGTATTGGTGTTTTTAAAAGCTGGTTCACTTTCTCAGTGAAGGAAATTCAGATTCAGTGAAGGTTGAGAATCACTGCTTTAAGGAATGAATTTTCCTAGATTATCTTGTTGTTTCTTGGTATGTCATTAATTCTTTATTAGGAGAGAGAGAAACTTCAAGTCAAAGTTCTAGGAAGGGATTTCCAGTTGAAGGTCAACTGAAAGTCAAGGGAAAACTTCTCTGAAACATAATGTAAACAATAGGGGAAAAAATTACCATATGTTCAGCTTCAGAAACTGTCACATTATGTTGGGCTTCCCTGATAGTTCAGTTGGTAAAGAATCCACCTGCAACGTGGAAGACCTGGGTTCGATTCCTGGGTTGGGAAGATCCCCTGGAGAAGAGAAAGGCTACCCACTCCAGTATTCTGGCCTGGAGAATTGCATGGACTGTATAGTCCATCGGGTCACAAAGAGTCAGACGTGACTGAGCGACTTTCACGTTCATAAGACATAACCTATGCAATGAAGATCCTGCATTCTGTAGCTAAGACACAACGCAGTCAAAATAAATGAATAGGTTTTTTCTTTTAAAGACAGAACTTTAAGCTTCCTTGGTCCTTTTATGTCGACCACATAATCCAAGAGGGATAATAAATGAGACTTTGCACATATCCTGCAAAACTCAGCTCAAATTCACTTCTCTGTGATGATTCCTGGTCATTGCTAAGAGAGTCATCATCCCCTAGTCTGGGGGTATTACCTGTGGATCTATTAATATCTATATAGTTACAGATAATATATATATATGTAGATAATATCTATAGATATTGTTATCTGTGCTACTCAGTGGAAACTAAAGCATGAGCTGACTTTTGGATGTTAGAGAGATCTTATCTTTAACAAATGCAGGTTCCTAGCCAGAAGCTTCACATCCTTTTAATCCTTTGGGGTTGACATTACCTTTTCTACCTATTCTTAAATATTTATAGGACAGATTGGATAGATTTCCATTCTGAATGTTGATTTTTTGGAATGTTGGTCTCCACATACGCATTTCTGGACAACCTTTAATGATGTGTTGATGCTGTAACCATAATACTAAAGTCACATTTGTCCTCTAGAGATGTTTTGGGGTTTAATGTCTAAAGCTTAATACCTCTGGAAGATTCCATCCTCTTTAAATGAAAGCCTGAGAAGTTGTTTAATCAGAAACCAGTATATCACCCCAGTATTGTTTGGAGTAATTAATACTGCCAAGTTTCTTCCTCACATTCTCATCCCTCCTGTCTTCTCCTCTCCTTCGAATAATCTGTTGTAGTTATGAGCCAATAACAAGAAGCTTTATCCTGTGTTAAACAGCTTTTGAGTAATTTTTTTTTTATAAACCATTGAAAGCTACTAAAAGTTGAATAAAATAATTCTTAAACAAAATTTTAATTTATTTATATTGGATTCAAATTTTTTGTTTGTGATTTCTTTCCAGATAAAAAGCCATGAAAATATTGTATTTTCTAAGTCCTACTTAACCATAGGCCAGTTTTCCATCGTAAAACATAGAAGCCTTAGTGGAAGACAAAATAGACTATCCTGTTCCATTGTCCCCAGTTAAGGGCTTCTCTGATATACTCATATGATTATGCTTTCAGAAGCCAAGTCTTTTATGAAAACATCCCGAGCTTGGCTGGTTATTAGGGGAGGGGACGTCACAAAATGAGCATTCAGATTATCCTTTTTTAGTAGAGGTTGACTGTATTTCTTTGACCATATTGAGAAAAATTAACATTACAAATGTGAACTTAAACCGCTATTAAACTTAAACCACTTAATTGTTAGTGTTGGATGACAGACTGCCTTGTTGTCTTTCCAATTAAAATTTAATTTTATGTACTTTGTTTTTTCCTGTTTTATTTTAAACATAGGGAACCATTTATTCCGAGACTGCTTTTAGCAACTATGATTATTTGACAAAAGACCTGCTTAACAAGTACATTCAAAAGATCCCAGCTAAAAGATTTGGATTTCCTGAGGAGGTAATGTGTATTTCTAACATTGATGAATTACTTTGTTTTATACTTTGGAGATTTGTAACATTTTAGTGTCCTTTTCACATAGTCTGATTGGTTAATAGAGAAGATTGCTCCCATGCCCTCAAACTATGTTCCCTGTGCTTTCTGGCTGCCAGGAATACTGCGCTCGTGGTGCCTTGAATACTCACAGCAGTATTTATTCAGAAATGAATGCAGTGTCGGTTAAGAGCAGCATGTTTTTATTGTTTCATTGCACTTTTCAGCTCTTTTCAGTTGTTTTATAGTACACAGAATCTCAGATATGCAGATGACACCACCCTTATGGCAGAAAGTGAAGAGGAACTAAAAGTCTCTTGATGAAAGTGAAAGAGGAGAGTGAAAAAGTTGGCTTAAAGCTCAGCATTCAGAAAACGAAGATCATGGCATCTGGTCCCATCATTTCATGGGAAATAGATGGGGAAACAGTGTCAGACTTTCTTTTTTGGGCTCCAGAATCACTGCAGATGGTGACTGTAGCCATGAAATTAAAAGATGCTTACTCCTTGGAAGGAAAGTTATGACCAACCTAGATAGCATATTCAAAAGCAGAGATATTACTTTGCCAACAAAGGTCCGTCTAGTCAAGGCTATGGTTTTTCCAGTAGTCATGTATAAATGTGAGAGTTGGACTGTAAAGAAAGCTAAGTGCTGAAGAACTGATGCTTTTGAACTGTGGTGTTGGAGAAGACTCTTGAGAGTCCCTTGGACTGCAAGGAGATCCAACCAGTCCATCCTAAAGGGGATCAGTCCTGAGTATTCATTGGAAGGACTGATGTTGAAGCTGAAACTCCAATACTTTGGCCACCTGATGTGAAGAGCTGACTCATTTGAAAAGACCCTGATGCTGGGGGGGATTGAAGGTGGGAGGAGAAGGGGACCACAGAGGATGAGATGGCTGGATGGCATCACCGACTCAATGGACGTGAGTTTGGATAAACTCAGGGAGTTGGTGATGGACAGGGAGGCCTGGCGTGCTGTGGTCCATGGGGTCACAAAGAGTCGGACAAGAGTGAGTGACTGAACTGAACACAGAATCTAAGCAAGTCAGACAATTATGACAAAATGAAGTTCCGTACCTGATTTCTGTAAGGTGACCAGTTTTAAGTCTGTAAAAATCAACAGCTTTCTTAAATGCCAGCAAGATCAGTCTTAAAATGTAATTTTTTAAAAAAGAGATATATTTCACAATAATAAGAATAAAAACTAAAAGAACCCAAAGTGAACTTAACTCTAAACGAAAAAAAGTTTATTACTGAAGAACAGAAAAAAAAAAGACCAAAATAAATAGAGACATGCCATATTCCTCAATGGAGAGACTCAATTTTACTAAAATGAAATTTCCCTAAATCACACATACACATTTAATATATCTTTGGAATTAATACATTGATTCTAAAGTTTTCCCTAGAAAAATATTTATGCCAAAATGCCCAAAAGGTTTTGAATAAGAATAATGAGGGGATTTGACCTTCCTGCTGTCAAAACATACTGTAGGGCTTCCCTGGTGGCTCAGTGGTAAAGAATCTGTCTGCCAACACGGGAGACACGTATTCGATCTCTAGTCCGGGATAATCCCACATGCTACAAGTAGTTAAACCCATGTACCACAACTGCTGAGTCTGTGCTCTAGAGCCCAGGAGCCACAACTACTGAAGCCCATATGCCTTGTGCTCTGTGCTCTGCAACAAGAGAAGTCACTGCAGTGAGAAGCCTGCTCACCATAGCTGGAGGGTGGCCCCTGTTTGCCACAACTAGAGAAAAACCCACACAGCAGTGAAGACCCAGCATGGCCAAAAAGAAATAAAATTATTTAACCACCCCCTCAAAACGCATACTATAAAGCTACAGTTGTTTCCTACATTTGGGGCTGGTACTGGAAGAGATTAAAAGTGGTGGGATAGAATGGACTGTCATATCAGTACTGTACACACACACACAGTTTATAGGATAAAAGTAACATTTCAAATCTACAAGGAAAGAGTATTCAGCAAAAGTCTTACAGCAGTTGGCTGTTTATTTAAAAATAAATTAGACTCACCCATCTCATATCACATACCAAATAATTTTCAGATATATTAAAAAGCTAAATATAAAAGCAATGCCATAGAACTCTAAGAGAAAAATGTGTTCTAATTCCTAGAGCTAGCTTTCATTATCAGTTTGATGTATATCTTTCCAGAAATTTACTGTGTATGCTTAAAGATATTTCTATTTACTGACCTTTTTTTTTTTTTTTAGAAAAATGGGATTCTATTGTATGTTTTTCTGCAACTTGCTATGGCTGTAGCATTAGACCCTGTTGCTGCACATTGAGATTTTATTAATTTTTTTATATTGTAATAATTCTGCAGTGAACATTCTTGACTATAGTCATGAACTCTTATGTGGAGGGTAGCTTTCTAGAAGTAGAATTCCTGAACTAAAATAGACTTGCATATTAAATTTTAGAAGATACTGTTAAATCCAACATTTGATGAGCTATTTTGAGCAAGGTGCCAGATTTTTATTCGGAAAACTGAGAGTGATTTTGAAAGAATTTTAATCAAGGGATTTATCTGATTAAGCTTTTATTTTGGAGAGAACCCTCCTTATGTTTTCTGAACAATTATATATTGTCTATATGCTGTGCTGTGCTTAGTCATTCGGTCGTGTTCAACTCTGAGACCCCATGGACTATAGCCCACCAGGATCCTGTGTCCATAGTCTATAGTTACTGTATTAAAATTTGACATTGAGAAATTCAAGAAATATTTATGAATTCATTTAAAATAATCTTAATAAAATCATGGATGTTAGAGTTGGACCATAAAGAAGGCTGAGTGCCAAAGAATTGATACTTTTGAACTGTGGTGTTGGAGAAGACTCTTGAGAGTCCCTTGGGCTGCAAGATCAACCAGTCCATCCTAAAGGAAATCAATCCCGAATATTCGTTGGAGGGATTGATGCTGAAGCTGAAGCTCCAGTACTTTGGCCACCTGATGCGAAGAGCCAACTCATTAGAAAAGACCCTGATTCTGGGAAAGATTGAAGGTGGGAGGAGAAGGGGATGACAGAAGATGAGATGGTTGGATGGCATTACCGACTCAATTGATGTAAGTTTGAGCAAGCTCTGAAAAATGGTGAAGGACAGGGAAGCCTGACATGCTCCAGTCCATGGGGTTCCAAAGAGTTGGATACGACTGAGCAGTTGAACAACAAATAAAGGCATTTAATACTATAATATTTTTAATGAAAAATAGCTGCATTTTAAAATACAAAAATGAACAATTTTTGCTTTGTTTTACATGTTTTACACAGTTCTTTAATGTATGGCTTAATAGAAAACAGCTGGACTCTCACATCTGCTTCTGCTTTCAGTCTGTTACAATATGTTGTTTTGGTAAAGCATGCAAAGAAAATCTGGCTTCATGCCAGTTAAAAGGAGGAGTATTTTAGCAGTCTTTTTGAGTAACGGTGGACATTCTTCTTTAATATTCAACAAGTGACAGTTTCTTTTTTTTTCCTATTGCTCTGTATTTTATGTATTAAATCACCTGCCCCATTACAATGTATTGGTACATACATGGCGCTTCCAAGGTGGCACTAGCGGTAAAGAACCTCCCTGCCAATGCAGGAGACATAAGAGATGCAGGTTCTATCCCTGGGTCAGGAAGATCCCCTGGAGGAGGGCATGGCAACCCACTCTAGTATCCTTGCCTGGAAAATCCCATGGACAGAGTTTTCTGGTGAACTACATATAGTCCATAGGGTCACCAAGAGTCCAACACGACTTAGCACACACAGTACACACTTGATGTTTGTACTGACGATACATTCTGTATATACTCATATCATTTTCTTCATGCGTGAGGACAAAGTATAACTATTACATAATTAAATCGTTTACTTCATGCATGAGTACAAAGTATGACTGTTACATAATTACGTAGAACAAAATGTTATTTGTACAAACTGCATTAAGTCATATCAACTCTAGTCTCCATACTTATCACAACCAATGACTTTCCTTAATCCCAAGTTTTGAGAAACCCACAGCTCATCCATAAACATGCCTCTTTTCTTGCTTTGGGCCCATAGCTTGTGGTGGGTTCTAGACCTGAACTGTATCTGACATCTAGTTCTTACTTTTAAAAATATTTCTGTTTACTGACATTTTTACAAAAATGATATTCTACTGTATGTTCTTTTCTGCAACTTGCTAAGGATGTAGCATAGTATATTTAATTAGACCCTGTTGTTGCACATTGGGATTTTATGTGTATTTTTATATAAATATATCTTTATGTTTCATAAATATAAATTTGTATTTCATAAAATCTCCCAGTTTTTCCTCACTAAACAAGACATCTTGTTGGACTAACGACTGATCAGCTCATGTGCATACATAACTATGGTGTCATACATTTGAATTTTTAAAAATCTGTGGGCAACTCTGGCCATCTGAGGTCTTAGCACAGTCAAACAGGTAGTTTAGCCTATACAGAGTATTGTTTTCCAGGGTCAACAACCGTAAGGTATAAGTCAGTGCTTAAAATGCATAAGAAAATTGACCTCAAAGTATAAAAATATTTAATATCCAATCTTAACAAATGGCAGTTTCTTAAAGATTAATTGCAATGTGGAATCTGAAGCCATTCAGTGAACTTCTGTATTCCATTATTAAAATTCCTTAGTATTCCTTGCACTTTTACTGAGTCTTTCATGCATAGATGATTTTGTAACATCAGACATTGGTCTTTTGGAAAATATTGATTCACTGAGTTATAGACATCTTCTGAATGTTGATACACAGTTCATGGTACAATACCAGATTCACATTTATGAATGTCACCACTGATCTCTTCCAAAAACTCTTTGGGTATTGGGAAACTGTCAAGGTCATGGTGACATGTATTGATGCAACTTTTCCAAAGTTCTAGTTTTCACTTGAAAGCTCAAATCTTGTCATTGACAACAAATGCTGTCAGTTGTTTCAGCTGCCTGGAGTGGCGCTCTCACTTGGTTCATTTTTGGAAGAATGTCTGCCAGATACCCAAGTGTGAATAATGTAGTTTGTTAGTCATTCTCTCAAGCAGAAAACAAACCGAAAAAATGTTCTGTGAAAAAAATGATTAGTTTGGTTTGCAGCTCAAGGACATGTTCTTTTCCTCGAAACAGGCTTTATACTTCTATATATAGCACAAGAGCTGAAGGTGTAATTCCCACTTCATCACACAGGATATTAAAAAGATGTGTACCCAGTAGTCAAGATTAATATGATTAATAATTTTAGTGCTCATCAAGGACATTTGAAAGTGAAGCAGACTCTCCCCGCCCACTCCCAGGAGTACTTGCTGGTGAAAAATATTGTGACTGTTAGTACGATGCTTCATGTTTGTTTTCCTGCCATGACTTGTGCTGAGGGTCCAGGCATTTTTCCCATCATTACTTTGGCACCATTAGTACAAATGTCAACACAGTGAAAAAGACAGATAAGGACTCAGTATTGTCATAGAACAGTTGTGACTTCACAGATCCCCTGGAAAGATCTTAGGTATGCCCAGAGTTTTGCCGACCATACTGTGACTAATTGGGAAGGTGAGATGATGGGTTGCAATAAGTTGCAGGATAAGGAGAGAGTTTCAGTCTCTGTCTCATAGGGTCCTAGCATTTCCAGGTCAAGTTTTCAAGATCCTCTGGTGGCCCCAGCTAATCACTAATGTCACTTTTGGGGCTGAGCTTTGACAATAGGCTATTGGTGGAACTGTTCAGAACTGCTTATCAATGAGTTGTCTTCTTTTAAGTAATAGTTATTGGGATTGAGTTACGAGGGTCAATGTAGCTGTAGTTTTAAAAGGAACTGCCGGAGCTCCTACGATGTCCCTCCACATCTCTTGGAGACAGAATACAGCACTTGGCAGACCCCTCAAATGGCTTGTACTTGTACTTTCTACTAATTTTACAAATTAGGAAACCAAGAGCCAGTGATGTTCAGTAATTTGCCTGAAGCCATACATTAGTCATGGGGGCCTCCCAGGTGGTCTAGGGGTCAAGAATCCATCTACCAGTGCAGGAGATGCAAGAGACAAGGTGAAAGGTTGTTGAATCACACGAATACACTACACCGGGATTCTTGGCCCCCGGAGGAGAAGAATTCAATCCGGGGCCAGAGACGAGGCTTGATCGCTCGGAGCTTTTGTAATAAAGTTTTACTAAAGTATAAAGGAGATAGAGAAAGCTTCTGACATAGGCATCAGAAGGGGGTAGAAAGAGTACCCGCTTGCTAGTGTTGACAATGAAGTTATATACTCTCTAATGAATCCAAAGAATGTCTGGAGGTTGTAAAGACCTCATCAGACCTACTCCCATAATTTACATTTTAAGATAACAGAATTAGCCAGAAGGTTTAATCCAAAGACTGTCCTTAATCCAGAGACTGTCCTCAGGCAGGATACATTATTGTTATATAATCCTAAGGAATGTGGAGAAAGAAAAAAAGTTTGTCCTTTCTTCCTCCTTGAGAATTCCAGACCCCTCTCTCCTTGGGGACCCCTAGATTTCCTATCAACCTGCCTAGGAAATGACTCTCTCATTCCCCCCTTTTCTTTTAGGAGAATTATGTTGCCTAGGGAAAAGGGGCGTCGTTCTCGTTCCATAACTGCTTCCGAGCTGACAAGGGGCATTGTCCCTAAATTGGTGAGGCAACATATTCTCCTAATCCTCATATTGAGGATATCTGATCCAGGGGCCCCAAATAGTAGCTGGAGGAAGCTACAGCAGTAGCAGGAGTTTGAGCAACCATTTGTAACTTAAAAGCTTTCATGCGGCTAGAAACAAACCCAGTTATACAATTACAGATGCAGGGAGCAAACAGCAAAAACAAAACAATCAGAATCAAAATTAAAAGTCACATTATGTCCATAGTTAAAGTACAAAGTTGCACCAGTCCATTTTAGGGTTGGTAGATGTCATCAGATGAAGAAGAGGCATCGCATGTGATTGTTGTCGAAGGTATTCACAGACTTGGAGAAAGTCTTTTTCTTGAAGTGGGGATGTCCACCACAGGAAGCCTTCCACTGACGAAGAGGGGAGCTCTCCGCAGACCCAGCAGTTAGACCGATTGTGGAATGCAGCATAAGAGTGAGCCCAGGACAGGAGGACATTGTCTTGAGGATCCAACGGCAGACTCAGGATATTTGGAGTCAGCAGAAGTAGACTCACATAGATTATCAGGCCCATCTGCTGCCCTTTGCTTAATTCTAGAGCTCAGGTCAGGGCCACAAGCTCCGCTAACTGAGCACTGGTTCCCTGGGGGAGAGATTTTGCTTCCAAAACCTGTTCAGCAGTCACCATGGCGTAACCTGCTTTACGGTTTCCATCCTGAACAAAAGAACTGCCATCTGTAAATATTTCCATGTCAGGATTGTCTAATGGGGTATCCTTTATATCCTCCCAAGCTGCATAGTTCAAAGTTAGGAATTGAGAACAATCGTGATCAGGTGTTTCATTTTCCTTCTCAGGAAAGTGCCAGGATTTAAATTTCCACAAACTTTAAGCTTAGCTTCTGGTCCTTCTAACAACAATGACTGATACTTAAGAAGCCTACTGTCTGTCATCCAAATATTAACCTTAGAATTTAAGATTCCACTCACATCATGAGAAATCAGTACAGTAAGGTTTCATCCATTAATTATTTTTAAAGCTTCAGGTGCTAATAAAGCCGCTGCCCCAATTACTCTTAGGCAGTGGGGCCACCCACGTGAAACTACATCTAATTCTCTGCTTAGATAAGCAATAGGTTGCTGGTGAGGCCCTCGGGGTTGTGTCAAAACTCGCAATGCCACACCTTTTCTTTCAATGACAAACAAATTAAATTCTGACCCTGTGGGCAAGCTCAGAGCTGGAGCTTGCAGGAGAGCAGTCTGAAGAACCTTAAAAGCCTTTTGAGTTTCTGGAGACCAAACCAGTTTGTCGGTTTGGGCCTGCTGAGTTTCAGCTATAAGTTTGTATAAAGGCCGAGCAAGTTCCCCGTAACCCGGAATCCAAATGTGACAGTAACCTGTGATTCCCAAAAATCCTCTCAATGTCTTAAAGTCATAGGTAGGGGGTGATTTAGTATAGGTTTAATTCTCTCAGGGCCTATGGCCCTAGTCCCTTCTGATATGATTAGGCCCAGATATCTAACCGATTGTTGACAAAGCTGAGCCTTTTCTCTTGATGCCTTGTAACCACAGCCTGCCAGAAAGTTTAAGAAATCTTCTGAGGCTCGCGAACAAGCTTCCTCTGTCTCAGCACAGAGCAAAATATCATCTACATATTGTAACACCACTGCTTCAGAGCTATTAAAATTTTGTAGATCCCGTGACAAACTTTGTCCGAATAAGTGAGGACTGTCACGAAATCCCTGGGGCAAAACTGTCCAGGTTAACTGAGAAGCTGGCTGCATAGGGTCTTCAAAGGCAAATAGGAATTGACTTTCTTCCGCCAAAGGCACTGAATAGAAGGCATCCTTTAAATCAATTACTGAGAAATATTTGGCTGGTTCAGGAATTTCAGACAATAGAGTATAAGGATTAGGCACCACGGGGTGTAAAGGAACTACAGCCTCATTTATTATTCGTAAATCTTGAACTAGTCTCCATTTACCATTCGATTTCTTTATACCCAAAATAGGAGTGTTGCAAGGACTGTTACAGGGAATTAATAGTCCCTGCTCCTTTAAATTTTCGATGATGGGTTTTAACCCTTCCTTAACTTCAGGTTTCAGTAGATACTGCTTCTTATGTGGAAATATGTGTGGGTATTTGAGCTTAACAACTATAGGAATAGCATTTTGTGCTCGACCCACAGATTTTCCATCAGCCCATAGGACCTTGCTCAGTATATCCCTTCCCAAAAGGGGTGAGGGAGATTCTGGCACGATCAGAAACTCTGTTAAAACAGCACAGAATCCCAGTTGCAAGATAAAGAATAACTGAAATAATACCTTTTGGCTCGTCCAGACAGTCCCATTACGGAAGCGGATCGGGAAGAAAGTGGGCCACGGGCTTCAGTAAGCACAGAATAAGTTGCCCCAGTATCTAAAAGGAAATCGACGGATTGGCCCCCCACAACTATTAATACCCGGGGTTCCTCAGGTGTAATTAGGATGGGAGCTTGTGTGGGGACCCCCGGGCACCTTCAGTCCTGATTGTCTTGAGAGTCCGACCCCGGAGACCTACGCCTCTGGGGGCAGTCTCTCTTCCAGTGTGGTCCTTTGCAGACCGGACAGGGAGCAGGGGACGGCTTAGATGCCTGAGGGCAATCTCGCTTGAGGTGCCCCTCCTTTCCACAGTAGTAGCAAGCCCATCCCTTTTCACCTGGGCCCCTCTGGGCATTTTTCTCAGGCTGTTTAAGAACGTTTTTCATAGCCATGGCGAAGGCTTCCGCCTTTTCCTTTGTCTTTTTTTGCCTTTCTTTCTTTTCCTCATATTCCCTACCATAATAGACTGTCTGAGCCAGTTGTAACAGAGTATCTAAAGACTAATTTGGTCCATACGCCTGTTTTAATAGTTTATGGCGGATATCTGGAGCCGACTGAGTGAGAAATCTATCCTTTAAGATCACTTTTCCCTCTTCACTTTCGGGATCAATCTTAGTGAATCTGCGAAGGCCTTCTCTCAGTCTATCTAGGAATTTACCAGGAGCTTCTTTCTCCTCCTGTTCTATATCTGCCAATTTGCCATAGTTTAAAGGCTTAGAACGCGCCTGCCTAAGTCCCTCAAGAATACATCTAACAAAATGACTCTGATCCCATCTTCCTTTAGCTGTGTTGTAGTCCCAGTCTGGTTCTATAGTTGGGACCGCCTGATTCTCAGTGGGGAGGGCCACTATCTCGTTCTCCCTCTTCCCTACTGATTCATTACCAAGCCACTCATCTCCATAAGCAACCGCTTTTCCCAAAACTCGAGTCTTTGACTCAGGAGTCAGCGTTTGTCCCAAGATATACATCACATCCTTCCAAGTGAGGTCATAAAGCAGAGTAACACCTTTAAAGGCTCTAATATATTTTTCTGGGTCCTCTAAATAGTCTCTCAGATCCTCCTTGATTCTTTGTATTTCTTAATAAGAGAAAGGCTTATTAACTCTCACAGACTATTTCTCCCGGTGGGTGTTTCATAAAGAGGCAACAGCTTGTGTGGCTGTTCCTCAGTCTCTCTGGCTGCTCTGCGCATATGATCCCAGGGATAGATTGGAGAAACCTGTTTTTCCTCTTCTCTTTGTCTCCTGTCCTCCATCTCATCTCTTACTTCGATGGTCTGAGTTTCTACTGAAACCAGAGTAGTCTGAGGTCGTACTGAGACAGGAGTTGTTTGGACCTCCATGTGGGCAGTTTGAATCCCAGTTTGGAGTCCCCGGTACGGGGGCAAAGTAAGAGGACAGGAGGGAGCTGAAGATTTCACGCCCAAATCTATACCCTTAGGACATAAGTCTGGCATATTTCGCAGAGAGAAAAAGGGCAACACATATGCTACTTCTACCCATTTCCCTTGTTCCTTACAGAACCGGTCTAATTGTAGAACAGTATTATACTTAAGAGACCCTCCAACTGGCCACCGTTCGCCATCCTCCAATGGATACCGTGGCCATGCAGTATCACATAGGAAGACCAGGTGTGTCTTTTTTTAAGCCCTGGGGATCAAATCTATCCCAGTTTTTCAGGATACAGTTCAAAGGAATGAGGCTGGAATTGTTAGCTCCCATCTGTAAGAGAGAAAAAAAGCGACCAAGGCCATTTTTCTACCGGAGGCGTCCCTCCCTGCTCTAGATGGGGGTGTAGACAGACGTTACACTAAAAGCTTTTCCTTCCTGGTCGGACTTAGTCTGTCCCTTACCGACGCAGGCGCCGTACTCGTCCCTCCCGGTTCTACCACCGAGATGGGGTGGGGATGTACCAGGGGTAGACTTGATAGCATCCCTACTTGACGTCCAGCTCTTCACCCTTAACCTTGTTTGCCTCTGATGTCACCCGGGGTGAATCAGAGTAACCTTCCGGAATGCCTCCCAAGCTAAGACCGCTGTAGGAAACATTCGTCACCTGAGTGCCTGTGCACGACCCTGAGTATTTCCTGACTACAATAAGACCGACATGAACATAAAACTGAGATGGTCTTTCCAAGCATCACCACACCAGTATAACAGCCTCCTCTGATCCACTAAGAGCCGGTGTTACCAAAGAAAAAAAACCATCGCAGTCCCAATCTGAGTAATCTTTAACCTCAGAGATGTTCTGGGAGCTAGAGCTCCATCTAGCTTACGAACTTTCGATTCCTAGCGAGGCTAGACACTTTCTTGACTACCAATCCAAGTTTGGGACCTAAGCCACAGTACACAGTAACAGTATAGATCACAAGTCCCTTGAAAGTCTATGATCTGATAGATTAGGTTAGTACTTCTAATTCCCAAGGAGTTATGAAATGGTCAAAGAGACCGAAAAGTTTGACCGAGAAAGGAGAGTTCGGTCCACACGCTTTGCCCATTTCTGGTCGGTTCCCGAAGGAGACATTGGGTGCCTCTTGGCATTGGCAGGTCGGTATAACGCCCCGACAGGTTTCTGCCATAAGCTGTATGAGATCACCGTGGAACCGCAGAGCAGGGCCCCTTACTTGCTTCACGCAGGGCATGCCATTCATTCACACAAGCACACGGTAGAGTTAGTAAAGCACGGCAGAAAACGTGTTCGCTAAGAGAACAAAGAACTAAAGCTCCAAGCTTCCTTACCTTGTCCTGAAGGATCCCGGACGAGCCCCCAAGATGAAAGGTTGTTGTTGAATCATGCAAATACACTGGGATTCTTGGCCCCCGGAGGAGAAGAATTCAATCCGGGGCCAGAGACGAGGCTTGATCGCTCAGAGCTTTTGTGTAATAAAGTTTTATTAAAGTATAAAGGAGATAGAGAAAGCTTCTGACATAGGCATCAGAAGGGGGTAGAAAGAGTACCCGCTTGCTAGTGTTAACAATGAAGTTATATACTCTCCAGTGAATCCAAAGAATGTCTGGAGGTTGTAAAGACCTCATCAGACCTACTCCCATACTTTACATTTTAAGATAACACTGTCCTCAGGCAAGATACATCCTTGTAAAGACCAGGTCTACTCCCATAATTAACACTTTAAGATAACAGAAGGTTGAATCCAAAGACTGTCCTTAGGCAGGATACATTATTGTTATATAATCCTAAGGAATGTGGAGAAAGAAAAAAAGTTTGTCCTTCCTCCTTGAGAATTCCAGACCCCTCTCTCCTTGGGGACCCCTAGATTTCCTATCAACCTGCCTAGGAAATGACTCTCTCAAAGGGTTCGTGTCTTTTTTGAGTTAGGCAACAGAAAATCTCTTTATTTGAAGGGGAGAGATGCAAAAAGATTCCTTCACTCTGTAAACACTTAATAAGTAGTTACTTTATTGTAAACACTGTCAAAGGATGAGGCCACCACTCGATATTTGAAACAGAACTCAGCACCAAAGCACAGTTATTCCTGGTCAGGCACAGTCTCTCGGAGTAGACTATTGAGTTTTCTTTTTTCCCTTGGGGGAAGTTTGGTTTTAGAGATTTGCAGACTTTGAGTGAGAGTTGTTTGGCTGACACTCAGAAAGGGACTTATTGGCATGAGTCTTCCTGACTGGCTAACTTACAGGGTCAAGGAACTTTCACGGATTGGTTGAGTAACAAAACAGTGTTCACAGGGTGAGTTGTCATTGATTGATTACACAGGGGAAAGCTAGTTCTGACTGTTACTTGTTCCCAGGCCCCATCAGCCCTTTCCCAGGAATGTGGGAACTTTTAAATCATTAATTCCACACCAACTCTGTCCAATAGAACTGTGGTAATAGTCACATATGTAATCTTAAACTTTGTAATAGCCACATTAAGAAAAGTTTTAAAAAGTGAAATTAGTTTAAAAAATAAATCTTATTTAACTTAGTATACCTAAAACATTATCATTTTAACAATTACTAATGAGACTATTTTACATTTTTCTTTTCCAAGAAGAAAAAGACTTCTGAATCTGGTGTGTGATTTTATACTTATAGTGCCTCTCAATTCAGATTCAGTTCAGTTCAGTTCAGTCGCTCACTTATGTCCGACTCTTTGTGACCCCATGAATCATAGCACGCCAGGCCTCTGTCCATCACCAACTCCCGGAGTTCACTCAGACTCATGTCCATGGAGTCAGTGATGCCATCCAGCCATCTCATCCTCTGTCGTCCCCTTCTCCTCCTGCCCCCAATCCCTCCCAGCATCAGAGTCTTTTCCAATGAGTCCAGTCTTCGCATGAGGTGGCCAAAGTACTGGAGTTTCAGCTTCAGCATCATTCCCTCCAAATATATCCCAGGGCTAATCTCTTTCATAATGGACTGGTTGGATCTCTTTACAGTCCAAGGGACTCTCCAACATCACAGTTCAAAAGCATCAATTCTTCGGCGCTCAGCCTTCTTCACAGTCCAACTCTCACATCCATACATGACCACTGGAAAAACCATAGCCTTGACTAGACGGACCTTTGTTGGCAAGGTAATGTCTCTGCTTTTGAATATGCTATCTAGGTTGGTCATAACTTTCCTTCCAAGGAGTAAGCGTCTTTTAATTTCATGGCTGCAGTCACCATCTGCAGTGGTTTTGGAGCCCCCCAAAATAAAGTCTGACACTGTTTCCACTGTTTCCCCATCTATTTCCCGTGAAGTGATGGGACCAGATGCCATGATCTTCGTTTTCTGAATGTTGAGCTTTAAGCCAACTTTTTCACTCTCCTCTTTCACTTTCAAGAGGCTTTTTAGTTCCTCTTCACTTTCTGCCATAAGGGTGGTGTCATCTGCATATCTGAGGTTATTGATGTTTCTCCCGGCAACCTTGATTCCAGCTTGTGCTTCTTCCAGTCCAGCGTTTCTCATGATGTACTCTGCATATAAGTTAAATAAGCAGGGTGACAATATACAGCCTTGACGTACTCCTTTTCCTATTTGGAACCAGTCTGTTGTTCCATGTCCAGTTCTGTTGCTTCCTGACCTGCATATAGGTTTCTCAAGAGGCTGGTCAGGTGGTCTGGTATTCCCATCTCTTGAAGAATTTTCCACAGTTTATTGTGATCCACTCAAAGGCTTTGGCATAGTCAATAAAGCAGAAATAGATGTTTTTCTGGAACTCTCTTGCTTTTTTGATCATTTTTCGATGTGTGAAAACGTTTTGGTTGTGTCATATGGTTCGTGGCCTCCTTTTTGGACAGTGCAGTCCTATACTACCTGCTGGGGACACAGGGATGGAGGGAAGGCTGTGCCCGCCTTCTCTCAGGTCTCAGAGCCTCAAAGAGGCACAGCCCTGTGAACACACAGGCTGTAGTGCTGCATACAGGATCAGGACTGGGGTGAGGCAAGCAAGGCACAAACAGTATTTAGGGACCACCTGCCCCCTAGAGCAAGCACCTCCTTAACTGCTGCATCCCAGGCACCTCATTAGTCTCCCCCTTGTCTCAGCCCTGCTTGGCAGCCTGATAAAATGGAAGATTCTGGGGCTCTAACCCCAGAGTTGACAACCCAGATGATCTTAAGTGTAGGATCTTGGAGTCTGGAGTTTCAGTAAGCAGCCCTAGGGATTCTGATGTAGGAGCTTAAGATCACCCTTTGACAAACTCTGCTTGTGTCAACAGCCTCACGTGAGACTCCGTTTACATCCAGTGAAATATTTCCATCTTTTTCTTTGGTTTTGGGAGTGGTTGTTGCTGAACTCGCCAGTCACCTATCTATTTCTCAGGGCTGCAGCGGGATTCTGAAGTCCCCCTGATAGAAAGCTCCTGTACTCTGAGACCCTGGGCTTTGGGCCTGCAAGGACCATGGACTAAACAAGCTAGAATGCCAGTTTATTGTTACACAGACACAGTGAGCGTTTCAGGGAGAAAACTATAAAAGGCATGTGATGGTGTTGAAAACAATGAGGATCATGGAAGGAACTGAATTATTTGATGGGACAGAGCAGACACAGCACTGCTTTCACTTTTGGTTCCTTCATGTTGTTTTATTTATTTTAAAAAAGATTCAAAAAAAATTTTTGGCCACGTGACCCTGCCTACAGGTTCCTAGTTCCTTGACCAGAGATTGAACCCCAAACCCCCTGCAGTGGAAGCATGGAGTCTTAACCACTGGACCACCAGGAAGGTCCCTTAACTACGTCACACTGTGTGATTCATTTCGCACTGGAGGACAAAGGAGCCTGGCGTGTTATAGTCCCTGGTATTGCAAAGAGTCGAACACGACTTAGTAACTGAACAACAACCTAAAAGGCTCTTTTTATTTTGCCTTCACCCTAGTCACATCCCTGACTTTAATGATGCTCAAGTAGAAAAAGGCATCTATTATGTACCTTCAGATTATAGTACACACAGCCTGGCATTCTAAAGGCTGCAGGCTTCAGGTTACAATTCTGTCATTTCAGAGGTGTCTACTCGGAAATGGGAAGCAGCCAGAAGTGAGGGGTATCTAATTTTCTGAGTGCATATGTGTGCTTCTGTTTCCAGGTCTCCTCCTTGGTATGCTTCCTGCTGTCTCCTGCTGCTTCCTTTGTCACCGGACAGTTGGTGTATGTGGATGGGGGCCAGTCTCTGTACACACAGTTATTTGAGATACCAGGTGAGTGGCCAAGAAATGAGTGCCTTTGTGCCTTCTCCTGTTCAGGTTTTCAAAATTCCTCTAGGTACTTAAGAGATAAGGGTTTTGTTTTTTTTTTCTTCTTGTAGAACATCCAAAAAATGTACAAAATATTTATAGTCACCATATGATTTTTAAAGGCAATATTCCCAGTGCAGCAAATATCTAAATATCTTTATTATAGCACACAGCTTTACCTGTTTAAAGACTTGTTTGCGTGTGCATAGGCTAGTGGAATTTTAACCTTGAAAAATATTCTCAGTGTGAGTATATATGTACAGGAGAGAGACAAGAACAGAGGCAGGAACGTGCCATACTTTTGATATTTAACTTCTCTTTGTTTATCCAGTTAGTGGCTTGTGTATATGAGTGGGAGAATCAGACCTGTTAGATGGGGAGGGGTGGTATGATGCTATTTTACAGTATCTTCAGGTTATAGATTGAGGGAAACCATAGGAATATGCTGTGTTCATTCATTTTTGATGTACAAAACAAGTTTATATTTCTCAATCTAATGTAGATATTGCATGCAAATGTGTGTGTGTGTGTGTGTGTGTGTATCTTATGACTAGACCATCAAACTTTGGAGTTGAAAGGATCCTAAAAAATTAGTCAAGTATCACAGTTACATCATACATGACAAAACACATCCATGAAAGCAAGGCACGTCCAAGCTAATCACTCCCAAAATGTAGAAAAGGATATGAAATTCAAATGTGTCCAACTGTTGCCAAAGATAGTTGATTAAATGATTGCCAGTGAATTAAAGGGCTTCTCTGGTGGCACAGTGATAAAGAATCTGCCTGCCAGTGCAGGAGACACAGGAGACATGGGTCCAATCCCTGGTTTGGAAAGATCCCCTGGAGTAGGAAGTGGCAACCCACTCCAGTATTCTAGACTTGAAGATCCCATGGACAGAGAAGCCTGGTGGGATATAGTCCATGAGGTTGCAAAGAGTCACACAACTGAGCACACACACAAAATTAAAATGTGGTTGATGTAGCATGTATGTACTTGAATTTCCTGTTCAGGACTTACTCTTTTCACCCTACTCTTTCATGTGCTAATAGTCTCATCAATGATTCAGCCCTTCTTTGCATTAATCATTGATTGGTTTGGATCTATAATATTACTCATTATTTCCCCTGGCATAATTTTTTACTAACACTACCATTGTAGTAATGTGTATGAGATTCTGTGGCTTTAAGGATCTCATTTGGAAACACAGAAATGCCTTCATGGTTATATAATATTGTTTTCTGATAGTATTTATTTATTTATTTATTATTATTTTTTTTAATTTTATTTTATTTTTAAACTTTACATAATTGTATTAGTTTTGCTAAATATCAAAATGAGTCCGCCACAGGCATACATGTGTTCCCCATCCTGAACCCTCCTCCCTCCTCCCTCCCCACACCATCCCTCTGGGAGAGTGACACTGAAACATGTAGAATATCATGTAAGAAACGAGTTGCCAGTCCAGGTTCGATGCGCGATTCTGATAGTATTTAAAGTAGCAAAGGTGGAGGGAGAACCTTTCCACTTCCCTCACCAGTGGAGTTGAGTCAGTGTTTGTTAAAGTGAGGTACATCCCTTTCCTTTTTAGAGGGGGAGAAAAACCCCTCTAGGTGACTGCTTCTCCAGGCCTCCAGTGAAATGGTTTTCTTTTGTAATTCTAACACTGTTGTTTTTTTTTAATCAGTACAAAAAAATATTTTTTAAGTTTTTGAAGAAAGCGGCCACATCCATCTTTTAAGAATATGTGCGTACTTGGTCGGTCAGTTGTGTCCAACTCTTTGCGACCCCATGGACTGTAGCCTGCCAGGCTCCTCTGTCCATGGGATTTCCCAGGCCAGAATACTGGAGTGGGTTGCCATTTCCTTCTCCAGGGGATTTTCCTGACCCAGGGATGGAACCCGCATCTCTTGCATCGCCTGCCTTGGCAGGCAGATTCTTTTCCACTCTGCCACCTGGGCTTCCCTTTAAGAATATACTCTCTTAAAATAATGAGCGGGAATAGCCATTCCTTCTGAAATTTTAAGATTGCCAGTCCTACGGTGAGAATGCCTGGGATGAAAGCTAAGCTTATTAGCTGATGTTCTTGAGGGTATTTATTTCTGTATGCCTTCATTTTCTTTTCTATAAAGTGAGGTCCCTTATAGTATTCATTTCATTGGCTCTTGGGAGAATTAGATTAGTTAATGCACATTAAAGGTACTGTATCAGATAGAATGCTTTTAGTTAAAACTCAGACTGGCTCAAGCAATGAAGGGATTTATTGTCTCAAATAACAGGTGAGTCTTCACTCTGCAGCTCACTGATTTTATCGAGGGCATTTTTTTCCCTTTTCCCTCTCTTTTTGCTGCTATTACATTGGCCATATCTTAAGATGGACTCTCCTGGTGCCTGCCACTCCTGAAGCTCCATGCTTCTTTGTTCATGTCCATTTGGACAGAGACAGAGGGGAGGGGATGACTTTTTCTCAGCATTTTTAACCAAATTCTGAGATTCTCTCTGCTTGGTACTAGCTTATGCAAGTGTCCATGTTTGACCAGTAACCTCAGCAAGGGGAATAGAGTACACTTACTTAGATCAATCTGTGATCCAAGTAGGGTCACTTCTCCAGAACCTCATGGGTTTCTAAGTGGAAAGAGGAGATGGGAGACTGGATGCCGGGACGGGGCAACTCTAAGTGTCTGGTACAAAGTAAGCATGTTTCAGAAGGTACCGTTATTAAGGAAGTAAGATTGGTTGAATGTCTACGTTATGTCCAGTGCTATATGCAGGGATCACATGGACCCTCTCACCTTTAACAGAGAGATGTTGGTATCTCCGCTAATAGATGGGGATTTCCCTGGTGAATCAGCTGGTTAAGAATCTACCTGCAATGGAGGAGACCAGCGTTCAATCCCTGGATCAGGAAGATCCCCTGGAGAAGGGAATGGCAAACCCCTCAGTTTTCTTGCCTGGAGAATTTCATGGAGGAGCCTGGCAGGCTACAGTCCATGGTGTCGCAAAGTGAACAACTAACACTTACTTAATAGATGAGGAAACTGAGGCTTAGCAAGAGTAACTTCTCCAAATCTGTAGAAGTAACTTCTACAAAGTTATTAAGTGACAGAGATGGGATTCAAATTGAGATTTTTCTCAAAACCTTTGCCACCTGTCCCAATGATTTCTTTTTTCTTGCTAAGAAAAGGGGTGATCCAGGGAAAATGACAAATGGGTTTGGTGGGAACTAAGAGAACTGATGAGGTTAATAGATTCGTATCTGACCTGAGGTTTTCCATTTAACAGATCATGACAACTGGCCCCAGGGAGCAGGGGACCCTTCTCTTGTCAAAAGCATAAAAGAGTCTTCTAACCATAAAGCCAAGCTGTAAGCTAAAGAAACATGGAAGTGTCTTTTGTCCCCAAGTGCCTTAACATCTCGACAGTGCACTTCTGTACTTTACAGGAACTCATAATCTGTATGGGAAACTCACATTCTGATTTTTTAATGTTAATCAATTACATCTGTGCAAAAGTTATTCCTGAAATAAACACATTAAGTGCCAACCAACGTCATTTGTGATCAAAAAAAAATTTTAGAAGTGGAAATTAACATAATTTATGATTATACTTTTAATTCTAAGAAAGGTCTTTGAAAAATGAAATAGTTTCAAGTTAATGATAATGGTATTATGATTTCCCATAAGGTTCACAATAAATCTAAATTGTGGCATCATTATGATTTTTACAACAATGACTCATTTTTGATGGCAAATACTTTGGGATCAATAAAGCTTTATATAATTATTGATGTGTGGTTTGTTCATGAAGTCATATTTGTACAAACCCTGTTAATAAAAAAGAAAAATGAAGTCATAAGTGGTATTTTTTTCCGTCCTTGGCTTGATATGTCTTGATTTCTTAGCCAAAGTATTCCCCTTTCTCCATGTTTCTCCTTTTATATGCAAACAAATTTTTAATTAAAATCTATGCAGCTGTATTAGGGTTCGGTATTCTTCCTTCCATTGATCCTTTCTGTCCATTGATCTTGATTTGTGGAGTGTCATCTACAAACTGTATATGTTCATTTTTTTTCTCTCTTCATCAATGAAACCTGTTTGACTTCTTCCTGTTGAAGTGAAGTAGTTTCTTTAACAGTAACACTCAGTTCAAAGCATATGATTGACCAAACTCTGAGCTGGGTGGGGCAGGGCGGTTATCGGCTGCAGAAATTGCAGAATCTGCAATTTTATCAGCATCCCAAGCAGGTCCGGGACTAGAATGAGGCTAATGAGCTGCTGTGGGTGCCGCGTGTAAGGAGGTGCTCACTCTTGTGTGTGAACAGGGGAGGATCGCCCTTGAGAGTGAGCCCAAAGCTCCCTTTAACATTGTGTGCATGCTATGTATGTAGCAGAAATCTTTTCCTCCTAGACTACATTTTAATAGTAGCCTTCTGAAGGTGATAACATCACAGCTCCTAAGAATTACAAGTTGACTTAAAGGGCAGGATGGCCCCAGCACAGGTTGGTGCAGAAAATGAAAGAACCAGGGCTTGCTTTTCAAATTACCTGTTGATGATGGTTGACGACCTCTTGTATCTCCCTAGGTTGAAATTTGCTTATTTCTGTTTAACGCATGGAGCCTGCCCTATGTAGCACTAAACTTAGCTCCAACTCCTTATTAGATCTTGTTCGACCATTGCTGTACAGCTGATCATTATCTGTGTTCTAGAATTAGAAGTCTGCACTCCAGGATTTCTGTGTGTCATAATAGTGCCTTGTCACTAATGTTCTTCTGTGACTGCACTTGGTAAATTTTGCTGTAGACTGGATGTTCCTGAATGGAACTCATTCGTTCAGCTAATAATTTGGTGCCCATTCTATGTGCTCAACATTATGGTAGGAGTTGGACGTTCAGTGGTGAAAAAGAAAAAAAAAATGTATATATATAATACAGAAATATAAATTTTAAGTTTTATTTATTTTTATTGAAGTGTGGTTGATTTATAATGTTGTATTAGTTTCAGGTGTATAGCAAAGGGATTCTCACACACACACCCACACACACATACACATATTCTTTTTCAGATTCTTTTCCATTATAGGTTATCACAAGACACTGAATATAGTTCCCTGTATTAGACAATGGGTCCTTATTTATCTATTTTGTAATAGTAGTATGTATCTATTAATTCCAGACTCCTAATTAATCCCCCCTTTCTGCTTTGTTAACCATTAATTTGTTTTCTACGGAGTCTGTTTCTATGTTGTAAATAGGTTCAGTTGTATTATTAAGATTCCATATATAAGTGATATTTGTCTCTGACGTTTCACACAGTATGGTCATCTCTAGGTCTATCCATATTGTTACAAATGGCATTATTTGACGCTTTTTATGACTGAGTAGTGTTCCACTGTGTACATGTACCATATTTTCTCTGTCAGTAGACATTTAGGTTGCTTCCATGTCTTGGCTATTATAAATAGTGCTGCTATGAACATTGGGGTGCATGTATCTTTTTGAATTAAGAGTTTTCCTCTTTTCCAGATATATGCCCAGGAGTGGGATTGTTGGATCATATGGCAACTCTATTTTTAGTTTTTAAGGAATCTCCAAGGAGAAGGCAATGGCAACCCACTCCAGTACTCTTGCCTGGAAAATCCCATGGAAGGAGGGGCCTGATAGGCTGCAGTCCATGGGGTCGTGAAGAGTCGGACACGACTGAGCGACTTCACTTTCACTTTTCACTTTCATGCATTGGAGAAGGAAATGGCAACCCACTCCAGTGTTCTTGCCTGGAGAATCCCAGGGATGGAGAGCCTAGTGGGCTGCCGTCTATGGGGTCGCACAGAGTCGGACACGACTGAAGCGACTTAGCAGCAGCAGCATACTGTTTTCCATAGTGGCTGTACCAGTTTACATTCCCACCAGCACGATAGGAGGGTTCCCTTTTCTCTGCACCCTCTCCACCATAAAATTCTCTATTATTTTAAGTGCTAACAAGGATAAGGTCATGGTACTAAAGGCATATAAGAAAGAAAGGAAGAAAAGGACATCTAAGGGTAAAAAAAAAACATTTCTATAGTTACTCATGTCAAAAGAGGTTGTTGATAAGATGACCTTTGTGGATGTTATCACCTCTCTCTCTCTCACACACACACACACACACGCACTGGTCTTTTTGTTTGCGGCTTGTGTTAGTTCAGGTTCTCAGAGAAGAAGATGCCAAGACACGGTAAAACGTGCATGAGATGTCTGGAGAATGTGCCCATGGAGGATAAAGGGCAGGGAGCCCAAGAAGGCATCCATAGCCTTCAGACCATGATGGTGTCTAACACTTGTAGAAGAGGGAGGGAGAGAGGAATGGGCAGGAAACACCTCGGGTTGCAGCCAGAGTTGCGACGTGTGTGAGATCACAGTCACAGTGGGGCAAAAGGGTATCAGGAGGTGCTCAGTGGGTCACCTGCTCCACATGTGCCCTTCCTCCCTGTCCCCACTCTGTAAAAGTAGCTGTGATTCCTCCTGCTGGTGATGGCAATGCCTTTTCTCACCAGCTGGTACCTGGTCACAGGAATCAGTTTCAGTTCAACGGAACCTGGCTGTGTTCCTTGGCAAGAATTGCCCTTTGGGACTAGGATCTCCAAAACTGCAGAGTCCAGAACCGCAGGGATAAGGCCCACAGTGGGTCTTAGCGGGTGATGGCAAGTAGGGCCACTACCACTTCCATTCCTTGGTTCCCAACATGTTCCCAAAGCCAATGAGGACATGCATCCTGAAAGATGGTGCCCCATCCTTTCAGAGGGTCGATGGTACTTCTGCTGTGTCTTGATTATTGTAGTCCTGTTGTGAGGCTAGTTTTCTCTGGAAGTCTGGGGTATGATACAATCAATGGTTCCATGATCAGGGGACCCACTTTGATCACCTGGTTGGATATTGGTGCACGGGATTCCATAGCTGTATATTCCACCTTGTATAAGCCCCTAGATCAGTGATCCTCAACCTTTTTGGCCTCAGGGACCAGTTATGTGGAAGACAGTTTTCCAGACTGTGTATTGGAGAGAGGATTTCCAGATGATTCAAGTGAGTTACATTTTTTATATACTTTATTTTTGTTATTATTACATCAGCTCCACCTCAGACCATCAGGCATTAGATCTTGGAATTGGAGACCCTTGTCCTAGATAGCGGTGGTATCTGAGTCCCTGTGAACAGGAAAGTCAAACTCTTACCTGGAATGGTAGGGCTTCCCTGGCAGCTCAGCTGGTAAAGAATCTGCCTGTAATGCAAGAGACCCTGGTTTGATCCCTGGGTCAGGAAGGTCCCTTGGAAAAGGGAACAACTACCCACTCCAGTATTCTTGCCTGGTGAGTTTCATGGACAGAGGAGCCTGTCAATGGGGGTCACAAAGAGTCGGACACAACTGAATCACATTCACTTTCTTTCACTTAACTGGAATGGTATCTGTCATTATAAGGCATGACACAAATACCACACAGTCATTTAAACAGGAAAAGTTTAATGTGAAGAATCATTAACCACAGCAGCGGACTGGATAGTAGGAAGTGAACACAATTTTAAAGACTATAGGAGTAGTAGAAGAACTGGCTGTGACTGGGCTGATAGGAAGAGAAGAGCTTCTCCCACCCACTCACCCAAGGCTGACAGACCCTGTTTGGAGGGGATAGCTCTGGTTTACTGGATGGCTGAGAAGTCACTAGTCATCTATGGGGCTTTGCTGGTGGAATTTGCTAGAAATCTGCCCTCTGGAATTTGCTTGAAATTTGCCCTTTAGGGTGCCAAGGCAGCTGCTGCTATTGCTGACCCAAGTGCATTGCTGACTGGGGGCTGCCAGGTAATCAGTAGAGGAAGCACTGAACTGGGAAGCAAAACCCTTTCCCTTGTGCAGTGTCTCTCCATCGAAGTTTCAGCACTCGCTGGCAAAGGAGAGGCTACTTAAAAGGCCTAGATGCTTTTTCACAGAGCTGAGAAGCAGTATGGATGTGAGAGTTGGACTGTGAAGAAAGCTGAGTGCCGAAGAATTGATGCTTTTGAACCGTGGTGTTGGAGAAGATTCTTGAGAGTCCCTTGGACTGCAAGGAGATCTAACCAGTCCATTCTAAAGGAGATCAGCCCTGGGTGTTCATTGAAAGGACTGATGCTAAAGCTGAAACTCCAGTACTTTGGCCACCTCATGAGAAGAGTTGACTCATTAGAAAAGACCCTGATGCTGGGAGGGATTAGGGGCAGGAGGAGAAGGGGACGCCAGAGGATGAGATGGCTGGATGGCATCACCGACTTGATGGACATGAGTTTGAGTGAACTCCGGGAGTTGGTGATGGACAGGGAGGCCTGGCGTGCTGCGATTCATGGGGTTGCAGAGTCGGACACGCCTGAGTGACTGAACTGAACTGAACTGAACCGAGAAGCAGTACATCCATAAGCATCAAGACAGCCCTTTCCAAAAGAAGTTTTGCTCAGTCCACAGCTGTCACGTCAGTCAGTCCACAAGTCTTTTAGTTGGGCCTTTTTGATTTTCTGGTGGCTCAGACAGTAAAAATCACTACAGATTGTAACTGCAACCATGAAATTAAAAGATGCTTGCTCCTTGGAAGAAAAGCTCTGACAAACCTAGACAGGGTATTAAAAAGCAGAGACATTACTTTGCCAACAAAGGTCCACATGGTCAAAGCTATGGTTTTTTCCAGTAGTCGTGTATGGATGTGAGAGTTGGACTATAAAGAAGGCTGAGCGCTGAAGAATTGATGCTTTTGAACTGTGGTGTTGGAGAAGACTCTTAAGAGTCCCTTGGAGTGTAAGGAGCTCATCAAACCAGTCAATCTGAAAGAAAATCATTTTGATTTTGAATTTGAATAGTCATTGAAAGGACTGATGCTGAAGTTGAAGCTCCAATACTTTGGCTGCCTGATGTGAAGAGCTGACTCATTAGAAAAGACCCTGATGCTGGGAAAGATTGAAGGCAGGAGGAAAAGGGGATGACAAAGGACAAGATGGTTGGATGGCATCACTGACTCGATGGACATGAGTTTGAGCAAGCTCCAGGAGATGGTGAAGGACAGGGAAGTCTGGCATGCTATAGTCCATGGGGTCACAAAGAGTTGGGCACGACTGAGTGACTGAACAACAGATGGTAAAGAATCTGCCTGCAGTTGTGAGAGACTTGGGATCAATCCCTGGATTCGAAAGATGCCCTGGAGAAGGAAATGGCAACCCACTCCAGTATTCTTGCCTGGAGAACTCCATGGACAGAAGAGCCTGGCAGGCTATAGTCCATGGACTTGCAAAGAATCAGACACAAATGAGTGACTAACACATATATACTTTGCTTTCCAATGGAATACAGACAGACTTCAAAACTCCCCTTTTAAAAGCCTTTTAAAAATCAGATACTGTGTTCTTAAGATAAAAGCCTAAAAAAAGAAGCCATCTTTGTTTCATGTCAACATTAAAATTAGAGTACTAAATCAATACAACTGATAATTTGAAAGCTTAAGATATGAGGAAAGAGTATCAGCTATATAGTCCTGGAAGCAAACTTTACGTTCACCAATACACCCCCATGACTTGAATCTCTTTTCAGTGTCATGCTCCTTCTTATCTGTATCAAAACTCATACTGAGCAACGAGTTATGGGTTGCAAAAGAGGATTTCTTTTTGCACCTATCTATAAGTCTTTGTCTATAAATTAAAAACAAACAAGTGCTGTCCCATTTGTTTTTAACACTACCGGGTGCTTGGCTCAAAAGTGTCCCCTTGTGGTTATTGGTGGAACACCAGCCTGTCTGAACAGCACCTTTTTGGGTTTCTAAGATCTGGCTGCAGAGCTTCAACTTGAGCTGTGGTTTCCTCTCGGGATTTCTTCTCCACTCCTAGTTTACAAGGGTTCCACTTCACCAAGTGGCTGTTCATTGAAATAAGAAGGAAGATTTGAACCATATTCAAAAAAGTCGTATTAGATCAAAAGCTAGTGATTAAATCACTAGCTAGCGTGTTAGGTCAAAAGCTAGCCCTTGTTTTGAGACAGTCATCTGAAGGGCTACTTATCTCCAGTTATCTAAAGGGATATTTTGAATCTTGTGGACAACACTGTTTATGACTTGTATGGCAACTAAATGCATCTGTTGGTTAGCCCAGTCATGCCCCTCTGAGTAAGAGGCACGCCTGCCCTCTGCCCTAGTAGGAGTTTAGATTGCGGGGACCTGCCAGGTCCTGATGGTTTCATCATCAGCACTGCATTCCTGGACATCTCCTGATTCCTCCTCTGCCCTCTCACCTAGTTCTGAAAGGTGAGCCTCCTCACCTTTGTTCAGCCTCCAAACCTCCTTTCGTGGAGGCTGTCAGTTCTCTAAAAGGAAACATTTCAAAATGTTTGAAGCCACTTGGCTGAGGTTGTCAATAAGTGAAAGTGTTAGTTGCTCAGTCATGTCCGACTCTTTGTGACCCCATGGACTGTAGCCCGCCAGGGTTCTCTGTCGATGGAATTCTCCAGGCAAGAGTACTGAAGTGGCTAACCATTTCCTTCTCCAGGGGATCTTCCCAACCCAGGAATTGAACCTGAGTCTCCTGCATTGGCAGATGGGGTCTTTACCACTGAGCCTCCAAGGAAGCCCTGAGGTCATTAATAACCTTTATGCTAATTGCTGCCTTGTATCATCTCCCCCTTCTTATTTTGTCCTTTACTGTCCATTTCTGCAGAGCTCTTGGTGGGCTCTCTTTCCATGAGTTATGGATTTTAGAGTCTGCCGGAGTCCCAACTGCCTGGGTTCAAATCCTAGCTTCTACCACTTAATTACTCTGGTGACAGCTTTGAGATAATTGAGGAATTTGAATGTGGATTGATTATTAGTAGATAATGTCAAATAATTACTGGTCATTTTGTTAGATTTGCTAATAATATGGCAGTTACATTTTTTTTTAATGCCTTTACCCATTAGGGAAGAAATATTGGTTTTGGGATTTGCCTTAAAGTACTCCAGTTTAGGAAAAGATGGTGGTGGGGAGGCAGGAAGCAGACGAAACAACATTGGAAGCATGGTAGTAATTGTTAAAGCAAGGTGACAGATACTCTAGATGCCATGTATGTATATATATACAGTATATGGCTGATCCGACTAGTCTCTTTGCATCTGGATAAGTTTAGAAATTCCCCAAATAAAAAACTGTATATAGATGATCTTATTTGCAAGGCAGAAATAGAGACACAGATATAGGGAACAAAGTGTGGACACCAAGCAGGGGGAAGAAGGGTGGGATTAACTGGGAGACTGGGATTGACATATACACACTTGATACTGTGTATAAGGTGGCTCAGTGGTAAAGAGTCTGCCTGCAATGCAGGAGACCTGGATTCCATCCCTGGGTCTGGAAGATCCCCTCGAGGAAGGCGTGGCAAACCACTCCAATATTCTTGCCTGGAGAATCCCATGGACAGAGGAGTATGGCAGGTTATAGTCCATGGGGTCGCAGAGTCAGACATGACTGAAGTGACTTAGCATGCATGCATGCTTAAATTAGATAACTAATGAGAACCTACTGCATAGCACAGGAAACGACTCAGTGTTGACCTAAATAAGAAGAATATCCAAAAAAGAGGGGATATATGTATGCATATAGCTGATTCACTCTGCTGTACAGTAGAAGCTAATACAACATTGTAAAGCAATTATGCTCCAATAAAATTTAAAAAAATAAACAGAAAATAAAAATGGTCTCATTAATTACTTGGATAGAGGGTGACATGGGCAAGAGTTAATTGGTTATAAGTAAGGATTATTTGGGAGAAACAGGAAGACTTTTCACTGGACAGCTAGTGGTTTATGTGACAGAGGGCATGGGAGACCAATTCCAAATGGAATATGTATTTGGTGATACAAAGCCATTGCTTCTTAAACTGAATTCTGCCCTATAGACCTTGGATATAACCCATTCAAACTCCTGGCCAGCCTCCTACACTGGCTTAGTCAACATGACTAGTTAGTTCTAATACAAGCCAGTTAAGGAAACATGGAGGGTTGCAAGAGATGGACTCCATCTGATATTCTGATAACGCTGATATACTTGAGTTCATATATTTGAATGGGGACATGATGTCCAGTTGGTATAGAAAAACTCAAATCAGCAAAGTAAAAACAATATTCCTGGCTTCTGTTGCATATTTTGAATCATTCTGTTTCTTTTTTCATCTGCCCTGACTGAATCACACATTTATTTAGAGTTTGTAGTTCTAAGCATGACTCAACAGAATCACCTTCTTTCAAATGCTACTAATTACCATGGACTTAAATAGCAAAGATTTTTTAAAAAGTCATTTCTATGGGTGATTCAGAGTAGATGTTAACCAGAATTCCTTACCCTCTAATTTTAACACTGAAGTAAGAGCTATATATCAAATCTTTGCTTTGTTAGGTTTCTTCAGTTCCCTGTTAGGCTTCTTCAGCTTCTTCTTAAACCAAGAAGTATAGTCTATTTCTTCCTGCAAGAAGATTCACTTGTGAGGCATTGAGTGTGTATTTGGGGTTAGTGGGATTGACTGTGGCGAGAAGGGAAAAGTGATGGAGCAGCCTTCTCTTCTACATCGTTGAGATGGAGATTAGGGGACCTCAGAGGGTGGCTACCTTTATCTGATTCTTACTAATTAGTTCTTACTATTTCATTTGGAGGAATGAAACTACAGAGATTTCAGTGGATACAGAAGAGTACATTTTGCCGAACAAGCATGTGTGTGTGTGTGTGTGTGTGTGTAGGAATGGGCCTTGTAGTTGGCTTTTGAGCTCAAATTGGAGAATAGAAAATACATTGCCCACAAACTGCAGAATCACTAATGATGGATAATAATAACTAGCCTTTATTGAGTGATTACTATATGCCAGACAATGCCAAGCACTTTCCATGAATGACCTTATTTTAACCATACAAAAACCATGTGAAGTAGGTTTCATCAGTAACAGTATTTTACAATGAGGAAACTGGCATAAACAAGCAAGTAACTTGTTTAAGATCTCAGTTAGCAAATGGCAGAAGTAGAATTTGAATTAAAGGAATTTAGCTTTAGAGCCTGTGACCAATGCAGTATACTGAGAATGACTAGAACCAAGACATCAAGAAATAATTTTTGAAATAAAATTTTGAAAAAATTTTAATGGAACTATTTGAACACATGTTAAAGTAAAGAGAATAATATCATCATGCCCCAACCCAGTTTTAATAATGATCTATATTTTTCCAAATTTTTATTTCTCTCCTACTTGATTTTTAAGTATTTTAGGGCAAATTCCATATGTCCTGTCATTTCTCAGAAAGTTAATTTTAATCTAATTGAAAATATTAATGTGAACAGAAAAACATAGATCACTGTCAAAAGTGGGACAGTGATTCACCATGATAGCATAAGAAAAACCCACGTGGCCAGCAACAGCAGTGCTCACCTACCACTGGCCATAAGGCACACGCCCCCTCCTTGGGCTGCAAATGTTTGCTTTGCTCGGCGTCTTGCTTGGTGTATACATCCCTCTTTTGCAGAAGGATACATCAGACTGTCAGTCCTAAATTAAACCACTTCTCTTTCCTCCAAAACCATGTCCAAAAATAAATAAATTTTGATTTTCTGGGCAGCTTTGATAAAGGGAACTAATGGGCTGGTCTGGTGCGTAGGAATTTTCAGCCAGTTTGAGAGCTGTGTGTAAGTCTAGGCTACATCCTTCAACTTCTGGTGAGTTTGTGAGCATGACTCAGCATCCCTAAATTCTGAGAACTCTGGAGAGACAGATACAAGTTTGAGTTTCTAGACCTGCAAACAGGTTTGTTACTAGACCTGGAGTGCCAGCCTTTGGGCAGCGGGAAGTGTTCATCACACTTCCTGACTGGTTTTAATCGTTTGCCTTGTCTGCTCTAACTTAGCAGTCTCAATCCTTCTTCTTGTTTATTTTTTAGTATTTATTTATTTATTATTTGGCTGCGCCAGGTCTTAGTTGTGGCACGTGGGATCTTTCATTGCATCACACAGACTCTTCAGTTGTAGTGCATGGATTTAGCTGCTCTGCAGCATGTGGGATCTTAGTTCCCTGACAAGGGATTGAACCCGTGTCCCCTGCATCACAAGTCGGATTCTTAACCGCTGGGCCACAGGGAATTCCCCCAATGCTACTTTATATCACCTTCCATGAAACTACCTGAGTCCTTTTATTTTAAAAGTAAATAATTGAGAACATGACATGTCCTTTTGATTGTATTACTATCTTAATTAGAATTGCTATTTGTAAATATTGAGTGGTCTACATAGTTCTATATTCTGATAGGGTAAATAATCAGAAATACAATTCTCTTTCTCTCTGAGATAGATAGATAGATCTGTCTTTGCTTTTTTCCTCTTTTTAAGATGTGGCCATATATATTATATGGAGAAGGAAATGGCAACCCACTCCAGGATTCTTGCCTGGGAAATCCCATGGACAGTGGATCCTAGTGGGCTACAGTCCATGGGGTCACAAGAGTCAGACATGATTTAGCAACTAAATCACCACCACCATATATATATATATTAATATAATATAATTAATTATAGTACATATATAATATAGCTTGCCATTTTACCCATTTCTAGGTATGCGATCCTTATTTTACTTATAGGCAACCCTAAGGCAGAATTCCAATTTCTCGAATCAGCTCAGTTCAGTCGCTCAGTTGTGCCCGACTCTTTGCGACCCTGTGAATCGCAGCACGCCAGGCCTCCCTGTCCGTCATCATCTCCTGGAGTTCACTCAAACTCACGTCCATTGAGTCGGTGATGCCATCCAGCCATCTCATCCTCTGTTGTCCCCTTCTCCTCCTGCCCCCAATCCCTCTCAGCATCAGAGTCTTTTCCAATGAGTCAACTCCGCATGAGGTGGCCAAAGTACTGGAGTTTCAGCTTTAGCATCATTCTTTCCAAAGAACACCCAGGGCTGATCTCCTTTAGGATGGACTGGTTGGATCTCCTTGCAGTCCAAGGGACTCTCAAGAGTCTTCTCCAACACCACAGTTCAAAAGTAAATTCAAATATTTATTACATTGATGGTATACAAATACAAATTTTCAAACTTCAAGTTTGTTTGAGAAAATATCCAGAATATAGCAAGATCAAGTAGAATTAAATTAATACACAATAACTGGAAAAACATCAAAATATGACATTTAAATCCTGCCTAGAAAGATCAAGTAGAAATTTTGCTGTTGATTTGTGTATATTTTTGGATTGTCTAAGTTTTTTGGAGTCAATTCATAAAAGGCATCTTTGGTTTACAAACAACACACTTCAAATGTAGTTTATTTCAATCTAAAGCACATGTTTTATATTTACATGAAATTTTAGCTAGTTAGTTTTAATGCAAGATATAAATTCTTGTATGGAATTCAAAATGCCATGCTTCAAATTTTAAATTTTTAGATTGAAGAAGTTGTACTGAAGAAAAAATAAAGAACATTGCGTTCTTGAAAATTCAGGTAAACATTAATATTTTAAATGTCCTTATATAGTACATTTTAAATGTGTTTTGAAATTTAGAAAGCATTTTATACAAAATCTTCAAATTTGGAATTTTTAAAAAAACAACGAAATTTATAAGTGCTTCTTTTTTCAGAGAGGATGGGAGACGGGATAGTCGATTTGACTCTCACTTGTCTAGAACATGAACTTTTGCTATTTCTTGTTTTCCAAATACCAAACACATTAAAGGAAAACAATCAGATGCAGTTATTCATGTTTTACCAATAAAAGATGAATGATTTTCATCAAGTATTTTTAAAAATTGTTCGTTTGGAGTGTGCCTTTTCAAATCATTCTGGAGATTCTAAAATCTCTGAACATAATTTTTTATTTCAACAAATTTTCAAGGCTGTGTGAGTCACAATATTTCCAACTCCTTTTGAAGGAAAATACCCTTTAGTTTTAAATAGAAATTACTCGTTACATTTAAATGAGTTGCTTATAGTTATACATAATTTTGATTTATTCAGTGTCTGCTTGACTAGATTTTGATTTAATTTTGATCTACATTTAAATGAATTGCTTATAGTTATACATAATTTTGATTTACTTGACTAGATGCTTGATTTTAAAAACAAATAGTAGTAGCTGACTTGCCTTGTGTAATCTAAATTTGCTTTGAGGACAGAGTAACAATATTTTGATGATACCTAGTTACTCAGAAGGGGCTTCCCTGGTGGCTCAATGGTAAAGAATCTGCTTGTCAGTGCAGGAGATTCAGGGTTTGATCCCTGGGTCTGGAAGATCCCCTGGAGAAGAAAATGTCAACCTGTTCCAGTATTCTTGCCTGGGAAATCTCAAGGACAGGAGCCTGGCTGGCTACAGTCCATGAGGTTGCAAAGAGTCGGACATGACTTAGCGACTAAACAAGTTACTCGAAAGTGAAGGCTCCTGCACTGGAGGGTTAGTTTTAATATAGTACACTGCTTCCAAAGAAGTTTTTTAAAAAGTCATTTTTATTTTAAAAAATGGAGGTGAAATTGACATAAAATTAATTTTAAAATGAACGATTCAGTGGCATTTAGTATGTTCACAGTGTTCTGTAACCACCACCTCTATCTAGTCCCAAAATATTCCCAAAGGGAAACTCCATAAAGCAGTTGCTCTGCATTTCCCCACTCTGCATCCCTGGCAACAATCAGGCAGAGTTCTGTCCCAATGCATTTACCCACTCTGGGATATGTCGGGTATATGGAATTGTACAATATGTGATACTTGGTGTCTAGCTTTTTTCATGTACCATAATGCTTTTGAGGTTCATCCAAATTGTAGCATGCATTTTTAATCAATTTATGTAGGTGAGATTGCCTCCACTGTTGGACAGAATTAATTCTCTTAACCTTATTTATAGGATGTTCCTTCTTAAGAGCAAAAGGATTTTGTGATGATGCCTAGAGAACTTAATATGTTTTACTCTGATAAAAGGAGGAAGAAAATAAAGATCAGCCTATCTCACTCTGAAGTAGTCTGATACAAGAATTCCTGGCATTTTCAGAGGAAGGAAATTCTGAGCTCATGGAATGACCAGGGGTATAGATTTAGGTCTCGGGGTTACCAGGCAATGGATGCCATGACGTGCCACCCAGATCTTCTTCAGGAAGAAAGGAGTTACTGGGGCGACTACTGCAAGTGCTACCAGCGGTCAGCCCTCAGCAGCTACCAGGCCCCTGCCGGCCAATCTCAGCGGGAGAGCTGCCCTAGCCAAGGTCATGTTCCCTTTCCAGGTGGCCCTCATCCAAAGGTTGATATCATGGCGGTAGAAAGGCTAAGCCCTCTTGTACCAACACAGAACAGCTCAGCTGTGAAGTCCGCATAGAGCTGGCTGAGACCCGGCGCTGCTGCCTTTTCTTCCCTTCCTTTCCACAGGTGTTGATTCCATGAGTGCTCCTCACTAAGCCTCCTATACCTCTGAGTACTCCCAGCTAGACCTCCTGTAAGACATGTGCTCTCCATTGTTTGTTGTTTAGTCCCTAAGTCATGTCTGATTCTTCCCAAAGACTGAAGCCTGCCAGGTTCCTCTGTCCGTGGGATTTTCCAGCAAGAATACTGAAGTGGGTTGCCATTTCCTTCTCCAGGGGATTTTTCTGAGCCAGGGATGGAACCTATGTCTCCTGCATTGGCAAGTGGATTCTTAACCACTGAGCTATCTGGGAAGCCCTGTGCTTTCCATTATGCCTCCTGTAAGCCCTGAGTGATTCCTGCTAATCTTCTGTAAACTCACTCCTTCTCAGAGTCTGCTTCCCTGGAAACCCAATGTATAGTCCCAAATTTTGCATGGTTCCACCAGGCATTCCAGGAAATGAAGTCAGTCACCTTCTCTAAGCTGAGAAGCTTAGCTTTTTCCTACTGGAGACTTGCCATTGTACCAGAGATCACCTCTCCAAGTTAAAATAATTTCTCCTTTCAAGGTCTTTAAAGCAACATCTCTTCTGGATATTGGATGGGGAGCAATTAAGGATTTTTTTTTTTTTTTTTGGTAAGTCTTATTTGACTTGGACTATAAAGGAAACTGAGTGCTGAAGAATTGATGCTTTTGAACTGTGGTGTTGCAGAAGACTCTTGAGAGTCCCTTGGACAGCAAGGAGATCCAACCAGTCCATCCTAAAGGAGATCAGTCCTGAATATGCAGTGGAAGGACTGATGTTGAAGCTGAAACTCCAATACTTTGGCCACCTGATGCGAAGAACTGACTCACTGGAAAAGACCCTGATGCTAGGGAAGACTGAAGGCAGGAGGAGAAGGGGACGACAGAGGATGAGATGGTTGGATGGCATCTGTTGACTCAGTGGACATGAGTTTGAGCAAGCTCTGGGAGTTAGTGATGGACAGGGAGGCCTGGTGTACTGCAGTCCGTGGGGTCGCAAAGAGTCGGACATGACTGAGGGACTGAACTGATTTCCCATGGAAATTATTCTCCCATCTGGCCAAGATGTGCATGTTCAAGGGTTCTTTTGCCTTGTCAAGGGTCTCAGTCGTGCTAGGAATCAGGAAGGGGATATACTCAAATTTGGGGTTAAATTGTTATACCAGTTCCTCATTTTTATAATACATTTTCTAGAGGCAGAAAACCATCAGTGTTTAATATGACCTGGGCAAGGATGGGTCTCCCTTTAACTGAGGAGTCCTTATGATTAAAGTAGCCTACAGACAAAAAATAAAGTCTGACACTGTTTCTACTGTCCCCATCTATTTGCCATGAAGTGATGGGACCAGATGCCATGATCTTAGTTTTCTGAATGTTGAGCTTTAAGCCAACTTTTTCACTCTCCTCTTTCACTTTCATCAAGAGGCTTTTTAGTTCCTCTTCACTTTCTGCCATAAGGGTGGTGTCATCTGCATATCCGAGGTTATTGATATTTCTCCTGGCAATCTTAATTCCAGCTTGTGCTTCTTCCAGCCCAGTGTTTCTCATGATGCACTCTACATATAAGTTAAATAAGCAGGGTGACAGTATACAGCCTTAACGTACTCCTTTTCCTATTTGGAACCAGTCTGTTGTTCCATGTCCAGTTCTAACTGTTGCTTCCTGACTTACATATAGGTTTCTCAAGAGGCAGGTCAGGTGGTCTGGTATTTCCATCTCTTTCAGAATTTTCCACAGTGATCCACACAGTCAAAGTCTTTGGCATATCTTTTGGGTTCCAAAATCACTGCAGATGGTGACTGCAGCCATGAAATTAAAAGACGCTTACTCCTTGGAAGGAAAGTTATGACCAACCTAGATAGCATATTCAAAAGCAGAGACATTACTTTGCCAACAAGGGTCTGTCTAGTCAAGGCTATGGTTTTTCCAGTGGTCATGTATGGATGTGAGAGGTGGACTGTGAAGAAAGCTGAGCGCCGAAGAATTGATGCTTTTGAACTGTGGTGTTGGAGAAGACTCTTCAGAGTCCTTTGGACTGCAAGGAGATCCAACCAGTCCATTCTGAAGGAGATCAGCCCTGGGTGTTCTTTGGAAGGAATGATGCTAAAGCTGAAACTCCAATACTTTCGCCACCTCATGCAAAGAGTTGACTCATTGGAAAAGACTCTGATGCTGGGAGAGATTGGGGGCAGGAGGAAAAGGAGATGACAGAGGATGAGATGGCTGGATGGCATCACCGACTCGATGGACATGAGTTTGAGTGAACTCTGGGAGTTGGTGATGGACAAGGAGGCCTTGTGTGCTGCGATTCATGGGGTTGCAAAGAGTCGGACATGACTGAGCGACTGAACTGAAGTGAACTGATAGACAAAAAAAAGAAACCAGGGCAACTTATCCGTATAGGGTGTATAGGAAAGATGTACATGGAGGGTGGCTCTATGTAAAAACCCTGCCTGAAGTGACAAACACCTTTCTAGATTGGAAACAGCTCAGGCAGAGTTGATGTGGGGTTCAGCAAGGGAAGGGAGAATGGAGTTTACAGACTTTAAGTAGCAGTCTTTACAGTCATAGGAAAGGACCCTCATGGCTTATACTGAAAAGAGCCTCAACTCCAGCCAAGCAGAGCATTAAGCATCTATCAGCTTGCTGAGTTTCACTCTTTCCTTGTCCAAATACTGGCATATGGTGCTACTCTGTGATGGAGGGGCAGAAGACCACCTCCCTTCAGATACAACTCACTGCCGCTGGTGTTCTGGTACTGGCCTCTCTCCTTCCTGCTCTGTCCTATGTGTTCCAGCTTGTCCCCACCCCTGCTCCTCACACTCATACTCAGCCTCCGTCTCTATGTAGAACAATGTAGTTCTCTTTTTCCCCCTTTTCTACACCATTTGTCAGAGGGAATCTTTACACAGCCCAACGACCTATTAACACCTTTCACCAAATGAAGACTGTTCTTTTTTTTATTATTATTATTGTTAATAGCAGTTTTATTTGTCATAGACAAAAACAGGAAATAACCCAGATATTATCCAGTGGGTGAATGGATAAACAAACTGTGATCCATTAAAATAAAAAGGAGCAAACTTACTGATACACTTAACAACCCAGATGGATTTAGAGAGCTAAGCTCAATGAGGAAAGCCATTTCCCGAAGGCTACATATTGTGTGACTTCATTTGTATAACATTTTGGGTTTTTTGGCTGCACATCCACGGCTTGCAGGATCCTAGTTCCCCCAGCAGGGATCGAACTGTGCCCCCTGCCATGAAGGCTCAGAGTCCTAACCACTGGTCCTCCAAGGAAGTCCTTTATATAACATTTTTGAGATGACAGTTAACACAAGTGGAGTACAGAATCGTGGTTGCCAGAGGTTGGTGAGAGGGTGGAGCAGGAAGGAAACAGGTGTGTCTATGAAGGGCAACCTGCAGGATTCTTGAGTCTATGGAAACGTTCTGTACTGAGATGAGCTGTGTGGGTGTCAATATCCTGCTTGGGATATGTGCCACATATTTCCCACAAGATGGGAAAACTCAAATCTCTCTGCATTATTTCTTGTAATTATCTCAAAATAAAAAGTTTAACATAAAAAAACCTAAATGAATGAGATTATAACAGATTCTGTATTGGGAAAAAGAGTTGATGTAAAGGACAATATTGGGGCAACTGGCAAAGTTTGAATATTGATTGTGTATGTTTAAAAATAATGTTGTATTAATATTAAATTCTTTGAACTTAATAATTACACTGGGGTTATATAAGGACATATTTTAGTCCTGGCAGATACATTAGATTATTTAGGGCTGATGAATCTCGACTGCTGCAATTTTATCTCAAATAGGCCAAACCCCCCCCAAAACTGACAACATACATAGATATAGGGGTGTGTAGGTGTGTATAAAAGAGCAAAATAATAAAGCCAAATGTGCCAAAATGATGTTCTGGGAAATTGTATGCGTACCTTTGGATCTATGTCTTCCAGCTGTTTCAAAGATAGATTTATTAAAGTTGATAAAATGCAAAATAAAATATTAAAATGCAAAACCCAAAGCACTTCCACTTTAAGCATTTTACCTACATTCCTCCTTTTATGTAAGTCAAGAAATATATGTAATAGCCTCTGCTCTTTTCTATGGTTTTCAAGCTAACAGATCAAGTAGTAGTGGTTAATAAGGTCAAATGAAAGATTAAAAGAGTAATCAGTGCTGTTTGGCCCATGCAAGTCAAGAGAAGAGAGGAGTTATCGCTCAGTTGAGTAGTGCCCTATACAGGTTTAGAGGTTAGCCTTGTGCCAGTTTGAACCTCCAAATTGAATGCGCTGTGCGCTTAGTCACTCAGTCGTGTCCGACTCTTTGTGACGCCATAGACTGTAGCCCGCCAGGCTCCTCTGTCCACGGGGATTCTCCAGACAAGAATACTGGAGTGGGTTGCCATTTCTTTCTTTCATTCAATTCCAAATTGAATACTACAATTCAATTGGCCCTTTAAGCTAACGATCCTTAGCCCCATCTCCAGAGAAACTGTAGTTCATTTACAACAGAGGCCCACAAGGTGGCAGCATAGAGAATTAGAGGGGGTTTACATGTAACCTTCATGGGGAAATTTCAGTTCAGTTCAGTCGCTCAGTCGTGTGCAACTCTTTGCGACCCCATGGACTGCAGCACGCCAGTCTTCCCTGTCCATCACCAACTCCCAGAGCTTGCTCAAACTTATGTCCATCGAGTCGATGATGCCATCCAAATATCTCATCCTCTGTCGTCCCCTTCTCCTGCCTTCAACCTTTCCCAGCATCAGGGTGCTTTCCAACGAGTCAGCTGTTTGCATTAAGTGGTCAAAGTATTGGAGCTTCAGCTTCAGCATCAGTCGTTCCAATGAATATTCAGGACTGATGGGGAGATTCAACTAGTCCGTTTACAGTGGTAGAACTTGTGTGGAAAAGTTGCAGAGTTCTGGTCTGTTTATGTATCTCTGTGAGTGTTGTGGAGAAAGAGGTAACATAAATGAATGGGAAAATGAAGAATCATTGGCATAAATTTGTCTATTAACATGCATATTGGTAAGATCTGGGTTTAAGTTGGGGCAAACTTTCAGGGGCCTTTCATAGCAAATATGAAAGGTGGTCACGTTTTCTCCATTACTGTGGTTTTTGATGCATGTCTTACACAACTTTGTGTCACCTTGTGTATAGCAGATGTTTAATAAGTGTTTGTTTATTTTTTGGTGCATCAAGCTGCCTCCCTTTATTCAGATAAAATAGCTGTATGTTTTGATGAATGTAACAACCAGCCTCCAGTTTATTACACCCACAAGACAGTGATTAATGCTGCTTCAGAATTATCAAATTTTCTGCTATTGAAAAGTGAAAGTGTTAGTCGCTCAGTCGTGTCCAATTCTTTGCGACCTATGGACTGTAGCTCGCTAGGGTCCTCTGTCTATGGAATTCTCCAGGCAAGAATACTGGAGTGGGTAGCCAATCCCTTCTCCAGGGGATCTTCCTGACCCAGGGATCAAACCCCGGTCTCCTGCATTACAGGTGGATTCTTTACCATCTGAGCCACCAGCACTAAAAAATGTTTATTAAGGTGCGTTTAATTGGATTAGGAATAATTGTGGCATGATGGAAGGGTCTTGGTTTATGTTTAACTTTAGTTCGGTGGAATGTAGAGAGACTTTAGAGAATGTAGAATTCTTGGGATTGTAGGAGTAGGTGGTCTTCCAGAGGTGGGAAAAGGTCTCATTCTACATTACATCTGAAGATGTGAGAATTGAAGCTGCTCTGGGTATCTGAAAAGTGTTTATTGTAGCAGAATAGTTAGTATGACAGTAGAGTTAGATAAATGTATAGTTAGATGTGGGAATATAGTAAGAGTGGGGGTATTGTTAGAAGGAGCAGTATAATTAGCTATGGGAACATGGTTGGGTATGGCAAGGTAGCTAACTGGGGGAGCCTAGTTAGTAAATGTCCAACAGGACAGTCAGCTATGAGAGCATAGTGAGGCATAGCAGGTAAACGTGGGAAGTCAGGAGTGAAGTAAGAAAGGGCACATTGCAAGAATCAAATGATGGGTGTGTTGGGGCATGGATGAACCACTTGTTTCATTATTTTCCAGTTTTTGCTCTGTGTCGTGCTCTGAAGATGAGTACTATTTATTTTTCGTCTTTAATTTCATAAGAAGTTGAGCACAATGCCATGTTTATAAACACACCAAATAAGTGTTTCTTGGGCTTCCCTGGTAGCCTAACTGGCAAAGAATCTGCTTGCAATGCAGGAGACCCCAGTTCAATTGGGGCTTCCCAGGTGGCACAGTGGTAAAGAATCCTCCTGCTGATGCAGGAGCCGCAGGAGATGTGGGTTCGATCCCTGGGTTGGGAAGATCCCCTAGAGTAGGAAATGGCAAACCACCCCAGTATTCTTGCCTGGAAAATTCCATGGACAGAGGAGCCTGGCAGGCTACAGTCCATGGGGTCTAAAAGAGTCAGACATGACTGAGCACACATGTACCAGTTCAGTTCCTGGGTTGGGAAGATCCCCTGGAGAAGGGATAGGCTGCCCACTGGAGTATTTTTGAGCTTCCCTGGTGGCTCAGATGGTAAAGAATCCACCTGCAATGCAGGAGACCTGAGTTTGATCCCTGGTCCAGTATTCTTGCTTGGAGAATCCCCATGACAGAGGAGCCTGGCTGGCTACAGTCCATGGAGTGACAAAGAGTTAGACACGACTGAGTGGCTTAGCACAGCATAGCACAGGTGTTTCTTAAATCGGATCAATTTAGGTGGTCACAGTTGGCTGTGATAGGTTAGAAGCTGACTAAAGTATGCTTTATTAACAACAATGATTATGGCTAGCATTTACAGGGCGCTTCCTATTTTTCATGAAATTGTACTAAGTGCTTTCTGTGTATTATCTCACCTAATCCTGACCTCAGCCACAGGGGTTGATGACATATGTTGTTTTCCCTTGCCAACATGGATTCCTTTTTTGGTGGCCCCATTTGGTTTTCATTAGGAAACCCTCCCACTCAATCCAACTGGCTTATTTTTTCTCTCTCCCCCATTCCTCTTCACTTGAACACTACAGGGTGTACTTGAGACTCAGTAGACATATTCCTCCCTCTGAAAGAGCAGTGGTTCCATTTCAGGCCAATTAAAGTTGGACCCAGGCCTGTGAAGGAGCTCCTATCTTCTGCTGAGATTATCAGCAGAAAAGATGGGGAAATCCAGTGTTACCTGGGGCCTGAGAGTGTCACTAACTCAGAGCCCAGAGAAGACTATGGAGCATCTTAGTCTGTTGTGTGTTCGTGTGTCAGTCGCTCAGTCGTATCCAACTCTTTGTGACCCCATGGATTGTAGCCCGCCAGGCTCCTCTGTCCATGGGATTCTCCAGGCAAGAATACTGGAGTGGGTTGCCATTCCCTTCTCCACTTAGTCTGTTTGGGCTACTGTAACTGAAATTCCACAGACTGGGTGGCTTATAAACAGTTCTAGAGGCTGGAAAAGCCAAGATTAAGGCACCATTAGATTCAATGCCCAGTGAGGGCCTGCTTCCTGATTCATACATAGCTATCCTCTCTCTGTGTCCTTATATGGCAGAAGGAGTGAGGAAGCTCTCTGGGGTCTCTTTTATTGGGTGCATAGTGCTCAGTCATGTCCAACTCTTTGTGACTCCATGGATTGTAGCCTGCAAGGCTCCTCTGTCCATGAGATTTCCCAGGCAAGAATACTGGAGTAAGTTGCCACTTCCTTCTCCAGGAGATCTTCCCAACCCAGGGATCGAACCCACATCTCTTGTGTCTCCTGCATTGGCAGGTGGATTCTTTACCATTGTGCCACCTGGGAAGCTCCTTTTATTAGGGCACTAGTCATATTCATGAGTGCTCCATCCTCATGACCTAATCACCTCTCAAAGGCCTCATCTTCAAATTCCATCACATTGGGGCTTAGGTGTCAATATATGAATCAGGGAGAAACACAAACATTCTGTCTCTAGCAAAGACCAATCCTTTTTTTTAACCTTTTGAGTGCCTGGATCCATTTATGTTTAAAGCTAGCATGACTTCCTGATGTTCAGATACTTGGGACAGTAAATTTCCTTTTATACTTAAACTAGTCCGAGTGATGTTTTTGTCATTCAAAATTAGTGAATTAAGACCCAAATGATTATCACAGAGGTTACGCAAATCTAGACAAAAAAAGTATTACACAGAGTTGAGACACAGCAGGGTTAGATTCCCTTCACGTTGGGACTATAGGAATCCAGTTTTCTTGGAGAATCTTTCCTTATGCTTTATACCTTTTTCTAGCTTACTGTGTTTTTATTCTCTCCAAGGGCCTCTTTTTAAAAGGTCTGACCTGTTCCTAAGTATGAAGTTACTTCAAAGGAGACATTCAACTGAATTTTGAGGAGAGACAAGATGTTTGTTGCTTGGAACTAAAGAAGGAACAAAGACTGATTATTAAAGTTTTCTCAGAATATATACATTTGGGAAGAGGGAAGGAAGTGAAACTGACCAGCAAACTATAGCAAATAAAAATAGTTTCAAAATTTAGAAAGTTTTATGGGAAACCACAGAGTGATGTAACTGACAAATTCTCAGATAGTGGATAATGAATGTTTCTCTTCAGAGAGAAGCCAAGCAGAGAAACAGAAATAAAAGTCTCACCTGACTAAATCAAAGTGGACTGTTGTGCTTGGCTTGAAAGAGAACTCTTTAATTCTCTCTCTCCTGTCACAATTACCCTTTTTTGCCTTGTAAAACTCTTTATTTCTGAAGGCAACAGAATCTGATTCTTAATTACTTAAGCAAAAAAAGAACTATCGATCCACAAGTTATGGAGTAACCCTCAGAATGATGGGGAAACTAAAGAGCTAGAATGGCTAGATTTTGGAAAATATAGAACCATAAATGCTACAGGGATAAATATGTCCATTACTGTTGGACCTCCTCTTCAAGATGATGTCCCCCAAATAACTCACATCTCAACTCAATTATTTTCCTCCTTTGGGTCCTTGCCCTTAAGTTGCAAATTTCAAGAAGAGTGTCTGATTGGTCTATCTTGGTCGCAGGCTCATCCCTCATTGGGGATCAGGGACTGAGAGGTGGGGAAAGTGCCTTCACTGTCTGCTGGCTCATGTAATTGAAAGGTGTGTGTGTGGGGGGTGTTCCTCAAAGGAAAACAAAGAGCTGGTAACAAAAGAGGGATGAGGCACACTGCAGTGGCAGAAACAACAGACCCAAGAGGAACCCTTGGCTGGCTTTACCTTGGTGACATCCAGTCCACTCTCTGATGGGATCTTTGCAGAGTCCCATAGGAGGCATGTGGGCTGTCCATCTTGGGCCCCTTGGGGAGGATGATAATGCTGGCCTTGGCTTGGAGTGCTCGTTTGTTTCAGAAGATGTCTTTTTTCTCTAAGGAAGACAATGCTTTTGAAGTCTTGACTGGATTCGGGAAGCTCGTTAACAGATTCTTCACAAAAGGGCATAATGCAAACTCTCGGTTCATTAGCTCTTTTTCTGTCTTCATACACACATTTATTCAACACACTTATTGAGTGTCTACCATATACCTACATTGTTCTAAAAGTTGTGATACAGCATATGTTTCTATTTATTCTCTGTGATAGGTCTGTGCTATTTTAGATGCTCAGTTCAGTTCAGTTCAGTCGCTCAGTCGTGTCCAACTCTTTGCAACCCCATGAATTGCAGCACGCCAGGCCTCCCTGTCCATCACCAACTCCCGGAGTTCACTTAGACTCACGTCCATAGAGTCAGTAATGCCATCCAGCCATCTCATCCTCTGTCATCTCCTTCTCCTCCTGCCCCCAATCCCTCCCAGCATCAGAGTCTTTTCCAAAGAGTCGACTCTTCACATGAGGTGGCCAAAGTACTGGAGTTTCAGCTTTAGCATCATTCCTTCCAAAGAAATCCCAGGGCTGATCTCCTTCAGAATGGACTGGTTGGATCTCCTTGCAGTCCAAGGGACTCTCCAGAGTCTTCCCCAACACCACAGTTCAAAAGCATCAATTCTTCAGTGCTCAGCCTTCTTCACAGTCTACCTCTCACATCCATACATGACCACAGGAAAAACCATAGCCTTGACTAGACGAACCTTTGTTGGCAAAGTAATGTCTCTGCTTTTGAATATACTATCTAGGTTGGTCATAACTTTCCTTCCAAGGAGTAAGCGTCTTTTAATTTCATGGCTGCAGTCACCATCTGCAGTGATTTTGGAGCCCCCCCAAAATAAAGTCTGACACTGTTTCCACTGTTTCCCCATCTATTTCCCACGAAGTGATGGGACCGGATGCCATGATCTACAATTTTCTGAATGTTGAGCTTTAAGCCAACTTTTTCACTCTCCACTTTCACTTTCATCAAGAGGCTTTTGAGTTCCTCTTCACTTTCTGCCATAAGGGTGGTGTCATCTGCATATCTGAGGTTATTGATATTTTAGATGCTAGAATATTGCAAAGAACAACAATATCCCCACCTTCATGAGTGGAACCTACATTCTAGTTCACCATTGTATCCTAGTACTGGACTCTATAAATATTTGTTAAATGAATAACGGAATGATACCAACTTGAGCTACGTTGCTGCAAGCATAGCTTTTTTGTGGAATGCTAATCGTATGGTGTTGGAATGCAAAAATTTTCCCCACCCTGCATATAGTATGCCTTTTCCTCCAGTTCTCAGTAAGTTCTTAAAGAAATAGGACTTCAAACTATATTGTTGTTTAGTTGCTCAGTTGTGTCCAGTTCTTGTTTTCAAAAGAAAACTCTAGTTTTCTATGCCATGGAGAAATCGAAAACTATAGGATGGCAGTTCTATCTTGTAACAAGCAGCTGATGGGTCTCTGAGTCACCAGTTGTTCCAGGGGACTGCCCACTCCTGCAACATCAGGTGCTCAAGGGCTCTTGGTAAATGTCAGATGTTGCTGCCAGTGGTGGGTGGTGTAGGCGTCAATTCAGACAGGAGGAACAATGTAACATCACTCTAAAAAAAGGAAAGCTTGCTGCTCTCCTGCTAATGAAATCTGAAACAGGAAGTGGGGGTGTCAAAATGTGGTCTCAGCTATCTACTAGCTGAAGCTGCAGCGTTTGGTAACACTGTCATTCCTCAAGTTACAAAAAAAAAAAAACAAAACCCCAAAACAAAACCAGGGAAATCATGAAGGTATTTAACTTCTGGGAAGATTAATACTTGAGAACACCAATATGATAATCTTTAGAAAACTAATAAATAGAACATCCACATCTTTTAACCCTGTTGGAGATAATGGCAACCCACTCCAATATTCTTGCCTGGGAAATTCTATGGACAGAGGAACCTGGCAGGCTATAGTCCATGGGGTCGCACAGAGTTGGACATGACTGAACGACTGAGCATGGATGCACGTTGGTTAAGAAGAATGAGGTAGTATTATGTGTACTAAAAGGCTATGTCTCCAAGACATTAAGTGGAGAAAGCTTGCAGGTAGATGAATGCATGCCCTGTATATTAAAACCAAACTCACTACCAAAAATGATGGATAGGGACTCCCCTGTGGTCCAGTGGTTAAGACTGCATTTCCACTGCAGGGGGAGAGAGTTTGGTCCCTGGTTGGGGAACTAAGATCCCTCATGCCTCATGGTGCGGCCAAAAAAAGACAATACACACAATGATGGTATATATACATTACAGGGAACATATGTGTGTGTGTGTGTCCAAAAAAAGGTTTGTAGCATACTGATAATAATGGTTACCCTGAGGAGGCTAGAAAGGAGACAGGACTGTGGATAGTGATCACGGGGAACTTTGTAACATTTCAATCTTCTAGAGGAATATTTCATTTAAAAGTTTTAACAGTTAACATTAATTAAAAATATTAATAGTTGTTAGAGCAAGCAAACACTAGATGTAATCCTTAGTAAGGAAGAGCATTAACCTTCTGATCAAGTTGGTTAAAATGGACATAGTTCTATGGCTTTCCAGAAATATCCAGTCTGAAACGGGCCACATGAAAGATGCCCACACACTGCAGAGGTACAAATGTGAAAAGAAATATTGTCATATGTCAGCAAAGTAGTACTGGAACTGACATTTGCTCAGCAGGCCTTACTATTTGGATTTAGTCAACTGTGTTGAATTCTACAACTTCCTATAGTACTTTATGGGTTTCCAATGGTCTCATTTGAGTCTCATGACTCAGCATCTCCATTTCACAAATTAGAAAACTGAGGCTCAGAAAAATGAGGTGGGACTTCCCTGGTGATCCAGTGGTTGAGAACCTGCCTGCTAATGCTGGGGACCTGAGTTTGATTCCTAGTCTGAGAAGATCCCACCTGCTCCAGGGAACTAACCCCATGCGCTACAACTATTCAGCCTGCCCCCTAGAGCCTGTGCTCCACAAGAGGAGCCACCAAAATGAAAAGACCGCGCACCTCATCTAGAGAGTAGCCCCCACTCTCCGCAACTAGAGAAAACCTGAGTGTAGTAATGAAGATCCAGCATGGCCAAAAAGGAATAGTAAATAAATAAAACTTCTTAAAAAAGGTCGATTAAATGACTTATCTAAAATCAAGGTTAGTACAGGGCAGAGAACCTGTATTTTCCAGGAACTAAACACCTTCTCTGATTTCTCCATTCTCAACAAATCCTCAACAAATCCAACTTCAGCAGTTAATACAAGTTGTCCGATGTTGGCTTTCATCTTCTTGCTAGCAGCCCCTTGGTCCACTTTCTACCTGAACGTAGGTGAGTGAACTCAATCCAACGTCCAATTTCAGAACAAAGTTCATCCACCAAAGGGACTGCCCAGCTGCTAGCAAGTCTGCTGTCAAGAACAACAGTCTCCATCCTGGCACAGCTGTAAGTGATCAAGGACACGGTGCTGGGTTCGATACCACAGCCCTGTGCTCCCTGGTGACAACTGGTGTTCTGTTATGTCCTCTTAACTTTTCATGATGGGTCCCTATCCTGTTTCCCCAGCTAAGTCAGAGCTCTAAGGAAACTTCTCTTATCCTTCCTTAACTCTCAGTAGTCAGCCTCTCAATGAATATGCACTTGATTAGTTCCCTCGGCCTCATAATGTAGCCAGAACAGGATAAACTTAGGTGTAGTAACACACTTTTAAATGAACACACTGCCCATGAGAATTGACACTTCTGGAAATAAACTCTTGCTCTTCTTCCTTGCCTCTTCAAACCTGCCCACGCGACATCCATCTTTATCACAATCAATAACACAATTCTACTCTCACAAATTGTGAGCCCCCAACGTTGGACTCACTGCTGACTTTCATTTATACTTTACTTCCAATCCATTATAAATCTCATTGGCTCTGCCTTCAAACTCCATTCAGAGTCCAGTTATTTCTTCCCACCTCTAGTTGCTTCCTCCCTGGTCTAAATGATGGTCATTTATCACGTGGGTCATTAGAATGGCCTCCACTCGCCTCTTCTAAAACAGTCCTTGTTACCCAGTTTCTTCTCAAGACAGCAGTCAATGGATCCTATCGCCATCCATGTTGACCACATCTCTCCCTCTACTCAAGACTTCAAAAGCATTGTCTTCCTTAGAGAAAAAAGACATCTTCTGAAACAAACGAGCACTCCAAGCCAAGGCCAGCATTATCATCCTCCCCAAGGGGCCCAAGATGGACAGCCCACATGCCTCCTATGGGACTCTGCAAAGATCCCATCAGAGAGTGGACTGGATGTCCACTCTCCCTCTACTCAAAAGCCTCCAAAGGTTTGCTCACTCACATGGGACAAAATCGAGTTCTTACCACGTCCTAAGAGGCCACTTGGTTCTATCATCTCCTATTACTCTTCCTCCTGGCCCAATCCTCTCTCTGGCCCCTGGAACCCCTGCTCTTTCTTGGGCAGCCTACTGTTATTCTCTCTCCTCTGGGGTTTTGCATGCAGCCTTCACTCTCCCAGCAATACTCTTCCCCATGAAACCAGGGCTAGCTTGCTCATCATCTTTTAATCTTTCCCTAAAGGTCACCATGTAGGGAGGCCTTCCCTGACCACCCCATTTAGAACTTCAGCCACCACTCCTCTCCCCAGTACACTACACTACACACACATACACACACACACACACACACACACACACACACACACACACGCCTTCCTGGCACTGCTTATCCCCTTTCTTTTCTCCATAGTACACATCACCTTCTAACACACTCAATAATGTATTTCATTTGTCTAACTCCCCTAGTAGAATGTTTGCTTCAAAAAAGTAAGGATTTTTATTTCTTTCATTCACTGCAGTGTTCCCAGAGCCTAGAACATGCCTGGAACTTACAGATGTTTGATAAACATTTGTTGAATAAACATGATTGATAAAGATGAAAATTCCATAGTATTGGTGGTTGTCTAGGGAAATATACTTTCAGATGTGGCCAGTCAGAGTGTGAATTGGAATTACCTCTTTGGAGGGCAATTTGGCAAGATCCAGGCTTCCCTGGTGGCTCAGATGGTAAAGCGTCTGTCTGCAATGCAGGAGACCCGGGTTTGATCCCTGGGGTGGGAAGATGCCCTGGAGAAGGAAGTGGCAGCCCACTCCAGTACTCTTGTCTAGAAAATCCCATGGACGGAGGAGCCTGGTAGGCTACAGTCCATGGGGTTGCGAAGAGTCAGACACAACTGAGCGACCTCACTTCACTTGACTTTCTGGCAAGATCCATCAAAAATTAAAAAGGCATCTTACCTGTGACCTAGAAATTCAACTGCCAAATATTTATTCAAGAGATATACATGTCCAAACACATAGTTCAAGGATATTTACTGCAGCATTATTTTAATAATAAATGGCTGTAATGAACTTGTTATTCATCCATTGGCATCTGGTTAAAAAAACATAAGGGCATCAACTACATAAATGCAACCGTTAAAGATCATAGAGAAGAAGTTCTTCATGTGCTGGTGGGACAGTCTGTGTTGTAAACTGAGTGAAAAAAGCCAGGGACAGAAATGTGTGGAGTATGGCACTGAGTATAAAGGGAAAAGGCTATGGGTGCCTATACTTACATGTTTGCATAAGCATTAAGTGTATGTGTGTGTGTGTTTAAAATCTGGAAAATAGTAAAAAATTCAGTCGCAGTCAACTCTTTGGGACCCCATGGACTGTAGCCCCCCAGTCCCATGGACAGGGCCCCTGTCCGTGGGATTTCCCGGCAAGAATCCTGGAGTGGGTTGCCATTTTTTCCTCCAGGGGATCTTCCTGACTCAGGAATCCAACCTGGCTCTCCAGCCTCTCCTGCACTGGCAGGCGGATTCTTTACCACTGAGCAACTGGGGAAGTCAAAAAGCTAATGACAGAGGTTGCCTTTTTTTCAGAAAATTATTCAAGGGCTGGGTGACTTGTAAACAATTTTTTAAAATTCGTTGTGAACGTTGTACTTAAAAAGCTCACTTCTATAATGCATGAATCCATTTTTGCTAACTTTTACCCCGTGTGGCGCTGACAGGCTAAAAATATGCCCTAACCTCTGCTTTGAAGGCAAGGGGTGGGGGTGGGAAGGAGGACCTTTTATTTCCTCGGGCAGTGAAGCCAATAAAACGTGTGAATAGATCCAGCCCAACCTCGTGCTCTGTGACTCGGGGGCGGGCTCCTCCCTCTCCCAGCCCCATCCCCAGCTGCGCCCTCGGATTCTGCCATCTGGCGGCTGGAGTCCCGGCTTCCTCCTTAGAGGGCAGCAGCGGAGCGTCTCGGGGACGCATGCGCCCCAATTTGCGCCCGGGGAATTAAAGAGCGAGAAGAAAAGCCCCAACGAAACCCGCGCCCCAAACAAAACCCAAGTGGAGGAAAGCGCGCGGCTCCGCAGCTCCGGGGCAGCGGAGGCGCCTCCCGCCTCGCTCGCGTCCCCGGCCGCGGCGGGATGCGCACGGACCGACCCGCGACGCCCCGGCCGCCACTGTGCCCGCACCTGGACGCCGGTCGGGTGGCCGCGCCCCAGTCGCGCTCGCTCGCCGCCGCGGCTCCCCCAGAGTGGCCCGGCGCCGGCGGGGCACCTCGCTCTCCATGGGGCTGAGGGACTGGCTGAGGACCGCGTGCTGCTGCTGCCCTTGCAAGTGCCTGGAGGAGCCCGCCGTGCCGGAGAAGGAGCCTCTGGTCAGGTGGGTGCCGCGCACGTCCCGGCCGTAATCTGGGGCTCCCTGGCCGCCGCCGGGCATCACGGACTCGGGGTTCCCGTGTGCTCCTCTGAGCTGGGGAGGTGCGCTTGTTTTAAGCTCACACGGAGGCACAGACTAAGCCCCTTGGTTCCTTAAAGAAGATCCTGGTCCTTGGGGGTTGTTCCTTGGGTAAAGTTTTTGCCAGAATGCACAAATTCTTGGAGGCGCCTGGGACCCAAGAAGATGTGTGTGGGAAACGGCAAGAGCTCGGGTGCAGTTCCCCGGGCAGAGAACTACCGGAGAGAAGTTTGCACAGGGGTCCTATTAAATACAACTGTGATTGTCTGTTTCATAGGCATATTTCAGTGAAATGGGCGACTGTGAATTTCTTTCACCCAGGAAAAAAGTTACTCAATTTTATTAGGAAGAGAAGACATTTACAGTGACGGAGAGCAAGGAAATATTTTTTACATTAAAAAAAGTACATATTTTTCTCAGGGGACACTGGAACGTTGATTCATGACAGATTAAGCTATTAAGTGTGAGGAAATTAATGCAAGTTAGCAATGCGCTAAGGGCCTTTGTGAAGGGACCATACAACACGGCTTTGTTCAGGGCTGTGATTGTAAGCAATTATTTTATATCTTGACTGCTGAAATCAAGGTTTCATTTCGGCATGACTTGGGGGTAGGTAGGTTAGAAACAAAATATTTGAAATGAAATTAGGAAATAGTAGGTGAGGCAAAATTCCAGGGTTTCGTAGGCAAAAACATGGAAGCCAGTGTTTCTTATGAAATATGCAACTAATATGATAAAGCTTTCACAACTTTTTAAAAACACGATTTACCTTTTCTTACTCTGTCAAGTCCAAACACTCCCCATGACTTTTGAGATCTTACATAACCCCTTCCCTCCTGTCCACTCCTGTTTTCCGGTATATTACACGCTGTGCACTCTTTGATTTAATCAGACAGGCATCCTTACTGCTCTAGGAACAATCTAAGCTTCTTATTCCCTCCAAGCTTGTTCAAAGTGGTGACCTTTATTTTTCCTGCCTGTTCTTAAATGCTAGTTTTCAAGTCCCCCTCAGTCAGTCGGTCTTTGATTTTTTCGTCCTTATTCATCTTTCTCGCCTATGACTTAGGGTTTAGAACTTGCTATCTGCTCCTCATGGTTTAGTGAGCACATATATACATAAACATGTATGTCCTGTTTGCTTTCTGTGTATAATATACACACCATACACAATGTTTTTGTTTGCTCCTGCAATGGTGTTCCCACTTCGATTATTAGATTGTTGTGGGTAGGGAGAAACCCAGTAATCTACCCCTAGTCTTAAAATAGTGGATCAGTTCAGTTCCGTCGCTCAGTCGTGTCCGACTCTTTGCGACCCCATGAATCGCAGCACGCCAGGCCTCCCTGTCCATCACCAACTCCCGGAGTTCACTCAGACTCGCAGTCTGGAATTTCAGGCTTGGATTATACCCTCAATTTGTCAATATTCATAATAACTTGAAATAACAGCCTTCAGCTTGGTCTCATTCTCAGAGCCTTGGGTCTTTCCAATATTCTGTTGGGAATTGCTATTTAAGATAATAGTTTTGGTTGTCTTAAAAAATCTCAACCCTCTCCTGCCTTGGTTTACATTGTAAGTCAGAGAATTTTCAAGTGATTTTAAGGCTTTAGAGTCAGTTGAGGCAGAATAGCATGGTTCTCATGAGCCAGATTGCCTGGGGTTAAATTCCAGCCTGGGTGACCTGGCACAAGTTATGAAACTTTTTGTGCTTTAATTTCCTCATATGTAAAACGGGAATGATAATAGTATGTACCTCAGAAGGATGCAGTGTATAGATACCTGCATGTTCTTTCCTGCCCAAATCATTAGAAGGTCTAGATTGAAATCTTTTTTAAATGTGAAATTCAGTGCTTTTTAGTACATTCACAAAGCTGTGCAGTCATCAACACTCTTAACTCCGGACATTTTTCATCACTCCAAAAAGAAGCACTATACTCATTGGCAGTCACTTGCTGCCCTCCCCTCCCTGCCCACTCCCTGCCATCCCCCAGGCCCACAGTCAACCACGAATCTACTTTTTGTCTTTAGAGATTTACTTCTTCTGGACATTTTGTGTAAACGGAATCCTTCAATGTGTGGCCTTTTGCATCTGACTTCTTTCACTTAGCATAATGTTTTCAAGTTTCATCTGTGTTGTAGGTTTATCAGCACTTAACTCTTTTTATTGTTGGATAATATTCCAGTGCATAGATGTTTTACATTTTATTTATCAATTGATAGATATTTGGGTGATTCCCACTTTTTGGCTTTTAAAATAATGCTTCTGTGAACATTAGTGTACACATTTTTGTGTGGACGTATGTTTTTGATTCTCTTGGGTATACACCTAGAAGTGGAATTGCTAGGTCACATAGTAAATTTTACATTTTAACTTTCTGAGCTGCTGCCAGGCTGTTTTCCAAAGTGACTGGTTTGAAATCTTGACGTGGTGAAGTCATATGGCCAGATGGTCTTAATTTTTATTTTATTAAGAACTTCATTCTTCATGTCATTTTTTTTTCATTTATAAAAAAAAGATTTTGTACAGACATTGCCTGCCCTCAGCTGAATCCTTTATTCCATCATAAAACAGTGGTTATCAGGCTTTATGTCATACCCCAAGGCAATAGTGCTGGAAGAGGTATGGTCGAAAGGAAGACATTCGTCACTTGTGTGCGTGGTCACCTGCAGTCCTTTCCCAAAACGGACCAGGGAACCTCATTAGTTCAGCAAAACTAGTTTTTAATCTCAGCTCCTATGCCAATCTGACATTGCCGCTTGTGGTTTTTAAGAAATATTTATTGATTTATTTGGCTGCGTTGAGTCTTAGTTGGGGCACACAGACTTGGAAGTTGTGGCAATGCATGGGTTTTGCTGCCCCGCAGCATGTGGGATTCCAGTTCCCTGACCAGGAACCCAACTGGTGTCCCCCACATTACAAGGCAAATTTTTAACCACTGGACCACCAGGAAAGTCCCTGTGTTTTTGATCTTGCTTTGTTTGCGTTTTCTGGAATTTTGGACCTAAAGGGAATGGCTGTCAGTTGTCTGGCTTGCATCTATATTTTTCTCTGTCCCATGAGTTCTTTCTTTGCCCTTTCTCTTGAAGTATGCTGGGGCCTCCCCTGACTATAAATTCATCCCCATGTTGCTGTTTTCTTTAGCTGGCATCCTCTGCTTTCCCTTGTGTTGGGCGCAGATGTCTTTAAAGTGCAGTCAATTGTACCCCCACCTCCTCCTTCACCTCCCACTCATCATGAGATCTGGTTCCTTCCCCTGCATGACTACATGAGAACTCTTCTCTTGAAAGTTACAAGAGAAAGAAATCTGCTGTTCTTTTCTCGGTGTACATGGAGTGCCCCTGTGCTGACCATCCAGGCCTGATTTCCTATTTCCTCCTTCTCTGGCCTCTGATTTCTCATTCTCTCGTCTCTGTGCCTGTGATCCATCTAATCCTGCTGGTTTCCCTTCTGGTGTTGCTGTCAATGGCATAATTGTTAGCTAGACATCTTTTTGTTTGCTCTACTGTGGAACATTCTGCTTGGTTTTTAAGGTCCATTTCAGTTGCCGCCTATATGATGAAGTCTTAGAAAGTCTCCCCAGACAGTTATGGTGTCTCTTTTTTTTCTGTTTACCCCTCAAGTCCCTTACTGCACTCTCCCTGGTATTATTTCACTTGTAAGGTGGGGGCTGTGACCCCTGTCAGACTGTAGATTTTAATCTAGATTGGGGGGGATGAATCTTACTACTTTAGCATCCCCTGTTGTGTCCAGCACAGTCCTCCACGTGGAGTCAGAACTGAATAAATACTTTTTGATTAATAAAAATTATAATAGCTGTTAATTTATGAATTTCTTCCTATGTGTAATTTTAAAAAATATATTTGGAACAAAATGTTATAAAGGATAACAGAACAGATACCCACATACCAGCACCCACCTTAAAAAAAAATTAACAGTAGAGTGGAACCCCCCTGTGTATCCATCCATGACTGCATTGTCCTTGTCCTGCATAAGTAACCTCTACACCAAATCTGTATTTAGCATTCTTAAGCTTATATAAATGGCGCATACTATACTGTGCTATTGTATAAGGTTTTTTACATGCATTCTGTCATTTGTTGCTATGGGAAAGATTACAAGCCATGCATTCTATCCTCTGTCACTGTGGGAAAGATTGAAGGCAGAAGGAGAAGGGGGTGGCAGAAGATGAGATGGTTAGATAGCATCACTGACTCAGTGGACGTTAATTTGAGCAAACTCCAGTTTTTTTCAGTAGTCATCTGTGGATGTGAGAGTTGGACCACAAAGAAAGCTGAACACTGAAGAATTGATGCTTTTGAACTATGGTGCTAGAGAAGACTCTTGAGAGTCCATTGAATAGCAAAGGAGATCAAACCAGGATCTAAAAATTGAAATCAACCCTGAATATTCATTGGAAGTCCTGATGCTGAAGCGGAAGCTCCAATACTTTGGCCACCTGATGTGGAGAGCTGACTCATTGGAAAAGACCCTGATGCTGAAAGATTGAGGGCAGGAGGAGAAGGGGGCGACAGAGGGTGGGATGGTTGGATGGCATCATCGACTCAACGGACATGAGTTTGAGCAACCTCTGGGAGATAGTGGACAGGGAAGCCTGGCGTGCTGCAGTTAATTAGTTAAATGAGGTCCCAAAGAGTCAGACACGACTTAGCCACTGAACAGCAATAGTGACCAGATAAAATAGGTGTTATTTATTCCTCATTTTATAGGGAAGGAACTCAGGGCTTAGAGTGTTTAAATAATTAGTTCACAGTCACAACTGGTAAGTTGGAGAGTCAGAATTTGAATCCATGTCTGTTTGACTTCAGAGTTTATTCCTTGCATTGCAGAAAATTTAGAAAGCTACCAAACAGTTTCCAAATTGAACTGATGGTGTTTATATCCTAGACACTGGTAGATGTCACTAGCTTTAGCTCCTGCCCATGGTGACTCTTTGCTCCTTTTCCTTTCTTCTTTGTCCTTCCTTAGTTTAATTCTTCTGCCTGGATGCAGGGGCAACCTCACCTTGAGAGCCAAGCCCAGGGGGAGTTAAGAAACCTGAGTCCTTGTCCCAACTATTAGTTGTCTGTGGGACTTTGGGGAAGTCTTGTAACTTCCTTGAATCTTAGTTTCTTCTTCTGTCCAGGGAAGGCATCTGACTTTAAGGTGCAGCCTTGAAGCGCTGTTCCAGGCTTGATGCAGACTGTCTTCTTTCTGTGGCCTTATGTCAGCTGAAATTCTGTTTGACATGGAATACAGGGGCATCAAGGTTGTGTGTAGTCCTGGGAAGGAGCCTGAAGGCCTACAATGTGTGAATCATGACTGTGATCCAGCTGCCAAGGTCGGCTTCACCAGCAAATATGTGAGTAGGCATTTCTAACACAGGAAGCTTAGAACAAGTCTAGGCTTGGAGAAATGATCCATGGCCGGATGTGGGCTTGACACCAGGCTTCTGTGATAAAAAAGCCAAAGGTTTTATTCAGTCTCACTATTTCCTCACCTTCATCCCAGGTTTAGGAATGAATCATGGAATGTTCATCTTGTCCATCATCTATGTAAATTTTGAAGTTCTGAAAGCCATTCTTCTCCGCACTGTTTTTCTCAAGTAGAGTAAGTAATGATCACAGTGACAACAAAATATCCATATGTGCTGAGGACAGGACGATGATGCAAATGGATCATTTTGGAATGGCTGGATCATTATTTATTTGTCTGTAAAATAGCGAATGACGTTTTGACCCAAGATTTCATGTTGCTAATTAAAAGAAACAGTGGGGTACCTGTTATTAGGTTCCAGGACTGCTGTGACAAGTTGCCACAAACTTGATAGCTGTATATTAAGGCATATATGTAGAATCTAGAAAAATGGAACAGATGAATCTATTTGCAGAGTAGGAATAGAGACGTATACGTAGTAAGGAGATGTGTGGACACAGTGGGAAAAGGGGAGGGTGGCATCGTTTGGGAGATTGGGGATGACATATATACACTGCCATGTGTAAAGTAGACAGCTAGTGGGAACTGTTGTATAGCACAGGGAGCTCAGCTTGTTGCTCTGTGATGACCTAGGGGGTGGGATAGGGAGAGTGTGGGAGAGCGGTCCAAGAGGGAGGGGTTTTATGTATACTTATAGCTGATGGCAGATGGTGACTGCAGCCATGAAATTAAAAGACGTTTGCTCCTTGGAAGCTATGACCAACCTAGACAGCATATTAAAAAGCAGAGACATTACTTTGCCGACAAAGATCTGTCTAGTCAAAGCTATGGTTTTTCCAGTAGTCATGTGTGGACGTGAGAGTTGGACTATAAAGAAAGCCGAGCACCGAAGAATCAATGCTTTTTAACTGTGGTGTTAGAGAAGACTATTGAGAGTTCCTTGGACTGCAAGATCAAACCAGTCAATCCTAAAGGAAATCAATCCTGAATAGTCATTGGAAGGACTGATGCTGAAGCTGAAACTCCAGTACTTTGGCCACCTGATGCGAAGAACTGACTCATTGGAAAAGACCCTCATGCTGAGAAGGATTGAAGGCAGGAGGAGAACGGGTTGACAGAGGATGAGATGGTTGGATGGCATCACTCACTGGTTGACCATGAGTTTGAGCAAGCTCCGGGAGATAGTGAAGGACAGAGAAGTCTGGCATGCTGCAGTCTGTGGGGTTGTGAAGAGTCGGACACAACTGAGCGACTGAACAACAACAGTACATATTTGTTTTACAACCAGTAATAGGCCCTGCACTCTGTTCTTTGGTGTCTTTTTTTTTGGAAAATAATTTTGGTGAGACTGTATATATCTAAAGAACCCCTGTACTGCCTGGAAAGGAGTTAAGAGTTTGCTGTATTGCCTCTCATTATTTTTTTCTTAACTTTTAAAATCTTGTGTTTGTATATCAAAGACTGAAAATATACAAGCACATATACAGTGTAAAACACAACTAGAGGGATTTCCATGGTGGTCCAGTGGTTAAGACTGCCTTCCAATGCGCGGGGTACAGGTTCAGGCCCTAGTTGGGGAGCCAAGATCCCACATGCCTGGTGGCCAAAAACCAAACACATAAAAAAGAAGCAATATTGAAACAAATTCAATAACAACTTTAAAAAATGGTCCACATTAAAACACACACACACACACACACACACACACACACACACACAAACTTTAAAAAAAAAAAAACTACGAGATGGATACTCCTATAATCACCACCCAAGGCAAGAGATAGCTGTGGGCAACCCCACCCCCCACCCCTGATTATATCTAGACTTTTGTGATAGTCATTTCCTTGCTTTTCTTGATAGCTTTTCCGCCTATGTATGCACCTTAAAAATGGACTTTAGTTTGCCTGCTTTTAAACTTTACATACGTAGAGTCAAACTGTGTGTGTGCTTGACTTTGTGAGCTCGGCCCCAGCTGGGGCATGCAGTGGTTCTCACTGCTTGATGGTGTATTCCCACTGATTGGCCCATTCTTCTGTTAGTGGATTTTATAGTGTATTCCCTTTGGTTCACCCATTCTTCTGTTGGTGGACTTTTGGGTGGTTTCCAGTTTGGGGCTATTATACACGGTATAGATTTTAAAGTCAGCACAAGGGGGCAAATTGTTCATTCTTCAGTCACATTGGCCTCCTCCTGGGTCCTCAGATACACTCTTAGCGCCCTCCCTGCCTAGCGTGTTCTTTCTTCACTTACTTGGGAAACTCCCTTCCTCAATTCAGGTCTCTATTTAAAGTTCTTTTATCAGAAAGATCTTCCCTGACCACACTCTTTCAAACAGTACTTTTCACCCTCACTCTGGCCCTTATTCCTTCAGAGGCTGATCACCACCAGACATGAATATATATGCTTACTGTCTCCTTCGTCTGGAAGACTCTGAGCCCCACCTTCATGAATTTAAACAGCTCAAAGATGTTAAGAGCTTGTCTGTGAGTCTGGAGAGTGGGATTCCAGCCTCGTTTCTGCCATTCAGAGTCCTCTGATGTTGGGAAGTCAACATTCATTCATTCAGCAAATTGAGCATCCATTAAGTGTCAGGTCCTGTTCTAAGCACTCCACATACATCATTGAGCAAAAGAGATACAGATTGTATCCTCAGGGGGCTTTTATTATGGTTTTAGGGGAGCACAACAAACAGTAAACATAGTATTGATAAATAAATCAGAAGGTAAACAAATACAGTCATCCCTAAGTATCTGCAGGGAGTTGATTCCAAAAACCACCATCTGCTCTGCACCTCCCCCAACCCAGGGATGTAGACCCCGTAAATCGAGTCGGGGCAGGAGAGCATGCATGCAGTTTTAAATAGATTGGTCAGAGTAAGCCTCATTGAAGAAGGGATATTTAAACAGTGATATGAAGGAGGGGAGGGAGCGAGGCATGTGGATATAGGGGTGGGGGTGGGGAGGGAGCACGATCATAGGTAGAAGGATCAGCCAGTGCAAGGGCCTGGAAATGGCCGCGTGACTGGTGGGTTCAGGGAACAGCAGAGAGACCAGAGTGGCTGGCATGTCATGTGGGGATTATAGACCACGGTGTGACCTGGGCTTATATTCTATGTCAGATGGAAGCCCCTGGAGGGTTGTGAGGGAGGGGTGACAGGAATCGATTGACATATTGAAAAGATCACTTTAATTGTGTTAAGAAGAGAATTGGTAGAGACAGTGGTTGAAAAAGGTGAAAGTGAAAGAAAGCGTTAGACGATCAGTCGTGTCCGACCAACTCTTCGCAAGCCCACGGACTGTAGCCCTCCAGACTTCTCTTGTCCATGGGATTTCCCAGGCAAGAATACTGGAGTGGGTAGCCATTCCCTTCTCCATGGGATCTTCCAAACCTGGAAAAAGGTAGATCAGTGGAAAAAAAAAATTGCAGGAATTCTTCTTTGACCTGAGGAGTGGTACTGCTAGAGATGGGCATTTGTTTAATGTACGGTCAGTAGGATTTTCTGTTGGATTAGATGTTGGGAGTGAGAGAGCCAAGGATGACTTGAAGGGTTTGGCCTGAGGAAGGATAGGTTTCCCATCTTCTAGGTGGGGAGACTGTTGGTGGGGAGGTTTGGAGGGAAGGTCAGCGGCTTGGTGCACCATGTTGAACTTGAGCTGTGAACCAGGCATCCTCATGGAGAAGGGAAGAAGGCAGGCCGTGCAGGAGTCTGGGACTTGAGAACGTGGTCTGAGCTGGGGATTCAGTTACAGGTTTGAGAATCTTCCTCAAGAAGATGGCATTTAAAGCCGTGAGACGAGGAGTTAGTTAGTGTAAACAAGGCAGAGACCAAGGGCTGAGTCTAATCTTCCCGAGCCCCAGTGTTTCCTCATCTGGCAGAAAAATCAGGCTTCCCCTGCCTTCTTCACAGACTTCTTGTCAGAACCATCTTCAGGCTTTTAAAGCAGTGAATGAAACCCGTGATGATGTGAGACTCTGTTTCAGCCTTGGGATGGGAAGGCATGAAGGGTGAGAGCATGTCAGGGAGCAAGAGGGGCCCAGAAAAGCACCCGGAGTTTTCTTCTTACATATTGAGAAGGTAGATACCTCTGCTGTTGAAGGATGTCATGAGACCAAGTGTTTAAACACTGAGAAAAGCGCCAGAATCCTTGGGACGATGTTTAGACTTGGGGTTCAATCATGTTCAAACATTGGATTAATACTGATGTTTCTAAGCCTGGAGTCTCCCTTAGCCCTATTGGTACTGGAAGAAAAGAATCCCGAGAGGATTGGCCTCACACCCTCGGTGGGGTTGGGGATGGAAGCTGAAACTTTGCTCATCTTACCTTCTGGGAGAAAAAACAGCCTTTGCTTCGCTTCGTGTGTAACTTCAGAGTCACCTCTCAGATGCCCTAAGTTCATAAAATATTTATCATCAGCAGATGGCGGCCAGGGGCAAAACGGGCTCTCTCACTTTCTTCAGAACCTTTAGAGATCATTTCACAGGGGAGGGAGGGAGGGAGAATGAAGCTCCGATCCAGTGCCCTCTTCTCCCTGCCGTCTGTCGTCCTGGGCTCTCTCCCAGACCCCAGGGCCTTCGCACGGAGTTCTCTTTACACAAAGATCCCACAGTGCTTTGCAGGCTTGCGTGCACAGAGGTTTCCCGAGCTGCTGCTTTAGTTCGCTTTAGGTTTTTCTTCACTCTGGACTCTCCACACTAAGGGTTCAAAGTTTTAAAACAAAGCAGATACTGCCTTGCCTGGGTGATGGAGCAGGATGAAAGGAATGGGGAGCAGGGATCTTGGGAACCAGGCTGGTCTGACAGGTCCTTCTCTATGAGTTCAAGCCCTCGTTCACTTTTACCTTGATTGGTGTTTTCGTGAAATTATTAACTTAATGATTTATTTAGTGGTGTGCTCCCACCTCTCTAGGCCTTCAAAGAAACCAGGTTTGTAACTTGAATAGATAAGAAGAAGGTGGTGGGAGTGAGGTCCAAGTGAGGAGGCAGCCAAGTGGAGTAGGGGGCTGCTCTGCAGAGGAGAACAACTGCCCAGATCCCGAGCTTGAGAGCATCACTCGGATGAGAGTCATTGCTCACCCTGGGGCAGAAGCCCTTGGTTCTCTCCCTTGTTTTATATTGTCCCCTGGGGAGAGGATCAGTGACTAGGCAGGCAGAGTCTGAGACTCTGGGGTTGTCAGGGGAGCACTGCTCCTAATTAGGGGTTGCTGGAGAGGCACTGCCTGTCTGGAGACATCCAAGCAGGCCAGTGTTGACCTTCCTACACAGCTGCCTTCGGGATTTTAGGTTAAGGATGGGTGGTACTGTTAGATGTTGGCTGGAGTCGTATGTGTGTGTCTGTGTGTATGTGTATGTGCTTGTGGGGTGGGGAGAAGAGAGAGAAGACAGAGAAATATTGATTAACTGATGGTGAGAGGGTAGGACTGACTGGCCAAGGGGCTTCCCTGGTGGCTCGGTGGTAAAGAATCCACCTGCCAATACAGGAGATGCGGATTTGATCCCTGAGTTGGGAAGATTCCCTGGAGAATAAAATGGCAGCCTGCTCCAGTATTCTTGTCTGGGAAATCCCATGGACAGAGGAGCCTGGCAGGCTATAGTCCATGGGGTTGCAAAGAGAAGAGCATGACTTAGCTACTAAACAACAATGAGAGACTGGCCAAGAAGGCACTTGTCATAATCTTCTCAAAACAAGCCAGGAAATTGTGGCTTACGAAGCCAAAAGTGGCCAGATTATTCAAGGTCAGATGCTGTTTATCACCTTCCCAGGTGGCATAGTGGTAAAGAATCTGCCTGCCAGAGCAGACACAAGAGACTCAAGTTCGATCCCTGGATCAGGAAGATCCCCTGGAGAAGGGATGGCAACCCCCTCCAGTATTCTTATCTGGAAATTTCCATTTGACAAAGGAGCCCTGTGGGCTAGAGTCCATGGGGTCGCAGAGAGTCTGATACAATTGAGCGATTAAGCACACACTCATTCAAGTGGATTCTGGCTAATGTCTAAACCTCCTGCATTAGGGAACTTGTAATGAGTTATGTCTGGGATTTCCTTTAGTACACTGAGGTAACAGCTCTGTAACTTTTAAAAGTACTTGTAAAGCAGCTTCTCTGTGCCCGCCCTCACCAGGTGATGTGGGTTGTGAAGAAATACTGAGTACATCCCGGTGACTCAGATGGTGAAGAATCTGCCTGCAATGTAGGAGACCCAGGTTTGATCTCTGGGTTGGGAAGATCCCCTGGAGAAGGAAATGGCAACCTGCTCCAGTATTCTTGCCTGGGAAATCCCATGGACAGATAGCCTGGCGGGCTACAGTCCATAGTTCGCAAAGAGTTGGACACGACCCAGCAACAAACACTTTCACTTTTCATCCCTACCTTAGAGGAGTGGAACCTATCAACTTGTTGAGACAAGCAAATGAAACAGATTTGGGGAAAAATGAAAGACTGAGTTTCTGGAATGTAACTCAGGTTTCAGGATCTGAGAGGGATGTGTACTGCCCTGGTGAAAACTGTGCCCCCGGGGTTTGGATGCCTTGAGGAGAAGTCCCAGGGGAATTTGCTTCCCAGGGAAGTCGGGAACCACTTCATACCTGGAGTCAGTATCTGAGCCCCTATGTTTGAGGACCCATCCCATCACAGCACTTGGACGCACTCTATGAACTCTATGACTGTGGGTGCTTAGAGATGTCCCATCAAGGACTTTGTGCTGGAGGGTGGGGACCATCCTGTCCCGGGAGAAGTCAAACAACTGTGGAGTCTCGTCCGCATCTGCCAAGTGGGATAGCGTCACTGTCACCTGCCCCCCTGAGACCTCAGATGGTTGTACAGAGGGAGGGATAGAGTGTGGAGGGCCTGGGGTAAAGCGCTGTGTGGTTTTACTGGCCACAAAATTGTTTGGGCATAAAGATGTTGGAGTTCATGCTCTTCACGCTCTGACACTGTCCGGTGCCGCCTGCTCTGGAGAATTCCTCTTTGTCCAGCGTTCTCGCTCCCTGGGCTCTCCTGCTCTCTGTAGTCTCCTTTTCCATTCCTCTGAGGTCCTTCTTCATTCCCTCCCTTTCCTTCCTCCTTGTTCCCAGATGCTTCCTCTGCTCCCCTGGCTTCTGCGGTGATGGAAATGCATGAGTGTTTATCCCACATCTAGGTTTCCTGCCCTGTCCTTGGTCCTAAGCCCAGATCCTGAGTGCTCTTTGCGTGTCCTGCAGGTATGCAGGTCAGCTGTGGCTCCTCCCATCATCCGTAAAGGCATCACCCTCATGTGGTCAGCACTGACTCCCCTCCTCCCACCTCCGTGTCACCCATCTGGGGTCAATAGGGCAGCCATGACTGAGTCTCTGATGCTGCAGGAACCCATGCTTGCTGTTCCTTCCTCTTGTTCCTCAAGCCCGCGCCCTCCTTCACTAGTGCCCCAACCAGTATCTCAAAATGTTTCGAATTAAACGTGGACTGATTTAGCAATAGAATACCACCTTTCCTATGCCCCAAAGGAATCTTCTCTGTAACTCTCACGAATTACAGATTGAACCAGCTGTTGTGGTTGTGCTTGGTTTATGAGCATCTTCCTCTCTCTGCCGAGCAGCCCTGCTCATCTCCTGCCCCACCGCTCCCCCACAGTGGCCCCGAGGCCCCCGACACTAGGAACTCGAAGACCACGGCAGGAAAGCCACACCTACCCTCTTGTGACCGTTGATTGTGACAGCCTCCTAAGCCCTGTTCCTTCTTTATCGAGAGTTGTTGCTGTAAAACTCAGACCTGACAAGGCTCAAAATCGCTTCGATAACTTGTCACCGTTCCCAGAACAAAAGTTGAACTCCAGCAGACCCCAAATGTCCTTTTCTTTCTGTCTGTCCATTTCCCTCCTTGGGAGCCTGTGTGGTCAGCCCTGCGTGAACACTTGGGAGTTCCCCCACCCTGCGGACACTTTGAGTTTCCATACGCTGTAGGTGGTGTTCCCTCTGTCAGGAACACCATTCCCTTTGCTTCTCTTCCTGGAGAAAGGCTGTACTCCTCAGGTCTGGGTTAGTATTTACTCCATGTAACCTGTCTTCAACTTCCTTCTCATCACACATAATGTGTCTCTCTTTCTTTGTTCCTACAACTTTCTGTTTGCACTTAAAATTCACTTGCCTCCTTGCATTATAGTCACACCAGCAACAGGGGCAATGCCCTGTTTATTTGTGAGTTTCTAGAGCATCCAGCCCAGTAGCAGTTTACGGTTGTTAAATAAATGAATGAATGAATGAGATAGACATGCTTGGTAAAGCTCACATGGGCACCAAGGCATCATTTGCCTCCCTATTTGTTGGCTCATCATTCTTAAAAGGAGTGAGTAGTGGGTCTCTCTGTTCAGCTTTTGCAGTGTCAGGCAGCTAAGGGAAAACAGGGCATTTCTGACAATCTTGTGGCTGATGTGTGTCTGACTCCCTGAAAGTCGCTCCTTCTCCATAGTTCTGATCACTCTATCCAGTCTCAGCCCCTGCACTTCTGAACTGGAGAGACTTCAAGAGCACTTTTCAATATCCGTTCAGGTAGCTGGCCTCCTGTAGACCTTGGCTCCAAGCTCCCATCCCCTCTCTGTCCCAGTTTTCATGAGCCGGCCGTGGTTGGCTCTCCCAAGCCTGACCCAGACCTCATCACTCAAGTGCTGGAGTCCGTCCCTAGCTGGGAGAGTTCCTGTGCTGAACACCAGTTTGGAGACCCAAACTTTGCTTCCTGTTGCAACATCTCCTTAGTGCCAACTTCTGAATATTTCATGTTGGTTTAAGCCTTAACATTACCTTCAGCCCAGTTGTCGGTTACTCTTATCCTTCCTTCCCAGATGCTGTCTGCTTATCAGGCGCCCACTGTCTGTCCTCCTTTGCCATTTCCTCCCATCACACCTGCAGATGTGCTGGCCACCCTGTGGCTGTGGGGCACTGTAGCTCTGCCTCAGACGAGGGCATCACTCACCGTGCAGGTGAAAAGCCAGAGAGCTTTTAACCTCTCCTGCTCCTGGATTATGTGGGTAATACCTATCCTGTCTCACCTGAGTTGCTTCAGTTCCATCTTAATGAATCCCACAGGTCCACTCTTCACCCCTCTGAAGCATTCTCCACACTGTAGCCAGAAAGATCTTTTTTTTTTTTTTTAATTGTGGTAAAAGTCACATAATATAAAGCATACTATGTTAACCATGGTCTTCCCTGATAGCTCAGTTAAAGAATCTGCCTGCAATGCATGAGACCCCGGTTCGATTCCTGGGTCAGAAAGATCTGCTGGAGAAGGGATAGGCTACCCACTCCAGTATTCTTGGGCTTCCCTTGTGGCTCAGCTGGTAAAGAATCTGCCTGCAATGCGGGAGACCTGGGTTTGATCCCTGGGTTGGAAAGATCCCCTGGAGAAGAGACAGGCTACCCACTCCAGTATTCTTGCCTGGAGAATTCCATGGGCTGTACAGTCCATGGGGTTGCAATGAGTTGGACACGACCAAACGACTTTCACTTTCATGTTAAAGTGAAGTCGCTCAGTCGTGTCCAACTCTTTGCGACCCCATGGACTGTAGCCTATCAGGCTCCTCTGTCCATGGGATTTTCCAGGCAAGAGTGCTGGAGTGGATTGCCATTTCCTTCTTCACGGGATCTTCCCGACCCAGGAATCGAACCCGGGTCTCCCACATTGCAGGCAGACGCTTTACCATCTGAGCCATCAGGGAAGCCGTGTTAACTATATCTAACTGTACAGTTCAGTGGCTCTAAGCACATTCACATTGTTGTACAACTCTCACCATCATCCACCTCTCGGATTTTTCACCTTCCTAAACTGAAACTCTATCCCTATTAAACACTAAGACTCCCTTCCCGCTCCCCACCTCCTCCCACTCCTGGCTCTTCTCATCTACCAATGACTTTCTTTTATTAAAAAAAAATAATTATTATTTGGCTGCGCTGGGTCTCAGTTGCAGCATCTGAGATCTAGTTCCCTGACCAGGGATAGAACCTGAATCCCCTGAATTGAGAGTTGGGATCCTTAGCCAGTGGACCACCAGGGAAGTCCCCAGTGTACTTTCTGACTCGATGAACTTGAGTATTCTTTGTTGTTGTCATTGTTCAGTCGCTGAGTTGTGTCCGACTGTTTTCAACCCCATCGACTGCAGCATGCCAGGCTTCTCTGACCTCCACTGTCTCCCAGAGTTTGCTCAAATTCATGTCCTTTGAGTTGGTGATGCTGTCTAACCATCTCATCGTCTGCCACCTCCTTTTCCTTTTGCCTTTAGTCTTTCCCAGCATCAGGGTCTTTTCCAATGAGTCAGCTCTCCACATAAGGTGGTTAAAGTACTGGAGCTTTAGCTTCAGCATCAGTCCTTCCAGTGAATATTCAGGATTGGTTTCCTTTAGGATTGACTGGTTTGATCTCCTTGCAGTCCAAGGGACTCGGAAGAGTCTTTTCCAACACCACAGTTCAAAAGCATCAATTCTTTGGTGCTCAGCTCTTTTTATGGTCCAACTCTCACATCCGTACATGACTACTGGAAAGACCATAGCTTTAACTATACTGACCTTTGTTGGCAAAGTAATATCTCTGCTTTTTAATATATTGTCTAGGTTTGTCATAGCTTTTCTTCCAAGGAGCAAGTGTCTTTTAATTTCATGGCTGCAGTTACCGTCCGCAGTGATGGAGCCCAAGAAAAGAAAATCTGTCACTGTTTCCACTTTTTCCCCTGTATTTGCCATGGAGTGATGGGATCAGATGCCATGTTCTTAGTTTTTTTGTGTGTAAGTTAGAAAAATCTTTAAAGGTGTAATGTTGTTCATGTCACATTGCAGTCCTGCTTTAAAGCCCTTCTGCATCTTACCTACCTCCTAGGAATAAAGACCACATTTCTAAAGAATGTTAGAAAACACGGCCTACAGAGCCAAGAGTATCTGGCCCCAGCTGTCTCCTCAGCTTCTCTTTCAATCACGAGCCAACAGCCCCCTTTTACTACCTTGGCCCTGCTTCAGTCTACCCCAGGGCCTTTGAACATGCCATTTCCTTTGTTTGGAACTCTGTTTCTTGTCTTTCAGCTTAAAACCCATTTAAATCCCTTTTTCACAACGCCTACCTAATGCCTACCCCCACTGCCTCTAACAGCTCCCTGAATTCCCCCTTTATAGCAGTTACCACTGTTTTTAATTATACTGTCATGTGATCATTCATTACTCTCTGTCCCTCCCTAGACTCCAAGGTCCAAGGATAGGGACCACGTCTGTGTTGTTCACAATTTTATAAGCCCTGTGAGTAACGTGGAGTCAGGGACTTGTACATATTATTAGCATCAGATTAAGGGGATGACCCCAGCATGACCTGACCTGACCAGTCCCACAGAAGTTAACCAGGTCTTTGTACAAGCATGTCCTAGGTATGACACTCTGCCACTCAGCTCCTCGTAAACATAGATACGGCCTCATCAAGGGTAAATCATGACACAGGTGTCAGCATGTGGCTCCTAAAATCCTTACTCAACATCCAGTACTGCTTATTGAAAGTATTCAGATGTGCATGTTTATTCCTTAATTTTCTTGTTGTAAGGAATTTGATAGATAATATTAATACATACCATTGTACTTTGAATTCACTCTTATTTCCTTGAATTCAGAACCAGTAAAAATTTCATCTCTTTGTATGAATTGTTTGCTCCTTTTAATCACATGAGAATTGTATTCCTCATTGGAATTCCTTTTTTTTTTTTTTTTGTCTTATCTGCCAGGGTATTCATGATAAATTTCATGTTTAACATGGTAAAATTACCTCTGCCAGGTATCCTATTTTAGTTGTCCTCTGTTGTTTTAAAAGTGACTTTTAATTGTTCTGTTGTGTTATGCTTCATTATTAAAATCAGTGCAGATTCTTTTGCTTGGAATATATGTTTATATGTTGTGTGTGCATGCTAACTTGCTTTAGTCGTGTCTGACTCTTTGCGACCCTGTGGACTGCAGCCCACCAGGCTCCTCTGTCCATGGGATTTTCCAGGCAAGAATACTGGAGTGGGTTGCCGTGCCCTCCTCCAGGGGATCTTCCTGATCCAGGGATCAAACCCCTATCTCTTAGCCTCCTGCATTGGCTGGCAAGTTCTTTATCATTAGCGCCATTGTGCTCTAGAGCCTGTGCTCCACAACAGGTGAACCCTGCCACCACAACTATTACATGTTACTGAGAGAGTTCAGTTCAGTTCAGTTCAGTCACTCAGTCGTGTCCGACTCTTTGCCATCCCATGGACTGCAGCACACCAGGCTTCCCTGTCCATCACCAACTCCCGGAGCTTGCTCAGACTCATGTCCATTGAGTCGGTGATGCCATCCAACCACCTCATCCTCTCTCGTCCCTTTCTCCTCCAGCCTTCAATTTTTCCCTGCATCAGGGTCCTTTCCAATGAGTCAGTTCTCCACATCAGGCAGCCAAAGTATTGGAGCTTCAGCTTCAGCATCAATCCTTCCATTGAATATTCAGGACTGATTTCCTTTAGGATTGACTGGTTTGAGAGTCTAAGGGACTCTCAAGAGTCTTCTCCAACACCACAGTTCAAAAGCATCAATTCTTCAGCGCTCAGCTTTCTTACTGGTCCAACTCTCGCATCCATACATGACTACTGGAAAAACCATAGCTTTGATTAGACAGACCTTTGTTGGCAAAGTAGTGTCTCTGCTTTTTAATATGCTGTCTAGGTTGGTTATACCTTTTCTTCCAAGGAGCAAGCATTAAGGAGAGTTAACAGGCAGGTTGATAAGAAGTCCAAGCCTAAGGCCCCTTTAAGGAAGAGATAAACGTTTTTTCTTTTTCACATTCTTTTGCCTTAGACAAGTAGGCCTCATAGGCAGCAGTATCTCTTGTTCAAGGACCTGCCTTTTTTTGAGCTTTGGATGTATGTTATGGGAGAAAATCTGGGTAAAAACTTTCACAGCCTTGAGCTCTGAGTTAACCTGTTTCTTCTGGCTAATCTCATGCTGATGTCATCCTAGGACGTATGTAATGTGAAACAGTCTGGACAAAATTCTCACAGCCTTCAGGTATTTTTTTTCTGTTCTCAGCAGCTGGCAGAAAAGTATATAATGCCCTGCTAAACTAGTGAGGTGGGTACTCTTTCTACCCACTTCTGATGTCTATGTCAGAAGCTTTCTTTGTCCTGTCACTTTAAATAAAATTGTGCATACAAAGCTCTGAGTGACTGAGACCTGTCTTTGGTCCCAGGGTTAAATCTTCTCCTTTGGAGACCACGAATCCAGTGGCACTGTTCACCGTAAACTATCATTACATTATGTAATACGTAATGTATTTTAATCTATGTGTTACTTACATGTGGCATATATATATATTTAGTTGATTATTTTGGGTCTTTGTTGCTGCACAGCTTTTCTCTAGTTGTGGAAGTCAGGGGCTGCTCTCCAGTTGCGGTGTGCGGCTCCTCTTGTTGCAGAGCATAGGCTCCATAGTTGTGGCTCTTGGGCTTAGTTGCTTTGTGACATGTGTATCCTCCCAGACCAGAGACTGAACTCATGTCTCCTGCATTGACAGGTGGATTCTTTACACTGAGCCACCAGGGAAGCCTGATGTATGTATTACATGTAATATGTATTACAAAGCCCTTATTCCCCCTTTTCTTATCCCGTAGTGGTAGCAATCCATATTCTTCGTTCGGAGCCACGCTGGCCAGGGATGATGAAAAGAATTTGTGGAGCATGCCTCACGATGTGTCCCACACAGAGGCAGACGACGACAGGATCCTGTACAACCTGATTGTCGTTCGTAATCAGCAGGCCAAAGATTCAGAGGTAAGCAGCTTTTGAGATCTTGCTATGTGCAGATGGTAATGCACAGCAAAAGAGAGCAATGACAGAGAAGAACAGCTTGAAGTAGAGAAAAGAATGAAGCATGATATGTGTGAAACGAAGGACAGGTCTTTTAGCATCTAGTCACGAATTATAGCTGGTCTTGGTATACGTGCTTAATACACAGATAAGACTGATTTCTAATTGTTGCTTTAATGATATAAATTACAACTGTATGGAAAAAGCAAGGCAGTGCTGTTCAGATCATGAAGATACTTTATGGTCTTAAATAGCTTAACCAGTCCATGTCTAATCTTTGGCCAGCCGCAGTTCAACATTCAAATTGAAGGTTGGAGGGTACTTTGCATTATCCCCAGTTTTGAATTAATGGAGCCTGAATTTTTTTTTTTTTCTGTTTTATCTTCTTGAATTGTGCTTATTGATCAAATAGTATATCTGGTGTATTTGAGATGATTTGTGTAATAAGGCTTGAAATCACTCTTAATGGACTTTTAATCAAAGTTATTGATACAGGAACACTATTGATACAGGAACACTAGACTATTGAAAAGGAGATGACTTCATAAATTAAGAGAAAACAGCAAAAGGGATCATATTTTATTTTCTCTTTTTTTTCAAAAGTAGTATTATGTACTATAACAATACAGTATAATGTTATATTATAGGTGTTTTTTTTCATATAATACAGCCTGAGTTTTCTAACCTCTGTGTTCAACTGTTAGTTCTGAGTAGATACCTATATTAGATATGACTTTGTGTGTTCCTTTGTATTTTATAGTAATTGAGAAGAATAGGGAGATTTAAAACGTCAGGCTCTTGTTTTGAAGTAAAGTACCAGAGCGTGTGTGTATGGGGCAGTTATGGCAAGGGAGGTCTGTTTCTTATGTAGGTTTCTTTATATTTTTGATTATTGTTTTTTCTCCAAAACATGCTGTAGCAGGATATGATAACTTTTTTTTTTTTGGCCACATGGCTTGTAGGATCTCAGCTCCCCAGCCCAGAGATCAGTCTCCTACCCCCTGCAGTGGAAGTGAGGAGTTGTAACCACTGGACTGCCAGGGAAGTCCCAGTAACTTTTAGAAGAGCCACGTGTCCCAGTCCTTTTATTCTGGCGTGACCTGGAGTACCTTACGGGGATGGAGGTAGACATAGAAGTGAGGAATTACAATTGCCTCTGGTTCTTAAGACCTTGGGGAAGGGCCGGCTGAAGAGTCCCCCAGTGGCTTTGATGAACATCCTTTATTGGCTGTGGGGTCTTGCTGAGGACCACTTCTACAAAATATTGGTCACAGGGCTTAAGTCAAAGACTAGGGGAAGGAAATGGCAACCCAGTCTGGTATTCTTGCCTGGAAAATCCCATAGACAGAGGAACAGGCGGGCTACAGACCATGGAGTCACAAAAGAGTTGGACATGTCTTAGCAACTAAACCACCACCACCAGCATCCTACTAGTGGCCGTGCACCTGCTACCCCGGCTTCCCTTATCCCCACTGCAATCCCCTCCTCCACTGGTAACGTTCGAAAGACATCGTACAGGCTGCTTAGGCCAGGAACAGCCATCCTGGCTGCCGCTCCTGAGCATATGGACGGGAATGCATGCATGACCTAGTTTTTCCTTTAATGGGAAGAGATAGTCCTTACCCTACTGTATTGGGCTGACCAGCTAGGGTTTCTGCTGGTGAGAATGGAACCAGTTCTTTTTTCCCTTTTCTTTCCACACTCTTCAAAGCTGTGACTGTAATAGGGAAATGAAACATATAGTACTCCTCTCTCTCTCCCCCACAGGGTCTCATGCCAACTAGGAGAGGGGCTTGAAGGGTGTTTGCACTGGGCCTGGCAGCTCTCAGAGGAGCTCCAGCTTCTCTGCCCTGTTTACCTTTGCTATTGAATCAGTGGAGGAGGCAATGTGAGCTGCAAATCGCTCTGAAGAAGCACAGCTTCCAAAGAGGCCGTTGTGTCATTCTTTGCTGCTCTTGGGCCGTGTGAAGGGCCTTCCAGAAGGCTTGCCTAAGAAGTAAAGTCAAGTTTAACTCTAGAGAAAGAAACCCTGCAACCAGGACAGGCCATCAGGTCAACAACATGAAGATGTGATGATGATGATGAAATGGTGTGAAATGTCTATTCATAGTGCTTCCTTCTTTTTAGGTGTAAAATATGTATACAAATATATTCCCTGGTGGCTCAGATGGTAAAGAGTTTGCCGGGAGTGCAGGAGACATGGGTTCAATCCCTTCATCAGGAAAATCCCCTGGAGAAGGGAATGGCTATACACTCCAGTATTCTTGCCTGGAGAATTCCATGGACAGAGGAACCTGGCAGGCTATAGCTCATGGGATTACAAATAGTCAAACATGACTGAAGTGACTAACACACTATATCTATGTGTACACATAAATATATACACATATATACACATAAAGTGAAAGTCGCTCAGTCGTGGCCGACTCTTTGTGACCCCATGGACTATAGAGTCCATGGAATTCTCCAAGCCAGAATACTGGAGTGGGTAGCCTTTCCCTTCTCCAGGGGATCTTCCCAATCTAGGGATCAAACCCAGGTCTCCTGCATTGCAGGTGGATTCTTTATCAGCTGAGTCACCAGGGAAGCCCTACACATATAAAGGTGTTTATAAAGTATGTATTTTAAGGTATATGGGCTTCCCTGGTGGCTCAGTGGTAAAGAATTTGCCTGAAATGCAGGAGACCTGGGTTCGATCCCTGCGTCGGGAAGATCCCCGGGAGGAGGGCATGGCAACCCACTCTAGTACTGTCATCTAGAGAATCCCATGGACAGAGGAGCCTGGAAGGCTGCAGTCCATAGGGTCGCATGGAGTCGGACACAACTGAAGTGACTAAGCGGCAGCAGGATCTGTACATACATACATAATATATGAAAAAGAAAGTGGAAGTGGTAGTTGTCCTGTCGTGTCCAACTCTTTGCGACCCGTGGACTGTAGCCCGCCAGGTTCTTCTGTCCATGAAATTCTCCAGGCAAGAATATATATACATGTGGTTAAAAAAAGTTTATTTTCTACCAAAAGTATGATATGCATATAAAAGGATTGTTGTTCAGTTGCTAAGTCGTGTCTGACTCTTTGCAACCCTGTGAACTGCAGCACGCCAGGCTTTCCTGTCCTTCACTATCTCCCTGAATTTGCTCAAACTCACGTCCACTGAGTCAGTGATGCCATCCAACCATCTCATCCTCTGTTGCCCCCTTCTCTTCTTACCCTCAATCTTTCCCAGCATCATTCTCCACACAGATTGGATCATATATTACATATCATTCTGTACTTTGTTTTTTTTCCCATTTAATAATATATTTTGGACATATTTCCATTTCACCATGTGTAGATTTCCCTTATTGTTTTGAGGGGCTCTCTGTTCTCTCATTGATTTCCCATCATTTATTCAGACAGTCCCTGTTGTTGTTTAGGTTGATTCAGGTTTTTTGTTGTTAGCAACAGAAGCAATGCCTCAGTGGGTATCCATATATACTTGTATGATCTTTAGTTGCTTTTTCAGGTATAGAATTACTGGATCAGAGAGTACACGTGTATTTAAATTGTAGGAATTGTCTTAGTGCTTCCTTTGTGGAAGAACCTAGGAAAAACACTTTAAGGTGCAGAACTGACTAGCACTGGAAATTCACACAGTGTTTAAGAGGAGCAGCTGCTGATCTCTAGATAGCTGTTTGCCTTGCTGAGACTGTGGATCTGGAAGTGCCAGAACTCTGGATTTTTAAGAGAAACTAAAACCCTAAATTTACATATAAAATGTACAGATTATTAAATGATAGCTCAGATTAAACATGTGTCAGCTAAACAAAATATGTTTATGGGCTATGTACTTAATGTTTACGATACAGACTGCTGCTGCCGAGTCGCTTCAGTCATATGACTCTGTGCAACCCCATAGACAGCCCACCAGGCTCCTCTATCCCTGGGATTGTCCAGGCAAGAACACTGGATTGGGTTGCCATTTCCTTCTCCAATGCATGCATACATGCATGCTAAGTCGCTTCAGTCGTGTCCGACTCTGTGTGACCCCATGGACAGCAGCCCACCAGGCTCCTCTGTCCACGGGATTCTCCAGACAAGAATATAGACTACTGCTATTCAATATTATTGTTACTTTGTTCAATAGGATTGAAAAATGAACTAACTGTGAATTTAGAAGGCAGAAGTAGAAAGCTGGTGGTAGGTGTACCTGTTGCTTATTTTCTTTTTCATGCAGGATATAATTGGCACAAATTTTAATAAAATAGAGCATTTTAGTTTTTTGAGAGAAAAACAAATTCCACCTACTAAGGAATAAGGAACCCTAGATATTTTTGCATGAGGACGATTTAGAAACTCAAGCAAGGCATTAAGGAAAATTGAACATTATGTTTTTCCTTGAGCAGCAATAGCGTGAAAAACCTAGGAACGTCTGTACTTGGAATTCTCTGAAAATTGAAGAGTAATTTCAAAACAGTGTATGTATCACCGACATTCCCTTACTGAATCTGGAGCTGGTGGGAGAAGGTCTTATGAGTATAGTTAAGGCTAAATTTGCAGTGTTGTCCCAAAGTGGAAAAAAAATCAGAGAAGATGATATATAGGAGGGCAAATAATGAAACATGGCCTGAATTTAAAGTTACTTGCAGTGTCAGAAAATAAAATAGTAACATTAGTTAATTCTAACACAATCCACTTTCATTTACGCAAACCTTCAAAAGCTTGAATACAGCAGAAGAACTGACACATTTATAGACCGCCAAGTAGTGGAAAAATTTTGCTCTTGTCTTTAATTTTGGAAAATATTTTATGCTTAACTAAGAAACAATAGGGACTTCCCTGGCGGTCCAGTGTGCTTTGAATGGAAGGGGCATGTGTTCAATCCCTGGTTGGGGAACTAACTAACACCCCACATTCCAAACCACCAAAAAATTTTTTTAAATAGTAAACAACCACAAAATCATGTCAATAAATCATTGTCCTTATGTTCATTCTCATTAACCTAGCTGTATACTTCATATAACACTCTGTATTCTAGGGGGCCTAATAATGGTTAATGAAATATCACTGCACCTTATTTATTTGTTTTCTATAAATAATTCTAATCATACTGACCCACCCTGCCCTCTAAGATAATAATGAAAACCGTGCCAAGCACTGTTGAGCTGCTTGACATACATTAAGTCCTCTACACAACAGCTGTGAGGTGGATGCCATTGTTACTTCTTTTTGAATCACCTTGTTCAAGGCCACACCGTTGAAATGTGGAGCCAGGATCTGAATCTGGACTTTGTGAATCTAGAGATGCAAAATGTAATGAGCACCATGATTGAAGTTGTAAGAGAGGACTAGATATTGTCTGTGATTCCAGGAAGATTTCAGAATGCGCGGGCGGAATCTATCCAGAGTCTATTTCTGTGACTTTTTGAAACCAGTGATGTGAAAAGCAGTCTCACATCAGTGGGATGAGAACTGTGTGTGGTTTGGGGATTGTGACCGAAGTTCATAAAGTGGTCCCTGTCAAAATCCACCTTTCCCACATTATGGATCTACACGCTGGTTAAGACTGGTTAAGTACAGCTGGTTAAGACTCCAACCAAGTGTTTCGGTTTTATTAGTTCCAAGATTCTTCATCTTGTTTAGTGTTCTCTTGTTATTTGGTGCCTCTTTCGATGGTTCAGTAATAGATCTTTTAGGAGTCTGTGCATGGCTTTAAGATTTTTACTCTGTTCAAAAATACTTACATTTTTTATTAAGAATGTGAGTGCTGAAAATCAAACCGTTGTCATAAACAACGATTAAGGACTATTTTGGTTCAAAATAGGTAATGTTTATTTGGCACAATCGGTGATAGAAGTGCTAGGCTTGTTTTTAAATCTATCAAATAATTACGCACTCGGAAACACACCTCGTTCTGATGATGAGCTTCTATCACTGAGTGAAGTAGTGTTTATGCGCTGGCAGGAGCCACGTGAACACCAGATGCTATGTGGCTCAAGGAATCCCGTGAAAACTTGAAAATCTCCCTCTGCTGAGCCCCAGGGAATGGGCTGTATGTTACTGTTTTTCAGAACTTTACAGGCAAAAACATAAAATGTTCCTGTTTACAATTTGTTTGTTCTTCCTGTGTGTCAGGACTCCCTGCTGGCAGAGTGTTGCCAGGCATTGTAAACAGTTCCTATAAAATGTTTAAAAGAGCGACAGATGTTCCCAGGGGTTTGTGTGCAACGTCTGGATTATACGCTCAGCCTGTCATATCCCTGGTACTGAAAGAAAGGACAAAAGAGAGTTAAGTGGAATATCTGGTCAGAGGATGTGAGGAGGTGGAGAGAGGGTTGAGTTGATTGGGTACCAGCCACATCACTTGGAAGCGCTTGGAGCGGGGATGTTCTGGTTGGGCTCTGCATGACTCCCTCCAAGTCTTCACGTGCTGGGTGGGGCTTGCTCTGGTCGGGCCCTCTGACTTCTCTGCACGTGGGTGAACACTGGCTACAGTTGGCGATAGGACTGTAAGTTTTAAGTCAAGCAGTCAAGGAGCAAAATAACAGTGGAAAATGGAAGCGATTCTCTAGATAATTCTGGGCTTCTCAAAAGGCCTCTTTGTTTAGGATGCAGATGATCCAGATGGTTTAATGTAACCATTCTTTTTTTTTTTAACTTTTTATTTTGTATTAGGGTACAGCCGATTAATGAACAATGCTGGTAGTTTCAGGTGAACACTGAAGGGACTCAGCCACACATATGCATATCCATTCTCCCCCAAACGCCCCTCCCATCCAGGCATGCAAGCATTCTTTATTTGACTTTGCTAGTGACTGTTTGGGTTAGAGGGGGAGAGAATAAAAACACTCATTAGGATCTGAGAATCAAGCCATCTTACCCTCTGTGTTCTACGTAATAATATTTATGGGGGTTCATGCTGGGTGCTGAGCAGAAGCGCCCTTCTTAATGTGTGTGCTCCAGACAAAAACTCAAGCCTCACAGTAACCCTATGAAGAAGGGGTTTTGACACATAAGATCAGAGACTTTGACCATCTGTCCAAGGCATTGAGAGTGGGACAATTGGGATGGTAGTTCAGTCTGTGTGTATGACCTGGAAATCTCTATGAACAGAAACACTTGCTGCCATCTCTCTCTTGAGCTTAGAAAGAGCTTCAGTGGAATCTTTTTGGTCAAAGACAAAGTGAATGGGTGTTAATCAAATGGGTGTTGAAGTGAAGGGAAGTGAAGTCGCTCAGTTGTGTCCGACTCTTTGCGACCCCACGGACTGTAGCCTACCAGGCTCCTCCGTCCATGGGATTTTCCAGGCAAGAGTACTGGAGTGGGCTGCCATTTCCTTCTCCAGGGCATCTTCCCAACCCAGGGATCAAACCCAGGTCTCCTGCATTGCAGACAGATGCTTTACCATCTGAGCCAGTAGGGAAGCCAAATGGGTGTTGACTTCCTGCCAAAGTAGCTGCCCTGGGCTGTGTATTTGTCAGCTGTTTTTCACCCTGCACCAGCTGAATCACAGAGTGGATGATGTTGGTATTTGTTTAGTATCAGCCTCTCTGGTGGCTCAGGCAGTAAACAATTTGCCTGTGGTGTATCAGACCTGGGTTTGATCCCTAGGTCAGGAAGATCTCCTGGAGAAGGGAATGGCAACCCACTCCAGTATTCTTGCCTGGAGAATCCCATGGACAGAGGAGCCTCGTGGACTACAGTCTGTGGGGTCACAAAGAGTTGGCCACGACTGAGAGACTAACAAAACAGCAAACCTCTGTTGTGCAGTGCACGCGACAGCCTCCAGGTGCTGCCGCCTGGGAACTTTTAACACCTCGGGCACCATTCTGGGTACAAAAGATCTGTTGGGCTCCACCAAAGACATTGTCTGTCTGTCTGTAATGTTCTTTTCTATTCTTTGCCCACCCCTGACTTAAAAAATCTAAGCGTTTTGGATATTAGCATTAAGGTCTTACGTGTTTCTTAGCAAGTAGGTAGCACATCAAAACTCTATGTAAGCCAACAAAGTTGAGACAGAAAATTAAGCAGGCAAAGGGAAAATCATTAGATATTCAGTAGGATGTGAGGTGGTGAAAAGCATGCGTTTTGGAATTAGACAGTTGGGGATGAGAGGCATACCTCTGCCATGTCCTGAGATGACACTGAATAGTCAGTTATTTGACCTCAGGGAGTTCTTACTGTTTATTGTCCAATTTGGGACACGATCGCAAGGTCTTAAACTAAGAGGACAGGGGGAGGATTTCTCTGGTGGTCCAGTGGTTAAGACTCTGCTTCCAGTGTAGGAACGGAGGGTCGATCCCAGGTCGGGAAACTTAAGATCCAGCATGCTGCATGCTGTGGCCAAAAAATTTTTAAAAAGAAGAAGAAGAAAGAAGTTTCCTAATATTGAATATGTATAGGCATGTGTGCTCAGTCATGTCTGACTCTTTGTGACCCCACAGAATATAGCCCACCAGGCTCCTCAGTTCAGTTCAGTTCAGTCCAGTCGCTCAGTCGTGTCCAACTCTTTGCAGCCCCATGAATCGCAGCACGCCAGGCCTCCCTGTCCATTACCAACTCCCGGAGTTCACCCAGACTCACGTCCATCGAGTCAGTGATGCCATCCAGCCATCTCATCCTCTGTCGTCCCCTTCTCCTCTTGCCCCCAATCCCTCCCAGAGTCTTTTCCAATGAGTCAACTCTTTGCATGAGGTGGCCAAAGTACTGGAGTTTCAGCTTTAGCATCATTCCTTCCAAAGAAATCCCAGGGCTGATCTCCTTCAGAATGGACTGGTTGGATCTCCTTGCAGTCCAAGGGACTCTCTCAAGAGTCTTCTCCAACACCACAGTTCAAAAGCATCAATTCTTTGGCGCTCAGCTTTCCTCACAGTCCAACTCTCACATCCATACATGACCACAGGAAAAACCATAGCCTTTACTAGACGAACCTTTGTTGGTAAAGTAATGTCTCTGCTTTTGAATATGCTATCTAGGTTGGTCATAACTTTCCTTCCAAGGAGTAAGTGTCTTTTAATTTCATGGCTGCAGTCACCATCTGCAGTGATTTTGGAGCCCCAAAGATAAAGTCTGACACTGTTTCCACTGTTTCCCCATCTGTTTCCCATGAAGTGATGGGACCGGATGCCATGATCTTCGTTTTCTGAATGTTGAGCTTTAAGCCAGCCTTTTCACTCTCCACTTTCACTTTCATCAAGAGGCTTTTGAGTTCCTCTTCACTTTCTGCCATAAGGGTGGTGTCATCTGCATATCTGAGGTTATTGATATTTCTCCCGGCAATCTTGATTCCAGCTTGTGCTTCTTCCAGTCCAGCATTTCTCATGATGTACTCTGCATATAAGTTAAATAAACAGGGTGACAATATACAGCCTTGACGTACTCCTTTTCCTATTTGGAACCAGTCTGTTGTTCCATGTCCAGTTCTAACTGTTGCTTCCTGACCTGCATACAGATTTCTCAAGAGGCAGGTCAGGTGGTCTGGTATTCCCATTTCTTTCAGAATTTTCCACAGTTTATTGTGATACAATTTTCCAGGCAAGAATACTGAAGTGGGTTGCCATTTCCTACTCCAGGGGATCTTCCCAACCCAGGGATCGAACCCGTGTCTCTTGAGTCTCCTACATTAGCAGGTGGATTCTTTACCACTGAGCCAAGTATGCCAGGCCAAAGATAGAAATTGAAACTGCTCTAGATAAACTGGGATGTATGATCACTTTTTAGAAAAATTGTGGTAAAATATAAATAACATAAAATTTGCCATTTTAACCATATTTAAATGTCAGTTCAGTGGCAACTAAGTACGTTCACATTTTTGGGCAGCCATCATCACCATCCACCCCCAGGACTTTTCATCTTCCCAAAGTAGAACTGTATAACCCTTACACGATAACTCCCTCCTACCCTTTCACAGCCCCTGAAACCCACCTTTTTACTTTCTGTCTCTATGAATGAGACTATACTAGGTACCTCGTATTAAGGGAATCATACAATATTTGTCTTTTGTGACTGGCTGACTTCACTTCGCCTAAGATCCTCAAAGTTCATCCATGTTGTAGCATGTGTTAGAATTTCCTTCCTTTTTAAAACTGAATAACATTCTATTGTGTGTATAGAATACACATGGACTGTAGCCTACCACACCCCTCCATCCATGGGATTTTCCAGGCAAGAGTACTGGAGTGGGTTGCCATTTCCTTCTCCAGAGGATCTTCCTGACCCAGGGATCGAACCCAGGTCTCCTGCATTGTAGGCAGACGCTTTACCATCTGAGCCACCGCGGAAGTCCTATTGTATGTATAAACCACATTTTGTTTATGCATTCTTCTGTCAGCAGGCATTTGGGTTGCTTCCAACTCTTGGCCAATGTGAGTAATGCTGCTATGAATGTGGGTATACAAATATTTGTTTGAGTCCCTGATTTAAATTCTTTTGGGTGCAAACCCAGAAGTGGAGTAATTGGATCATACCATAATTCTGTGTTTAATTTTTGAGGAATCACCATACTCTTTCACAGCGTCTGTACCATTTTATTTTCTCAATAGCAAAGCATGAGAGTTCTAATTTATCCACAGCCTCACCAACACTTGTTAGTAAGACCACCTTTCTTAACCTCCATACTGGTCAGTGAAACAGCTGATGACTTCAGATTGATCAGTTTTCACATCCAGATAGAGACAGTTGCAGCTGTGGACCATTCGCCACCACTGAATATTAGCATTAGGGTTATAAACCCAGAAGAAACTGATGTCTTAGCAGAGCCTCCTTCTGAGCCACTTGTCCACGGAAGATAAATAGAGGATGAGAAGACTGGGAGAGCTCTTTGTATGTGAATTTAGTTCTGGTTTTTTCCTAAGCATCCACATGCTAACGTGTAATGGCCAGGCCCTCTTTCTATTCCTGTTCCTTAGATTGTCCTTACTGGCCTCCTTTCCTTGGAGCTCCAGAAAGGTAGTAGATAATACACCTTGGGAGTACTGACAGGTCAGTGACAGAGAAGATGGACAATGCCTTGGGGACCTCCAGGAAGATGCAGTGCCTGGAGGAGAAGGGCAGGGAGCTGTCCATCTCTTTCCATTACTAGAACTTCACTGTCGCAGTAACTACTGGCTGCATTTTTGGATTTCCTAAGTTACCGTGCTTGTGCTGGTGAATTTCCAGAAGGCAGACCACATGTTTATTGGTGCTCATGTGCAGGATCATTTGATGATAAGAGCTGTATCTCTCCATTAGTTTTTCTACAACTTGCATAAAGCAATTAGGCCTGAGAAGAAACAGAAACCATAAAGCTGCCTCAGTTCGCTTCAGTTCAGTTCAGTCGCTCAGTTGTGTCCAACTCTTTGTGACCGCATGGACCGCAGCACTCCAGGCTTCCCTTTCCATCACCATTTCCCAGAGCTTACTCAAACTTACGTTCATCGAGTCAGTGATGCCATCCAACCATCTCATCCTCTGTCATCCCCTTCTCTTCCCTTCTTCAATCTTTTCCAGCATCAGGGTCTTTTCCCGTGAGTCAGTTCTTCGCATCAGGTGGCCAAAGTATTGGAGTTTCAGCTTCAGCATCAGTCCTTCCAATGAATATTCAGGACTGATTTCCTTTAGGATGGACTGGTTGGATCTCCTTGCAGTCCAAGGGACTCTCAAGAGTCTTCTCCAACACCACAGTTTAAAAGCATCAGTTCTTTGGCACTCAGCTTTCTTTATGGTCCAACTCTCACATCCATACGTGACTCCTAGAAAAACCATAGCTTTGACTAGACATACCTTTGTTGGCAAAATAATGTCTCTGCTTTTTAATATGCTGTCTAGGTTGATCATAGCTTTTCTTCCAAGGGGGAAGCATCTTTTAATTTCATAGCTGCAGTCACCATCTGCAGTGATTTTGGAGTCCAAGAAAATAGTCTCTCACTGTTTCCATTGTTTCCCCATCTATTTGCATGAAGTGATGGGACCAGATGCCAAGATCTTAGTTTTCCGAATGTTGAGCTTTAAGCCAACTTTTTCACTCTCCTCTTTCACTTTCATCAAGAGGCTCTTTAGTTCTTCTTCACTTTCTGCCATAAGGGTGGTGTCATCTGCATATCTGAGGTTATTGATATTTCTCCCGGCAATCTTGATTCCAGCTTGTGCTTCACCCAGCCTGGCATTTCGCATGATGTACTCTGCATATAAGTTAAATGAGCAGGGTGACAATATACAGCCTTGACGTACTCCTTTCCCGATTTGGAACCAGTCTGTTGTTCCATGTCCAGTTCTAGCTGTTGCTTCTTGACCTGCATACAGATTTTTCAGGAGGCAGGTGAGGTAGTCTGGTATTCCTGTCTCTTGAAGAATTTTCCACAGTTTGTTGTGATCCAAGTGCCTCAAGTTGTATTTTTTTAAGTTATAGTTAACTAGTTATAAATTTGAAACATGAGGGATTATCAGCAAATTAAGCCTTCAGTGAACTACTTCTGTGATGACTTTGGTTTTTCCTTGAACAAGTGAGATCATCAGAAATACCTGCCTGTGTAGAGTCAGGGAGACTCCTCCACAGAATACCTGGATTTTCACAGCAGTTTTTTGATATAAATGAGTTATTTAAAAAAAGTGAGAGAGGCTTCCCTGGTGGTTCAGTGGTTAAGACTCTGAGCTCCCAGTGCATGGGGCCCCGGGTTCAGTCCCTGGTCAGGGAACTAGATCCCACATGTTACAACTAAAGATCCTGCATGCCACAACTAAGACCCTGTTCAGCCAAAAAAAAAAAAAAAAGAATGTGAGAGAGAGACCCTAAGAGGTTTTCTCTTCCTGATAGCATCCAGAAATGGGCTTGTGACTCAGGGTTCGACGCCCTTCCCTCTGGGGAGGAGAAGCAGAGCTACAGGATCTGAGGATTTAGGGCAGATAGCTATATGATTGTCTCTGTTCTATATTTTAAATGGGAGCAAAAATAATCATGTGGTAAAATAAGTCTATGGCCCTAGAACTTTATACAGAAGATTGTAAAACACTTTCCAGCTTATTTCCCTCTTCAAAAAATACCAGTGTGTCTAATTTTTCAAGGTATCTGCTATTTAGGGTTTGTTTGAACAAAATTCTGCCTAATGTGTCTAACCTATTTATTAGTTAATTTTATTAAAAACAATGTGTCTAATGTTCAGTTAGGCAAGCTTGATTTCAAATGAGTACTTTCAGTTCTTCATATCCCCGAGAATCAAGTATTTTCTAGTCTTGATGTTTATTTAGTGTTAACAATGCAGAAAACTCCTTTATGCTCTTCCTGCATCTCCTTCCTCTCAACTCAGTATAAGGACAAACTGATTTCTATTTGCCATGCAGTTAGAATTTCTGCTTTCATCAAAGTAAGGACCCACTTTCAATTTCACAACTGTTCTTAGGTCAACATGTTGGGCATGTATGCCAGGGGACCTGGTTGTTTGCTCATGCAAATCTCACAGGCTTATGATACCCTGGGTGTGTCACTTCCGCCCCAGATCTAGTAATCAGCTTTGCAGGTCTTGCACTTGATTTTCTCAGGGCACACAGAGCTGTTTCAACTTAGGGGGCATATTATTCAGAGAAACAGAAGCAGGAGGATGTGTGTGTGTGTATCTATATCTCTATATCTGTATATTTACCCCTATATCTATCTCTCTCTACTTTTCTATCTTATCTGTCTCTATCATTCTATTATATTTGCCTATCTATTTACATTTTTTTGTTTAAAGGAAATGGTTCACACAATTGTGGAGACTTGGTGAGTCAGCATCTGATGGGGGAGGCTGGAGATTTAGGGGTAGTTGAAATTCAAGTTCAAAGGCAGAATTCCTTCCTGCAGAGAGGAGGGTAATCTTTGTTTTAATCACTACCTTCAAGTGATTAGGTAGGGCCCACCCACATTGAGCTTCCTTCCTTAGCTGATAAAGAATGCGGCTGCAATGTGGGAGGCCTGGGTTCGATCCCTGGGTTGGGAAGATCCCCTGGAGAAGGGAAAGGCTACCCACTCCAGTAGATTCTGGCCTGGAGAATTCCATGAACTGTATAGTCCATGTGGTTGCAAAGAGTCAGACATGACTGAGTGACTTTGACTTCACCCACATTATAGAGAGTAATCTGCTTTACTCCCAGTGTGATAATTTAAATATTAATCTCTTACACAAAATACCTTCAGAGAAACATCCAGAATATTTGACCAAATATCTGGGCACTGTGACTCAGCCAACTTGACACATAGATGAACCATCATAGAGGATTTTACTAACACTAACCAAATTTGCAAGAGACTGCCATGTAAACCCGAATGTATGTAACCATTTGATGGGCCATAAAGTTGACTAATCTGTCCAGCCTCTCCCATATAATGAAATATGTAAAGGAAACTAGTGACCATACTGGAAGGTGCCTGGGGAAGAGGGATCAGAGATCAGCGGCACTGACATCAGTGGAGTACTTGCTGTGCACCCAGTGCTGCTCTCAGTACATGACATTGTGCTTGAGCTCGGTCGCTAAGTCATGTCTGACTCTTCAACTCTGTGGACTGCAGCCTGACAGGCTCCTCCGTCCATAGGATTTCCCAGGCAAGAATACTGGAGTGCGTTGCCATTTTCTTCTCCAGGCCAAGCCAAGTTGCTCAGTCGTGCCCAACTGTTTGCGATCCCATGGACTGTAGCCTACCAGGCTCCTCCGTCCATGGAATTTTCCAGGCAAGAGTACTGGAGTGGGTTGCCATTTCCTTCTTCAGGGGTACTTCCTGGACCTGGGATTGAACCTCCTGTGTCTCTTTACAACTGAGTCTCCAGGGAAGCCATCCATATACCGTGTTGACAGCTGTTGTCCTCCAGATGTGATAACCTAGAACTTTCACCCCCGGTATAAAGTTATTCCTCTGATTTGGTTAGGACACCTGGCCCCTTGATGGTGGTGGATAGAGGTTTCTGAACATCACCTCCAGGTGACTTGTAGCTTCAGGAACTGGACATAAGCAGGGATTTGGGAGGGCAGGCAATAGGATATGGAATCAAGGGAGATCCAGAATAATGTAATATTAGATGAATCTAGGCTGCCATCTATGGGGTCACACAGAGTTGGACATGACTGAAGTGACTTAGCAGCAGCAGCAGACTGAGAGCAGGGGCTGTTTGTTTAGTCACTAAGTCGTGTCCGAGTCTTTGCGACCTGACAGATTGTAGCCCTCTAGGCTTCTCTGTCCATGGGATTCTCCAGGCAGGAATACTGGAGTGGATTGCCATTTCCTTCTCCAGAGAGCAAGGGAGATATTTCAGATATTTTAAACTGAAGAGGCTAGGCAGATACCCAACAGAGCCAGCAGATTAGTAATGGAAGGTAAGATCTATAGACATTTCAGTTCCAGGGAAATAATCTATGTAGATTTATTGCAGATATGATTTAATGCATTGCCAAGGCTCGGCAAGTCCTCCCTATCCCATTTTCTCCCATGGAACCCCTTGACTCTTTTCTCAGTCCAATAGTGATGTCATGCGTGTTGCCTATGGACAGCTACACTTCTAAAATTGAAGACACATTCATTTTCTTAATTTGTTATTTAATATATAAAGCTGGACTGAGAGCATAGAAATTGAGGAGGCTGTTGAGCTTTGAGGAATCTCTGCCTAAATAGACTGTGGCAGCCTTCAGCAAAGTATGTTTTCCTCTTGGCAGAAAGGAGAGAGCCCAGGGGAAGTGGTGGCCTCTGAGTGGTATCCCTTGTGATCAAAATAGCTCCTTGCTTCCTCATCAGTCCTTTTGGCCCCATTCATTGGCTTGAAATTCTTTTAAGGTGGAGTAGCCTAAGTATCAAATCCAAGTTACATCAACTCACGGGGCAGTTCTGCTGTTGGCAGTCCATCCTATACATATTCTTTTACCGTTAAACAAAGATACGTGTTCTTTGCAGTAGTATTTTGAAAAGTAAACATCTGAAATAAAAATCTTTGATGGTTAAAAAATAATGAGGTTTAAAAAAAAAAAGAAAGCAGTGCTTGTGATGAGCCAGTCTGAAGCCTGAGGCAAAAAGAAAGGTCAGTTATACTGTTTGTATTGAAAAATGTTATTATTTGTTCACTGTGTATTTTTTATGTTATTTTAAAAAAATATTGCATTAAAATATTTGTCTTGAGAAAAATAATGAGGTAGGATTTACAGATCCTGGCTTGGAAAGATAGTTATGATCTATTGCTAAGTGGGTATGTATAATGTGTAGAAAAATGTCCCATTTGTATAAAAGTGTATGTATGCTAATATATAACTAACAATTTCTTTGTAGGAAGGTCACCTATGAACTTTTTTTAAGCCTTGGTGACCTCTGGGGAGTAGAAGTGGGTGGAAAAAAGGATACATTCTCTTTGAATTCCGCGATCTTCTGTACTGTCTGACAGCAGTGCATACGTTTGTGTTGCTTCTGTATACTGCTGCTGCTGCTGCTGCTGCTAAGTCTCTTCAGTCGTGTCCGACTCTGTGCGACCCCATAGACGGCAGCCCACCGACTCCCCCATCCCTGGGATTCTCCAGGCAAGAACACTGGAGTGGGTTGCCATTTCCTTCTCCATCTGTATACGTCTACTTGGTATAAAATAATTATTTCACAGCACATTTTGTGGAGGCTATTTCCCTGGGTCTTTCTAATCTGTCTTGTTTTGGTGTGGGTATGTTTGAAGAAAGGGGAAGAAGTGGGAAGAAGGAGAGAGACAGGAAGGGAGAGACAAGAGATTAGAAGAGAAAATGAGAGAGACCTTAGGAGGAACTGGAGCACGCTTTGAGGAATCCTGCCAAAATGGACTGAAGGGCAGAATGTGCATGAAGCAGTCAGTTGGTATTTATCTTTTTAACATTCTAAGATTCATCTGATAAAGCAGGCTCTTTCTCTGGAGCTTACCTCCCCTCCAACCGCCTGTGAATTCACATGGTAATTAACAGAGCTGTGGTTGTCTGCTGCCTCCCCACCCCCACCTTCTCCACTACCCCTCCCCCACCACTTCTTTTGATTGGTCTTGGTGTCTTAGAGTAACAGAAAACGGCTCTTAATTGCACAGAGCCTGCCAGAGCCCTGGATACTGGTGCGCTGGGACTGCAGGGTGTGAATGTGCTCAGCTGGGGAATCTCGGAAGGCTTACGGGGAGTCCTCTGTAAGAACAGCTTTCTGGTTTTGAGTGGATGCAGGGAGTGGGAGCTGGCAGGGAGGCGGGGTGGATGGCAGCACCCGCCCGGTTCTGTTGGGGGCCCAGATCTGTCGTTTCTCCGCCCTAAAATCCCCAGAGTGTTCTGAAAGGAGATCATATTTTTCTTGAAATGAAACCAACCTTCCATTTAGGTATTCAGTCCCTGGGTAGCTGTTTTTACATCATAATTAGACCATGTGATCATGCTGTCCCCGAAACCCTGGAGGGAGCTGTGCCCTTTGATGGGTTTGCAATACAAGAGGCAGGTCAGGTGGCTTATGAATGAATACAAACTGGGTCTGCCCTCTTGAAATAATCCTTCTGTTTAATTAGAAATGAGGTGAGGTAAAGTCACTCCCAAGCTTGTTTACCACATTGCTGTTGTCATTATTAAATAACTTGGAGCCTAGACCTAGAGATTATCATACTAAGTGAAGGAAGACATACAGAGAAAGACAAATACCATATGATACTACTCATATGTGGAATCTAATTTTTAAAAAAGATACAAATGAACTCATTTACAAAACAGAAGCAGATTTATAAATGTTGAAAAAAAACTTAACGGGTACCAAAGAGGAAATGTTGAGGGAAGTGTGGATAAATCAGGAGTTTGGGATGCACACACCAGTACTGCTATATATAAGGTAGATGACCAAAGGGCCCTACTGAATAGCACAGGGAACTCTCCCCAGTATTATCTGATAACCTATGTGAGAAAAGAATCTAAAAAGTGATGACTATTTGCATAAGTGTAACTGAATCACTTTACAGTACACCTGAAACTAACAAAACATTGTAAATCAGTTATACTCCAACAACATTAAAATCTTTTTTGAAAATTAAATGTGTGTGTGTGTGTTAGTTGCTCAGTCGTGTCTGACTCTGTGTGACCCCATGGACTGTGGCCCACAAGGCTCTTCTGTCCATGGGATTCTCCAGGCAAGAGTACTGGAGTGGATCAGTCAGTTCAGTTGCTCAGTCGTGTCCAACTCTTTGTGACCCCATGGACTGCAGCATGACAGGCCTCCGTGTCCATCACCAACTCCCAGAGTTTAATCAAACTCATGTCCATTGAGTCCGTGATGCCATCCAGCCATCTCATCCTCTGTCGTCCCCTTCTCCTTCTGCTCCCAATCCCTCCCAGCATCAGGGTCTTTTCCAATGAGTCAGCTCTTCGCATGAGGTGGCCAAAGTACTGGAGTTTCAGCTTCAGATCAGTCCTTCCAAAGAACACCCAGGACTGATCTTTAGGATGGAGTGGTTGTATCTCCTTGCAGTCCAAGGCACTCTCAAGAGTCTTCTCCAACACTGTAGTTCAAAAGCATCAATTCTTCAGTGCTCAGCTTTCTTTAGAGTCCACCTCTCACATCCATGCATGACTACTGGAAAAACCATAGCCTTGACTAGATGGACCTTTGTTGGCAAAGTAATGTCCCTGCTTTTTAATATGCTATTTCTCACTTCCACTGTATAATCATTAGGGATTTGATTTAAGGCATAACTGGAGTGGGTAGGTAAGCATAAACAAAGATTTAAAAAGAAAAATCCACTGAAACTTGCTCCGAGTTATTATTATTATTATTATTATTAAGTAAACATAGACAAAACCTTAAAAAAGTAAATAACTTGTAACTAGTTTCAGTGGACCTGAGTCAAGTTTACCTGGTTCCTTCTCCGATGGATGTGGTTTGCGGTAGGAGGCCACACGGCAATGAGCAGTGTGTGTTTGGGCCCCACGTCATCTGTCCTGGCTGTGGATCCAAGAACCAGAAGATCCTGTGCTCCTGCCGCTTCCCCAGGCCCTGATGCTGGGCAGTCATCAGGGAGGGGCCAGGCAGGAGGAAGGGCTCACAGACCCACCAGGATACTTTTTGTTTCATTGTGCAGTTGAATGCACCTCAGTCTCTCGGAGTTTAGTTTTTACTCTTACTTGTTTTTGCCAGCCTTGGCGAGTTTACCAGGAAGTTTTGAAACCATGTACAAGTGGTCGAAATAAAATGTCCCTGTGGTTGAGTTTGTTGTTAAACACAGGACATGCTTCAGGGACACGAGCTTTTATCTGTTGACTCTTTGCCAGCAGTCACTTAAAGCTTGGTGGACTCCGAGGAGAGCTATGGATGGGAGTGTCCACAGCTTGTAAGAAGAGAGAGACCCTCAGACCAGGGACTGGTCAGGGTGTCTGCTCTTCCAGCCCAGCCTTGGCAATGTGCGAAAATAAGTTTTAAAATGCCCTCTTGTCATCTTACACTGCATAGACTATCATCTGTCTAAAGTCAGTGTGGTTTCTGTATTTTTTCCTTCTGGGAAATGACTGTAGGCCATGCTCTTCAGCCATCATCCATTTGCCTCTAGGCAGAAGCCTGGAGGGAAGGGTGATGGGGTGTGAGGAAAAAGGTGATGTGCAAACAGGAGACTGCTTGAAGTAAGACTGAGCTACCCAGGGATGTATTTGTCACTCCCAAGATGGGCAACCTTCGAGTGCAGAACTATTCTCCCTGCCTTTCTGGGACCCCATTGACTTCTCGACCCCCTGCCCCCTGCCCCCGCCAGGATTCTTCTCATGGTGCCCTCTGGCCATGCCCCTTTTGTTGGCTCCTCACCACGCCTGGGCCCCCTACCCCCAGTTATCCCATCACTAACATTTTTTTCCTCCCATCTTTCCACCCAATTCAACATCCTTTTACTCTCTGTAGGCTCAGCTCAACTGGAAATTTAAAAAGAAACAAGTATTAGGTCAAAGCTAGAGGAATTCAGTGAAGAGTATGAATGACTTGAAGGAGGAAATGTGTGACCCTGAACTCATCATCACTGGTGAAATGTGAGAAAGAGCGGAGGTTTTCTGAGCAGAGAGGTCCCTCAGTGTGGTGGTTTCTTGCTGGGCGTCCAGATGTATTCATGCCTGTTGTCCCTGTGGTTTTTGGTCCTGATGGGGTTGGAGCAACCTCATCACCTTGGAAACACTGCCAGACGCATGCCATGTGAGATTCCTGGGGTAGGGACAGAATCTTGTCTGAGGTCCCTGAGGATGGAGGTCAGGGCACTGGATGAGCCAGTCTGCCTCTTATCCCAAAGGATTTTGTGGGGCCTAAGGGCTGAATTGTTGAAAGGAGTGGACTTTGGCATAGACTGGCAGTCAGCATCAAGCACAGCAAGCACCAGCCTTGAGCTGCATAAGAATGTGGACAGTGAGCTGGGGGTGCCTGGGTATGCTAGCCATCTGACTGAGGTCAGGTAAGGCAGGGACATTTGAACACCATCTCCCTTCGAGCTGGCAGATCTTCTGCTGATGTGGAAACACTGGCTGCCGTTCACACCACTCACTCTGCCTGTTCTTCTGCCCTAGTTTGGAAAGGTCTTTCCCTCCTCTCTGGTTTCTCCTGCTCCTGGCTCTTCTTCCAGCCATGGAAAGCAGAGGGCAGGGCTTTGTAATGTGTCCCAGCAGGGAAACAAGCAGAACCTGATTTTTTTTGTCCATCCTTCTCTGCATTTTGCTTGCTCATATTTTCACCCTTGTCTAGGCTTGCATTTAAAGTGAACGTCTCGGCCGATGCGGGCTTAGATTTAGTCACTGAGAGGAACTGGCTCAAGCCCACATGTATCTAGGTTTTTCATTGCTGAGTGTTTTTGAACTCTCAGCATTTTCATTGATGCTTCAGTTCTCACCTTCGTATTTTGATCCATGACATGCTGTTTATCTTTTACCTGCTTTAAAGTGACATTTAGGGGATAGAAAGCATCTTCAAACATATTTGGGCTTCCCTGGTGGCTCAGACAGGAAAGAGTCTGCCTGTAATGCAAGAGACCCAGGTTGGATCCCTGGGTGGGGAAGATTCCCTGAAGAAGGGAATGGCAACCCACTCCAGTATTCTTGCCTGGAGAATTCCACGGACAGAGAAGCCTGGCAGACTACAGTCCACGGGGTCGCTGTGAGTCAGACACGACTGAATGACTAACACTTTGAACATAAGCACTAGAAGTGTTTCAGAGGGACCATTCTCTGTTGGGTGGAGAGTAGTTACTATTGCTGCTTCTCTTTTTTCACTGCAGTGACTTATTTTCTTCCTTTCTTCCTTTCTTTTTTAAAAGTGTTTATTTATTTGACTGCACCTGGTCTTTGTTGCCTCATGCATGACCTTTGATCTCTGTTGAGGCACATGACATCTTTAACTGTGGGGTGTGAGCTCTCAGCTGTGGTATGTGGGACTAGTCCCCTGACCAGGGATTGAACTCAGGCCTCTGGAACTGGGCGTGTGGAGTCTTAGCCACTGGATCACCAGGGACGTCTGGCTCTGTCTGTCACCTTTTCAACCTATCGTGGCCGTGTACAGTGTGCTTCTGGCACATGTCACCTTCCTTGCAAGCTCATCAGTCATGTTGGATTAGGGCTCACTTTAATGACTTCATTTTAACTTGATCACTTTTGTAGAGACACTGTTTCCCAATAAAGTCACACTCTGAGGCACTGGGGGTTAGGACTTGGCATACAAATTTTGTGGGGACCAGAAATAGTTACTTTGTTTGGTCATCAGATGTAGACCCTGTGGTTATAGCAGGGTTTAAAGAGCCTGCCCTCAGGGAGCTTACATTCTATTAAAAGGACACTGACAACAAATAATGCAGGTTTTGCTTGTTCCTTAGAAGGAAAGCTATGACAGACCTAGATAGTGTATTAAAAAGCAGAGACATCACTTTGGCTGCAGAGGCCCGTATAGTCAAAGCTATGGTCTTTCCATTAGTCATGTATGGATGTGAGAGTTGGACCATAAAGAAAGCTGAACACCAAATAGTCGATGCTTTTGAATTGTGGTGTTGGAGAAGATTCTTGAGAGTCTCTTGGAAAGCAAGGAGATCAAACCAGTCAATCCTAAAGATTAAAATTAACCCTGAATATTCATTGGAAGGACTGATGCTAAAGCTGAAACTCCAATATTTTGGCCACCTGATGCAAAGAGCTGACTTATTGGAAAAGACCCTGATGCAGGGAAAGATTGAAGGCAGGAGGAGAAGGGAGCAACAGAGAATGAAGACGGTTGGATGGCATCACTGACTTATTAGACATGAGTTTGAGCAAACTCCAGGAGATAGTGAAGGACAGGGAAGCTGGCGTGCTGCAGTCCATGGGGTCACAAAGAGTTGGACAGAACTTAGTGACTGAGCAACAACACAAGGTTATGTAGCGGTGGAAAAATTTTCCTTTCTTCCCTTCTTTGGCTGGACTGATAATTAAATTGATATAAGACAGATTAACAGGAGAAAAATAAATTTAATTATGTATATATGAGATTCCCATAAAGATACGAAGACTCAAAGGGCAACCACATAATTGAAGTTTATGTAACATCCTGAATGAAGAAAAGGGGTGTAGAAGTCTGGGGGTTCAAAGTTGGAGGAAAGCCATTCATGGGAAGGCAGAGGAGATGTTTGAAAAACAAGTTTCCCTGTTATGCAGATACGTTTCCTAGATAAAAAATAATTATGGGTACAGGCCACCTTTCCAATATAAATTTAGGTGGTTGACTTTTCTTAAATCTGATGGGTTTTGATTGCCTTTACCCTCAAATATTGGGTTGGCCAAAAAGTTCATTCAAATTTTCCTGGAACATCTTATGGAAAAACCTGAATGAACTTGTTGGCCAACCCAGTAATCCTTATGCCAAAGAGATATGTTTTAGGGTAACAAAACCTTCTCCCCTTTCAGTTGTGATAAGCATTTGGAAGAAAAATAAGATAATATGAGGGAACAGAAAGTGACTTTGGGCTCAGTGCAGAGACCTGATTGGGCTGGGAACTGAGACTTGTAAAGGGCATTCCAGGCAGAGGGACAGCACGTGCAGAGGCTCAGGGCAGCAATGAGCACGGTGTGCCGGGACAGCAAGGAGGCCAGCGTGGCTGCAGCAGAGGGAGCCAGGGGAGGGTCTGTGCTGCATGACCCTGAGCAGACTGGCAAGGACCAGACCCCTCAGGCCTGATAGGCACTGTGAGGGTTTAGAATTCTAAGAGGGGTAGGGAGTGCTTTTGAATTAATCAAATAGGAAATGCTACTTTGTTCCTTTGCAAGATCTGTTCTTCTCTGGCCCCAGTTACTTCTACTCTGGGCAACTTGCACTCCCTGGGAGTCCCGAGCAGGCCTGGCCTTGCACTGTGCCTCTCCTCCGCATTGCGAGATACATCTCCACGGGAATCCTGATCTCTGCACACACCCTGAGCAGAGACACTGTCTGCCCTTTGTCTGGACTGTCTTGTCAGGGTGTTTTACAGTGAACAGCCTTGGGAGGTAGAGCCAGGTCTCCTTCTGGAGCAAAGGGCGGGTGGGTCTTTCCCATTATAAAAGGTCAGGTTCCCTGAGTTTAGGGTTCCTTTCCTGTAATGTAGCCTACTGCACGTGTAGGCATCATTTAGCTCTCTTCTCATTACTGGGTGGGATTTGGCCTGAAGAATGCTGATCTGCTCCTGCTGGAGTCTTTGTTTCTGACCCTGGAGTCTTGTGTCTTTTTCCAACACTCATGAAACTGTGGCAGAAGACCATGTTAGTTTCTAAGCTTGTGAGTCAAATCTCAGATGCTTGACAATTCTCAACACCCTTAAAATAGTTCTCATGTTGGCATCTTGACTGAAAGTTTGACCATGGGTCAATGCTTTGGTGTATATGTGTGGTTTTTAAACTTTTTTTCTGTTATTTTTGGAACTCTTCACACTTCCCTCTTCCATGAAACCTACCAGAAAACAGATCTAATTGAAACTGCCCTGGTCTGAGGAAAGGCAAGAACTTAGAGGGCGAGGTGAGGACATGGTCTCAGAAGTTTCTCTGCTTAATTGCCTGTGAACCATGGAGCACTGACGCGGCTTTTAACGTAAGAAATGTTAAGTGCTGTCATCCTGGGTACCTGCATTTTAAGGATTCAGGCCTCCTTTGAGTGAGATGTGTGCACTGTGGAAATGGGGGTGGGAGTGTTTCTGAGAGTAAGTCAGGTGGACTGGATTCCTCCATGCCACGTGTCTCTCTCCACAGTCTAGGCAAGCTGTGGTCCACGGGCCAAATTCCAGTTTTATTGGAACACAGACACTCCCACTTGTTTATATGTGTTTTCTGGATGCTTTGGTGCTTCAGTGACAAAGATGAGTAATTGTGATGGAGACCTTGTGTTCTGTCAGTTCAGTTCAGTTCAGTCGCTCAGTTGTGTCCGACTTTTCCAATGAGTCAGCTCTTCGCGTCTGGTGGCCAGAGTATTGGCGTTTCAGCTTCAGCATCAGTCCTTCCAATGAATATTCAGGACTGATTTCCTTTAGGACTGACTGCTTTGATCTCCTTGCAGTCCAAGGGACTCTCAAAAGCCTTTTCCAACACCCCAGTTCAGAAGCATCAGTTCTTTGGCACTCGGCTGTCTCTGTGGTCCAACTCTGACATCCATACATGACTACTCGAAAAACCATTAAATACGTCTTGTAAACATATGAAATATGTTTTGTCAAATATGTGTGTGAAATATGAAAAGCCATTAAATGTGTCTTGTAAACCCTAAAATATTTAGTATCTGGCTTGATGCCATCCAAGCTTTGCTTGTGGTTTGGTGCTCAGCAGAAGCTCCGATACTTTGGCCACCTGATCCAAAGAGCCAACTCATTGGAAAAGACCCTGATGCTGGGAAAGATTGAAGGCCAAAGGAGAAGAGGGAAGAAGAGGATGAGATGGTTAGATAGCATCACTGACTCAATGAACATGAATTTGAGCCAACTCTGGGAAATAGTGAAGGAGAGGGAAGCCTGGCATGCTGCAGTCATGGTGTCCCAGAGTAGGAAACGACTTAGCAACCAAACAACAGCAACATACTTGGCTCAAATGCTTGTGTGGCAGATATAGTTTTTCAAACAACAAGGACACATAATCAACCCCCCTTGAGGAGGGCTCCCCACATCCACTGCTTGATGATACTTTGGAAGAAGACATCCTCTCTGGAACCTGAGAGACCCTTTGAGCCTTTTCATTTATGGGTGCAAAACAGCTGTCAATTCCTGATGCTTTTTTCTTTTGAAAAATGCCTAGAAATTATGTATCATGTTAGATTAGTCAACATTTTAAAAAACAACCTAGCATTTCTAAACATGTTAATTTTACCATGGATGAGTGCCACTGTTTTAACAATCTGAGAATTTTAAATGCAGAGGGATTGTTTTAGGGGCTTTGTTTGAATTAATTAAAGCCCGCCATGTTAATAAGGAAACAGGCAGGTGACTGACAAGGCAGAGGTCTGGAAAACTGGAAATGGTTGCCGAATTTAGGATTCATGAAGGCAGCTTCCTAATTGGCTTGACAAAGGGTCATCCATGTGTTTATGACAGCCAGTGAAGACTGAAGTAATTATAAACCATGTGTTAACCAGTGTGTTTCTGGGCAATTACAGGACTGCTTCCACTTAAACCATTATTTTGCCTTGAGGCGGAGGCATTACATCACGCTAGGGGCTTTGTCAGAGTCACCTCCAAACACTTGAATGGGGGAGCGTCATCTTTGGGTTCTGCTGAAGATGGTAGAGGAGTAAAACATGGACAGCAGGCGAGATACTGGAGTTGTAAGGAAAAATATTTTACAAGGCTTGACTCTAAATAATAACTTCCGATTGTTATAGGAACCCTGTCGTCATTGACAGCTTGACAGAGCAAGCATTTTGTGCCTCTTTTGAAAGGGTCTCTGTGACTCCGCGGTGTGCCTGTGTTGGAGATGTTCTTCGAGTGATTGGGCAGTGGTTCAGTTTACAGGTCCGTGTCTTCAAAAAGACATACATAGATCACTTAGAGCAGGTCTGGAGTAGACAATGAAAATACAGAAAAATTAGAAAGTAGGAGTCAAGTGAGGGAGAGGTGGGGTGAACGCAGATTGTTAAATCAGATTCACACGGATCATAGATTTTATCCAGCGTCAAACTTCCCCTGAGAACTCAGTTGGTAAAGAATCTGCCTGTGACGCATGAGACCTAGGTTCAATCTCTGGGTCAGGAAGATCCCCTGGAGAAAGGAATGGCTACCCACTCTAGTATTCTTGCCTGGGAAATCCTATAGACAGAGGAGCCTGGCAGGCTACAGTTCATGGGGTCGCAAAGAGTCGGACACGACTGAGCGACTAAACCACCACCTCTTCCAGGCTTTACTAGCACTTTCAGTGACACAGACAATTGAGAGGCTTGGGAGAAGAAGAGAGAAGTCTGGCACACTGAGAATGTCTCCCAGGGCCCCCTGCACCCCACAGGACATGTACCCCTGACTCAGAATACTAGATGAGGTTCATGGGGTTACCTCACACAGTGCAAAGCATTTAAATTATGAAAGAGCTCTGGTGTATGCCCCCTCATTATTCTGTAGAATATGTGACACTCTCCAGGGACTATACCCCAAAGATATTTGATGTCTTGAGTCCAAGTCATCCTATGGCCAGAGACATCCTATGGCCAGAATACCTAAGGGTATTCTATAGTCAAACCTTCTTCCTAGCAAATACTGTTAGTCTAGTTACCTGGAGGTTCACTTGATAAGAAAATCAGATAGATTTACCTGGCTTCTTGGGCTTCCCAGGTGGTGTTCATGGTAAAGAATCCACCTTCCAATGCAGCGAGTTCAGTCCCTGGGTTGGGAAGATCCCCTGGAGGAGGGCATGGCAACCCACTCCAGTCTTCTTGCCTGGAGAATCCCCATGGACAGAGGAGCCTGGCATGCTACAGTCCATGATATCAATTCAGTAGTGTCCGACTCTTTGTGACCCCATGGACTGTAGCCCGTCAGGCTCCTCTGTCCATGGGATTCTCCAGGTAAGAATGTTGGAGTGGGTAGCCATTCCCTTCTCCAGGGGATCTTCCTGACCCTGGGTTCGAACCCGTGTCTTCTGTGGCTTGTGAACTGCAGGCAGAATCTTTACTCCTGAGCACCTGGGGAAGCCCATAGGGTTACGTAGAGTCGGAAATGACTGAAGCAACATAGCATGAATGCACACACCTGCCTTCTTTCCTTTTTTGGGGAGGCTTACCCACGCCTACCCTCAACACACACACATACACACATAGCCAGTAAATGGACCACAGGCCAGCTATTTAACTCCTGAAGGTATAAAAAAGTGGAATTATTCAGGGTTAGGCAGAAATAAAAGCAATTTGGCAGCTTTCAAATAAAGGAAGGACAATTATAATTTGGGTTCCTGGTAATAAAGTATGGAAAAAGAGTAATTACAGAAAGGGTTATCACTATAAACAATTATTTTCGTTAAAAAAAGTAGAAAATGGTCAGATTTGGGGGGTTGTTAGTTTTTCAAAGCAAATGACAGCTTCCTCCTTTCTCTCCTTCCTCCTCTCTGCTATCTGTCTGCCTGGCTCTGCTGAGTTTTGCATGTACCGGCCACCCCCTTCCGGGTTATCATATTGTCCTTGCTCCTTCCCCTTTTTCTTCCTTCTCTTTGAAGCTGGCAGAGATCCTGAATTCAGAGTAAATGCCCACAGAAGCAACAGTGTTTTCAGCTAAATATTGTAACATGCACAGGAACTTGCAGACTTATTGACAGGCTTTTCACTTCAGCATCAGGTGACCTAAGGTCTGTGCATTGAATCCAGAACACGGTAAATACTTTTAAAAATAAATTCGACTTACAGTAATACCCATAGCTAGATTTTTCTATTTTTGAAGCAGTTAGATACTTGGTTAGGTTAATAAAGGAAATCATTAAAAATAACAAAAATCAATAAAAATAATTCTTGGGGATATTAAAGTTTTAAAGTTTCTATTCTGAATATAAAAGAAGTACATGATCATTATGGAAAATTTGGAACATATAGGGAAAAAAATCATCTACACATAATCTTATCCTTAGATTAAACACTATTATACTACTTTATTGCATTTTTCTTTTGCTTTTTTTGAGACAAAATATACATATATATAGATATGCACAGACATGTATGTAGTTATTTCCTCTGTCCATGGAATTCTCCAGGCAAGAATATTTTCCATTCCTTTCTCCAGAAGGGAGAATATATATATGTATTATGTATATACACTATACATAATATTACATATATACATAATATTATATATAGTGTATATATTATGTATATAGACTATACATACATATATATATGTATGTATTATATATAATGCATATATACTTGTATATTATGTGTGTGTATATATGTATATAATGTATATATACTAATGTGAATATATATACTTGTTTCAAAAATATGTTATGGTAAATATATATAGTCTGCTTTAACTAACACTGGTCACTAATGTATCATTTAAGTCTTTTTTCATCCATCATCTTTTAATTAGTGCTTTAAAGCACATTATTTGCATTGACCTTTTTTGCATTTGAGATTATTTCCTTAGGCTAGATTCTTCAAACTGTAATTCATAGATTAAAGATTTTATCCATTTTTATATACTCTGATATATACTGCCAAATAGTTTTCACTATCTGTGAAAAAAATAAAGTAACACCAGTTTCATAACTCTCAATACAAAAGAGCGCCTTTCACCACATCCTTCCCAGCACTGGATGTTCTCATTTTCTTTTATTTTTAATAGATAATTTGGCTAATTGTAAGGGTTCATAAGGGTTGCTTAGTTGATCAGTTGTGTCCGACTCTTTGCAATCCCATGGACTTTAGCCCACCAGGCTCCTCTGTCCATGGGATTCTCCAGGCAAGAATACTGGAATGGGTTGCCATTCCCTTCTCCAGGGAATCTTCCCAACCCAGAGCTTGAACCTGGGTCTCTTGCATTGCAGGCAGATTCTTTACCATCTGAGCCACTAGGGAAGCCCTTATACAATTTGGCTAGACAACAACAAGACAAAATTTATTGTTTCATTGAGAATTCTTGAAGGGTAGATAATTATTTCCTAATTGATCCTTTCATGAATTATCTATCCATGGCTTCTGCCCATGGGGTCACAAAGAGTCAGACACAACCGAGTGACTAAACAACCATACTTGTATCAAATGCTTTTTCCACTATGTTACTTGTCTTTTTAATATTATTTTTTCTCCGTGACTAAGTTTCAGGTTTTTATGTAGTCAAATTATATATTTTTCTGTTGCCTTGGAGGTCTTTCAAAGTAGTATGACATTTGCCCAGGTATAGGAATCAGTTCAATGAGATTATGGTACAAAAGCATTTTTAGACAGTGAAAGACACGCTACCAATGATAGGGGCAGTGACTTCTCCCCCGACTGTCACCTGGAAAGAACCTGCAGTTCTTACGGACCCACATAGAAATGTTTTCTGATAAGGTCTGGATAAAGAGGTGTCCTTTTGCAAACTGCCACTCTTCAGCATGTATTTACATTTATGGCATCTTTCCATTTGGGTGAGCCTCACTGGAGGTGCTGACTCGCCAGGCATGGTCAGCAGCTGCCATATTGCACAGCCCAGGGCTAGAGGCTGAGGTTGGGTGGCTGACCTTTGCGATGCCCTCTAGACTCTGCACGAAGACAATCCATGGTTACATCCAGACTTGCTAGGTAATTTGAAGATGCTGCCTTCCTTGAAGGTACACAGTTAAGGTAATTGGCTGTTTCTGTCTTGCCAGAAATTCAAGCCCCTCTTTCCACTCCATGCACAGGAATTGACTTATTATCCTATGCCTTTAGTGACAACAACTAATTGTCTCTTTCTTGCTGTGGCCTGAGCAGCAGATCCGAGAATGGGTTCCAGTGAGTTATAGTGTCACAGGAAAACACCGAGGCCCAGTTCTTTGCACTGGCTGTGTTGGCCACATTGCCTCCTGAGTGGGGCCCTTCTACCATTGCTAAAATTGTGTGTAGGCTGGAACCACGCAAATTCGACAGGACTGACTTGAAATCTCTTTGCTTAACGGCCCCATCCGTGGCTTTGCTGGCATCCATCCACAGCCGAAGCTGCAAGTTATCCCTCGGCTTAATCTGGTTAAAACCAGAAAAAGAATTAGGTCAGTGGCCACTGGCTGCAAGGCAGTCTGTTTCCAGAACTCCGGCCGAACTGCGGAATATAAATCAGCAGGGAGAGTTGGCAAAGCATTACTTGGTACTTGCATTTGACTTGTTCTGGGTCCGACTTCTAGCCCTGGTTCTAGGTCTTAACACAAGAGCTCGCAGAGGGCAGTGGATCTACATTAGCAACCAGGGGTAGTGGTGGTTCAGTAGCTCAGTTGTGTCTGACTCTTGGCGACCACACAGACTGCGGTACACCAGGCTCTCCTGTCTTTCACCGTCTCCTGGAGTTTGCTCAGACTCATGTCCATTGAGTCGGTGATGCCACCCAACCATCTCAGGATGTACTTTTCCATGGTGCCTCAGGCAGGAACTGCAGAATGCTGTTTGGGGTTTGAGGCTCTGCCTGGTAGGTCGGGTCAAACTGCCCAATCTGCCAGACCTTGGGCAAGTTTCACTTTATTGTCTTTTAAGTATTAGAGCAGAGGTCCCCAACCTTTTTGGCACCAGGGACCGATTTCGTGGGAGACAGTTTTTCCAAAGACCAGGGATCGGGGGATGGTTTGGGGACGATTCAAGTGCATTACATTTATTGTGCACTTATTTCTAATCTAATGCCACCTCTGATCTGACAGGAGGTACTACTTTGCAGCCTGGAGCCTGGGGACTCCTGTTAACTAGAGCATCTGGGGTGGGGGTCTCAGAGCCTAGCAGTTTGTGCAGCAAGCTTACCCAACTAAGGCCCAGCTTTCTCTGGGATTCAGAGAGAAGGCAAGTAGATGGCTCTGGAAGGTCAGGAGGAAGGAGTTGTTCAGTCGCTCAGTCATGTCTGACTCTTTGCGACCCCATGGACTGCAGCACGCTAAGCTCCCCTGTCCTCCTTCACTATCTCCCAGAGTTTGCTCAGAGATGGAAACCTGTAAGTCAGAAGCTTGTTCCCCTTTTTTTTTTAATGTGAGCTTTATTTTTTTTAAAGATTATTTTGATGCGGACCATTTTAAAAGTTTAAATTTTATTGAATTTGTTAAAGTATTGCTTCTGTTCAACTTTTGTTTGTTTGTTTGTTTTGGCCACAAGGCATGTGGGAGTCTTAGCTCCCTGACCAGGGATGGAACCTGCACACCCTGCCTTGGAAAGTGAGGTCTTAACTATTGAAATGACAGGGAAGTCCCCAGAGGCTTGTTCTTATCTCCCTGGATTGGTGGGTCTGAGGAGATTAGGGGAGAGAGAACCTCATCAGAGTTTGACCTTCCAAACTGAAAAGGCTCGTTTCCATAGGCCTTAGTTACCGACCCATAGGTCTTGTGTGGAGCGGACGTTCCAGAGTAGCGAGATGTCTGGGCTGAAGCAGTAATGAAACTACACACTTCAGACTGGGACCCGATCCCAGGCTCACCTCACCTGGGACTTGAGCCCAAGTCTTCTAACTTCTCTCCTTTGGAAGGGGCTGGAATTCAGCCGCACGTGAGATGGACTTGAACCCACAATCTCTGGCTTAGAAGGGGACTCGAACCCACAGTCTCCCAGTTGAAACAGTCTGGGACTTCCCTGGTGGTCCAGGGTTAAGACTCCATGCTCCCAATGCAGGGGATCTGGGTTTGATCCCTGGTCAGGGAACTAGATTCGGCAACTAAGAGTTGGCTAAAGATCCTGCAGGCTGGAAACTAAGACCCGATGCAGCCAAATAAATATTAAAAAAAGAAAGAAAGGAAACCCCACGTCTTAGCACAGAAGGAATTCAGCAAGAGGCCAAGTGATAAGCAAGAAGTAGATTTATTATTAATGATATAGAATGCTTGTGAAAGACACAAATGGGCAGGCAGGAGGGCTCTGCCCTGAGAGCTAAGTGGGAAAGCAGGTTCATTCAAGGAGGGATATGCTCCACAGACAGAGTGTGGGCTGTTTCAGAAGTTAAGAGGCCACGAGGTGTGAGGTTGGTTATTCTTTATGGGCTGGGTAATTTCATAGGCTAATGAGTGGGGGGATTATCCCAATTATTTTAGGTCAGGGGCAGAGATTTCCAGGAATCGGGCCAGTGCCCACTTTGATGGTTGGCTTTGGAACTGTCATGGTGCTGGTGGGTGTGTCATTTAGCATATGCTAATGTATTATAATAAGCATATGATGAGGCTCAAGGTCTACTGGAAGTTAAATCTTTTGCCATCTTGGGCCTGTTAGGTTCTAACCAGTTCATGTTGCATCCTGAACAACTATGTCATTCTTTTTTTAAAAAATAATTTTATTTATTTATTTTGGCTGTTGTGGGTCTTCGTCACCGCAAGGGCTTTTCTCTAGTTGTGGTGAGGGGAGAGCTAGCCATTCTTCATTGAGGTGGGCGGGCTTCTCATTGCAGTGGCTTCTCTTGTGGTGGGGCACGGGCTCTAGGGCATGCCAGCTTCAATAGTTGCGACACACGGACTCCATAGCTGCAGTTCCCGGGCTCTAGAGCGCAGGCTCAATAGATGTGGCACACAGCTTAGTTGTTTTGAGGAATGTGGGATCTTCCCAGAACAGGAATCAAACCTGTGTCTCCTGCATTGGCAGGAGGATTCTTTATCACTGAGCCACCAGGGAAGCCCCACTACGTCATTCATTTAAAGTTTGTGTCCTATCCCCTTTTCTCCTGCCTCGATCAGGCCAAGCCTTGTTGGGAGCTGTTGGAGGGCCCTCCAAATTCTGGAGCCTCCAAGGACTGAGCACCAGGGCCCCAGGCACTGGCTCCTCCTTGGCCTCTGCTCCCTACTGCCACCTCCTGCAGTGTTCATCTGGTCTGCGGTTTCTCCTCTATCACACCGACTTTCTCATCTGATCTTGGGCTGAGGTGGAAGCAGAAGCTGATGAGTGGAGCGGCAATCTAGGAACAGTGAAATACAGTCTTGTCTTTGCTGCTCACACACCGTGGGGTGGAGGGTGGAGAGAATGGGCTTTTATAGTCCCCACAGAGGGTGCCTCTCTTGGGTGGGTGGCCTTGACTCTGTCCAGACCAAGCTCTGAGCTTCTTCTGCATAATCTCCTCTTTCCTCCTCTCCCCACCGGGACCCGGTTGCTGGGCAGTGAGGGGGGTGTGGTCCAGGGTGTGGAGAGCAGGGCAGGGCCTGTCTGTCCTCTGGATCCTAGTGGCCCTGCCAGAGCCGCTTCAGCAGTGAAAGTCCCTGCATTATGTTCCCTTTCTTTCTCTGTGTCCCAGTTTCCACATTGGTGACAGGGAAGGGCCATGGAGTGAGCTAAATTTGGGCCTAATTGGTGCAGCTTAGGATACTGGGAGAAGCCTGGGTTAAGGAGTCAAAGAGACTTGGGTTGAAATTTTAGGTTCCCTACTTAACAGCTGTGAGGTCGCAGCTGAGTTGTTTAACCTCCCAGGGTCTCACTTAACACACTTCTAGAAAAGGATCCACAAACCCAGCTCATCAGATTTTCTAATGAAAACAAGGACACATGTGGAGTGCTCAGGACAGGGCCTGCCTCACCGTCTAGCCTCAATATCTATTGTTATTTAAAGAGACTTATGTGAAAAGTACTTTTCAAATGTCAGCTGCTTGATCAGCACACAGCAGGAGAGGTGAATGGGTTATTTTGTTTTATTTCATCTGTCTTGAATTTATTCTGCTTCCCCAAAATATGGGGATCAAAATACCTTGATTATATAAAACTCCCTTGTTGAGAATCCACATGGAGTAGAACTCATGTGGCTTTTTCTGATAAAATTTAGTGCTGCTTTCCAGATTCAAAGCAGGCACTCAGTCATCAGCAGAAGGTGGCCTTTCTGTGAATTGTCATTTTCATTTGGGTTCAGCCAGCCCACTGGGCGCCTGCTGTGTACAGAGGACTGTGTACGGCATGGATGAATTCAGACTCTTGTAACCTCAAAGCCCACAGTCTAGAAGTGAAAGAGATGTTACAAGTGCTTGGATGACAACGTGTGTGCTCAGTTGCATCAAACTCTTGGTGACCCCATGGACTGTAGCCCACCAGACTCCTCTGTCCATGGAATTCTCTGGGCAACGATACTAGAGTGGATTACCATTTCCTTGTCTAGGAGATCTTCCTGATTCAGGGATTGAACTCATGTCTCTTGTGTCTCCTGCATTGACAGGCAGATTCTTTACTGCTGACCCACCTGGGAAACCCCTATATGACAATATCTTGACAGTAAATAACTCTACAGCAGTTCCCATAAAGGGGCTGAGGAATTTCAAAAGAAGCAGCAGTTCCTTTGAGCTGTAAGAAAAGCAAAGCCTTCTCAAGGTGGCGGCATTTGGCTGTGCCTGGAAGTTCAGTTCAGTTCAGTTGCTCAGTTGTGTCTGACTCTTTGCGACCCCATGAACCTCAGCACGCCAGGCCTCCCTATCCATCACCATCTCCCGGAGTCCACCCAAACCCATGTCCATTGAGTTGGTGATGCCATCCAACCATCTCATCCTCTGTCGTTGCCTTTTCCTCCTGCCCTCAATCTTTCCCAGCATCAGGGACTTTTCCAGTGAGTCAGCTCTTCGCATCAGGTGGCCAAAGTATTGGAGTTTCAGCTTCAACATCACTCCTTCCAATGAACATCCAGGACTGATCTCCTTTAGGATGAACTGGTTAGATCTCCTTGCAGTCCAAGGGACTCTCAAGAGTCTTCTCCAACACCACAGTTCAAAAGCATCAATTCTTTGGTGCTCAGCTTTCTTAATACTCCCAACTCTCACATCCACACACAACCAATGGAAAAACCATAGCCTTGACTAGACGGACCTTTGTTGACAAAGTAATGTCTCTGCTTTTTAATATGCTGTCTATGTTGGTCATAACTTTCCTTCCAAGGAGTAAGCGTCTTTTAATTTCACGGCTGCAGTCACCATCTGCAGTGATTTTGGAGCCCAGAAAAATAACATCAGCCACTGTTTACACTGTTTCCCCATCTATTTGCCATGAAGTGATGGGACCGGATGCCATGATCTTCATTTTCTGAATGTTGAGCTTTAAGCCAACTTTTTCACTCTCCTCTTTCACTTTCATCAAGAGGCTTTTTAGTTCCTCTTCACTTTCTGCCATAAGGGTGGTGTCATATGCATATCTGAGGTTATTGATATTTCTCCCGGCAGTCTTGATTCCAGCTTGTGCTTCCTGCAGCCCAGCATTTCTCGTGATGTACTCTGCATATAAGTTAAATAAGCAGGGTGACAATATACAGCCTTGATATACTCCTTTTCCTATTTGGAACCAGTCTGTTGTTCCATCTCCAGTTCTAACTGTTACTTCCTGACCTGTATACAGGTTTCTCAAGAGGCAGGTCAGGTGGTCTGGTATTCCCATCTCTTTCAGAATTTTCCACAGTTTATTGTGATCCACACAGTCAAAGGCTTTGGCATAGTCAAGAAAGCAGAAATAGATGTTTTTCTGGAACTCTCTTGCTTTTTCAATGATCCAGTGGATGTTGGCAATTTGATCTCTGGTTCCTCTGCCTTTTCTAAAACCAGCTTGAACATCTGGAAGTTCACGGTTTACGTATTGCCGAAGCCTGGCTTGGAGAATTTTGAGTGTCACTTTACTAGCGTGTGAGATGAGTGCAATTGTGAGGTAGTTTGAGCATTCTTTGGCATTGCCTTTCTTTGGGATTGGAATGAAAACTGACCTTTTCCATTCCTTTGACTACTGCTGAGTTTTTCCAAATTTGCTGGCATATTGAGTGCAGCACTTTCACAGCATCATCCTGGAAGACAGGGTAGGATTTAGATGACAGTAGAATGTGGTCAGAGGCAGACAGGGTCAAGATGGAGAGCCTGTCTGGGACTGACACTGCTTTTTCAGTAAGTGGTACCCACTGGAGTTCTCTGTGAGAGAAATGACCCAGTCTGACCTTTAGGAAGATAGCTGGTTGGGAGGAGACTGGAGTAGTTAGCTTCTGGAAGCAGAGGGACCTTTACTGGAGCTGTTTAGGCCAATGAAGGCTGAGACAGTGGTGATAGATATGAGAGGAATCTTGTGACAGAGGCAGAAGGACCAGGACTGGGTGACTGATTTGGATGCATTGAGAAGGTGGGCTGGAAGGGAAGTGAGCGGTAGATGGCCACGTTGGGAGTGTCAGAGGGCCTGTGCTGGCTTGGTGGAGGCCGGTGGGGAGTCAGACTGGGCTCTGTCCAGTGGCCGGGTCAGCCACCCGTCCATGTGGAGGCATCTGACAGAAAGGGGACAATAGAAACCTGGACCTGGGGCTTGGGTTCAGGGCCCCAGAAGGAGGCCTGGGAGTCACCGGCCGAGAAGTAGTGACAGCAGAGGTGGGGCGTTACAGGAAATCATCCAGGTAGGTGGAAGGGGAAAGACCCGACACAGAGCCTTGGGAGAGGACCACACAAGAAGAGGCAGAGGAGGAAGAAGACCTGCAGAGGGAGGGAGGAGAGTGAGGAAGTGGAGCCGGAGGAGGCACTTTAGAGGCAGGGAGTCTGAACCTCTGACCTCCTGCTGGCTGACTCCAGGCAAGAACCAGACCTTTCTACTGCCGTATGGGGGTCTAATGTCCACCCTACCCCACCAGGTGTCCTGAAGGGCACTTAGTAGATGCTTATTGCTTCTTTCCCGTAGAGACCTGGGGAGGCATGGGAAGAAGTAGGGTGGGGGGCACATCAGCATCCTATGCTTTAGGAAAGGACACTCCTGTTGGGTTACTCCTGAGCTGAGGAGGTGGGGGACGGACCTTGGTACTTGCCGTGGGTAGCAGGTCTGAAAAGCTGATAGCCAGGCGCTGATGAGTAAGGGGATGAGGAGGAAGAGAGAAGGTTCTGGAAGCTCCCTTTGAAACCACGTAGCCGAGAAGGGAGGGTGGAGAACCACGTGGCATTAGAGGAAGCAGGGTAAAGGGAAGGGCGTCTTGGTAGTGCGTCACTGAAACCCTCTGACCTCTCAGGAAGAGGGAGCTAGTTCCTGGCAGAAATCCATTTCTTGGATTTGGCATCTGGGGTTGAAGCGTTCGGGTGTTTGTTCAGAGATGCCATCCCATGCACTCTGGAAGGAAGAAGTCTGTCACGTGAGCCAGGGAAACTGTGGTTGGTCTTGTGAGCCCATTGGGGCCCCGGCCGGGTTTCTGAATTAGATGTCCTGTGACCCAGTCATCTTGAAAGCCTGGGAGGAGAGGGCTGCTGGCTTTCCAGGGACTTTTCCAAGGGAAGGGAGACAGTGTGACCTGTCTCCTTCTGAAATGAGTGATGGGGCTTCAAGGGAAGAGCAAAGGAAGTATCCAGTAGGTAGATGAGTCTAAGAACCTTGGGGCCTTTCTCAGTTTCGAAGCCTAGTTTCAGGAAAGTGTGGGCAGTTTCTCAGCTGTCTCTGCCTTGCAGACAAGCACAGCCCGATCCCAGACATTGACCTTTTCTCCTCTGTCCTCGGAATCTCAGACCTTGGCTTCTGCCACCCCTCACTGCCCACCCCATCTGCATCTTGAAGGGAGTGGTTTTGCCTTTGTCTCACTCCTCAGAGGTGACAGTAGCCAGGTGGACAGGAGGGTGTGGGAGAGGGGTAGTTGAGGGGGTTGAGGTCCCTCCACCTGCTCTGAGGAGGGGAGACGGAACGGAAGTCCCCAAAGGAAGGACTCCCAGGGAGTCAGCCCTTGAGAAGGATGTTCTTGCGTGGCTGCATTCTTGCCTAAAGCCTGGTGATACTTTGCTTTTAGAAAAGTTCTTTTTTCTTCCATGATTTTAATTGTGTTTCCTCTGTTCCTCCTTCAGGTTGACCTCTGTTCTAATCATCTGCTCTTTTGTCTTTAACTGCCTTCTTACCTTGCTCATGCACCAACTCCTCCCCACACCCCCCACCTCCCAGCACTTTCCTGTTTGAAGAGACAGGGTGGACAGTGGCTATGCATGTTGGCCCTACAACCAGACTGCCTGGGTCAGAAATCTCAGCTCCTTATCTACTAGTGTGTACACCTGGGCAAGTACTTCATCTCCCTGAGCCTCAGTTTCCTCATTTTTCAAATGTTATAATAATATCCATCTCATTGAGACTTCCCTGGTAGCCCAGTAGCTAAAGCCTTGCGTTCCCAATGCAGGGGGCCAGGGTTTCGATCCCTGGTCCAGGAACTAAATCCCAGACACTGCAACTAAGAGTTTGCGTGCCACAGCTAAAGATCCTGCTGCAAATAAGATCCAAATAAATAAATAAAAATATTTTAGAAAATCCATCTCATACATGTCATATTATGAGAATTAACTAAATAAATACATATAAAGAGCTTAGAGTAGTACCTGAGAAGTTATAGGTACTCTGTCAATATTATCTATCTATATCTGTCTACTGTCTGTCTGACTCCCCTTTTTTTGTAAATGCCTTCAAATCCTTTTCTAATTTTTCCAGGTGACACAGAAGGAATATATTATGTTGAAAGTGCCTACAGAAGTTATATTTCTAGAAATGATAAATTATATAGTGTATTTTCACCGTGCTGTGTGCTTAGTCGTTCAGTCGTGTCTGACTCTTGGCGACCCCGTGGATTGTAGCCCACCAGGCTCCTCTGTCCATGGGGATCCTCGAGGCAAGAATACTGGAGTGGGTTGCCGTGCTTGCCTCTAGGGATCTCCCAAACCCAGGGATTGAACCCAGGTCTCTTGCATTGTAGGTGGATTCTTTACTGTCTGAGCCACCAGGGAAGCCCCTAAAGTACAGCAGCTATCACATGGAGCTCCAGTGATGGAGAGCCCATTCTCTTAGAAAACCTTCATCCTGGGTGGAAAGTCCCATCTAATATCGATCTTTCTGTGGCTTCCACTAACACGAACAAGTCTTACTGGAACAAGGAATAAATAAAGTTATTAGTTCTTGTTATTAGGAGCAAATAAAAATGCACCCAACTCTTAGGTTGAAAAAAGTCAACATAGCCAAAGGACCAGATGCAGGGACGTGTCTTTTGCATGAACTGCTGCTAATAAATTTCAACTTGTAGATTTTATATTATAGGCCTTATTTGTTACAGGTTTCAAGCCTTGATTCTTACATTCCCTGTGTTAGTCATCTCTGCTACTTTTGTGAACTTTGACCCCATACAGTACCTGATGAAAATGATGGCTAAGCTCAGAAACCAAGCCCTTTCCTGTGTCACTAAAAACCTTCCTCCAAGCTGACATCAACAGCTTTGAATGCTCTTCAGTAGCTTGAAGACTACCTTAGTCTGTGTTACCCACTTCACATTTCTCTGTGAAAAGCAAGCATGAGAGAATCCGTTAGAGGCTTGTTAAAATGCAGATATTCCTCCACCCCCATATATCACATGTCTTTCTTACTTATCTACCTGCAGAATGAAAGAAAATGAAATGGGAGAAGCAGTCAATATATATATTTTTTAAATATCTTTTGGAAACTCCATTTTGAATAGAAAGTAGCATAAGATGATACGAATTGGTGAAAATTGAAAGGAAAGAGATAGCAGTGACAATATTCAAAGAATTCATTTTATCAAAAAGCTATCACTTTCAAGTAAAAGTATTTGACTACTCTGCACCTTGTAGTTCCTTGAGTTAGATGTTTAATATTAGCAATATAATGTTGTTATAGCTACAGTCGTATGGAGTCTCCTTTTAATGTGGATGTTGAGTTGAAGTGGGAATTCCCATAGGGATATACACAGTGTATGATACATGTTGGTACTTGGGGCAATATAGCTCTTCCATCTTTCTCTGTCTCTCATTGCAAGGGAGGAGGACAAGTGGGGACACAGAGTCTCACTAGCATTTGCACAGATCACGATCTGTTCCCTGGGGCTGGCACATTGCAGCCCCCAGTGAAATCTGGGTTCCAGTAGCAAAAAAGAAAGACATAATACAGACCCTGGGGTAACTGATCTGTCTGCCACAAGCAGATGCTTGATGTTCGCTTCTCCAAGACCTGTTTTCCTCTTTGCTCATCAATCTATCAAGTTTGTCCCAAATTTCCTTTGGAGAGAACAGTTACATTCTCAGTTCTAAGAGTGGACACTGATTCAGTTCAGTTCAGTCATTCAGTCGTGTCCGACTCTTTGTGACCCCATGGACTGCAGCATGCCAGGCTTCCCTGTTCTTCACCAGTTCCCAGAGCTTGCTCAAACTCAGTCCACTGAGTCGGTGATGCCATCCAACCATCTCATCCTCTGTCATTCCCTTCTCCTCCCACCTTCAATCTTTCCCAGCATCAGGGTCCTTTCCAATGGGTCAGTTCTTTGCATCAGGAGGCCAAACTATTGCAGTTTCAGCTTCAGCATCAGTCCTTCCAATGAATATTCAGTACTGATTTTGACGGGTTTGGTCTCCTTGCTGTCCAAGGGACTCTCAAGAGTCTCTAGCACCACAGCTCAAACAGGACACTGATTGGTTTAAGCTAATAAACTCAACCCTGGCTGGATATTAGAACCAATAAGGGACTATTTTAAAATATCTGTGTGGGACCTATCTGTCAGAGCAACAAAATCAGAATCCTTTGAAGGGGTGCTTGGCTTGAAATCCAATAAATAAGCCAATCAGCATATCCCCCTGGCTCAAGGATGGGCACGTAACCCAACTCAAGCCAAGCAGATGCAGCAAGTTTTCATTTTATGCCCTCTGTTCTCTTTGAATTTTTATTTCTTTGTGATTATATTAATTATATATTAGTTATATTTGTATAGTTAAAAGTAAATTAATCTCTTTTGAAGTTGCTCCTAAAAGTATAAGATGATTTTAAAGTATATGTCATCTATTGTTAGAGTACATTTCTTCAAATGTACAAATCTCCATTTTAGGAAGAAGTAAGAAGTATATTTTAACTGTGCCATGTATCTACAACCTCACAGTAACACAGAATAGGTGTGAATAAAATGTTTAATTTTATGTCTGAGAAAATGACCCCTGGAGCTTAAATCAGAGCTCAAGGTCAAGACCAGCTCATGGGATGGAGAAGCCGCAGGAGAGCTGGCTCCTGACTGTGGAAGCCGATTGCTCTTTGTTCTGCTGTTCATGTTTGACCTCAGCCTTCTTATCTAGCAGCTCTAATCTGATCTGGCCAACAACTAGAGAGGAGAAAATCCTCAAGGATTCAGCTAAGTATCTTCAGTTGCTCTTTTTCAATCAGATGTTTTTCGGTTTGACTTGGTTCCCAGATACCTTATGAAATTAAATTTGCATGATTTCTTTGATTACACCTCTGCTAATGTACTCATTGTTCAACTTGGAGGCCACAGTGACACAATGACCACCTTGCATTACTTCAGAAATTATGAGTAAACAAAGATTGTTTTAGAAGATAAGAGTGTTAACTTTTGATGTCTAGTAGATTTGAGTGTCAAGTCATTTGTGAAGAATATTTGACTTGTTATTTTCAAGTTATTTGTCTGAAGAAAATTGCTGCAATTTTTAAAATGTAGAAGGACATCATAAAACTTGTTTTTCTCTAATACTAAGGAATAAATGAGTTAGTTTCTTTAGTTGTGGGTAAGATTTTGTTCATCATCGTTTCTTATTTGCTACATTTAGATTCTGTTCTTTGGGATCATATGCTAAGAAAAAATTCAAATCCTCTCTTATCATCATTTATTTTTTCAAAAGCCAATTCTTTGTTAAAACTCTGCCCAAGCTACTTCTGGTTTTAGAGCTTTACATTTTGCACAAAGCTTTCAGGATGCTTTCATATATGGTTATCCATGACTATTGTGTCAAAAGAAGAAATGTGGATTTATGAAATGCTGAGTTTCATTCTGTTAATCTTAATAGGCACTTATCACATGCATCCATACTCGGCAGATTTTAAAACGTTGCATCGTTGCTTCTCCTTTGACAGTTTATCAGAGGAACGGACAGTAAAATGCAATGAGATTGTGTAGCATTGTTAGTGTTTAGGAATAGCAAAATAACCAACATATGGACAGCAAGAAAAGATTTAAAAAACCTGAAGCCTAGATTACCCAATGATGAATGGGTGTCTGAAAAAGATTTGGCTACACTTAGTTCAGGACAGAAGTTCTGACCATCAGCCCAAGGAGCTAAAGGAAAATTAGCAGACTTTTCATCGCAAGGTAGTGAAGCCACCTAGTGGTTTGTTAGATAATTTAAGGTTATGTGAATGTATAAAGTGTCTTGCGAATTGATTGAGCGGGTCTCTATCAAGCATGAATAGGACTTTGATCATTTATCATTTAGTCCGGCAAGGAGGGTCAGTTTCATTGAGAAGAAGCACAGCGGTGCTCTGTGTAATCTTTTATATATTTATAATCTTTTTTAAAATCAGAAAGGAGTTAAGTTAACTTATATGAAACTACTGTGAGAGAGCACAAACTAGAAGAGGGAAAAAAAAAAAAGATGTAAAAAGTAGTAAAAACTTCTGTTAATTCAAAAATGTTTTCGAGATTCTGTACATTTTCCATGATAGGACTCTACGTTTTCAGGAAAGCATGGAAACCGATCAGTTATAAAAATTCAGTGTTCAGAACAGTGAAATAATTTTTGGGAAAAGCAAAATCCTACCTGATGTGAAGAACAGAGAAATGTTTCTTCTGAAGGTCCTCACCGATGAGATCCTGCCTCATGCCATGTATAATGTCCTCAGTCCTTGTAATAGAAATCAATCCTGAGTCTTGGAATATTGTTTCGTAGCTGTGGCTGCACTGCTTTGGAGGAGAATGTGCACCAAGCTCTATTTTCAGGGCTTGCCTGAAAGCATTTGATCCTCATAATAAGCCCGAGAGGAAGCCAATATTATTATCCCATACTGCAGATTAGGCCAGTGACATGCTGTCACTTTATGAACCTGCCCAAAGTTAAGCTCTTAATGAGTAATGGAACTGGAATTCAACCCCTTTGTGCCCTTTTCCAAGATGCTGTGTATACTGAATGGCACATCCAGTAAAAATGGCAGTGCTCTACTGAATACTTAGACAGTCTGTAGGGCATTGGATAGGAGTGCTTTAACATGGTGCTGAGGACATGGTGAGGATTGCGCATTTCTGAGATGACCCAGTTTACGTTGCCCTCCAGGGTCACAGGCTTTACCCTGACTCCAGTCACTGCACACTCATGCATGTGCATGTGCATACACACCTTTGGTCAGAAACAGAGGACCAGGCAAAAGTACTCAGATTCACCACTTCCTGACTGATAAACAACAGCTGAAATGCATGAACTTTTAAAAACAGTTCTATTTTATTGGAGTACAGTTGATGTACAATGTTGTGTTAATTTCTGGTGTACAGCAAAGCAGTTCATTCATTTTATATATATATATATATACACACACACATTCTTTTTCACATTCGTTTCTATTATGGTTTATCACAAAATATTGAATATAGTTCCCTGTGCTATACAGTGAGACCTTGTTCATCCATTCTGTATATACCAGTTTGCATCTGCTAACCCCAAACTCCTGATCCACCCCTTCCCACCCCCTCCCCTTGGCAACCACCAGTCTCCTCTCTATGTCCACAGTTTGGTTTCTGTTTCATAGATAGGTTCATCTGTGCCATACTTTAGGTTCCACATGTAAGTGATACGAAAGAGTGTTTGTCTGTCTTTCTGACTTACTTCACTTCATGTGATAATACTTAGGTCCATCCATGTTGCTGCAGATGGCATTATTTCATTCTCTTTTGTGGCTGAGTAGTATTCTGTTGAGAAGGAAATGGCAGCCCACTCCAGTGTTCTTGCCTGGAGAATCCCAGGGACGGGGGAGCCTGGTGGGCTGCCGTCTCTGGGGTCGCACAGAGTCGGACACGACTGCAGCGACTTAGCAGCAGCAGCAGTATTCTGTTGTGTATATGTACCACATCATCTTTATCCCTTCCTCTGTCCATGGCCATTTAGTTTGCTTCCATGTTTTGGCTATTGAGAATAGTGCTGCTCTGTATATAGGGGTGCGTGTATCTTTTTGAATTATAGTTTTGTGAAACCCATGACCTTCTGATAGCTTTGTACCTTCAGATACAAGATTTAAAATGCAATCATAACCAAATATGCTCTATTTTACTAGTTTTTCCTTCTTAGAGTGGTATCTATAAATGTTTGGGAATGGCAGCTAAATTGATTTCTCTTAACCAGTCATGAAAGTTGATTAGGGATGAGCAAGGCAAGCCTGGCATCACTGAAACATTTTCAGTTAGAGGAGTCAAAATACCATATAATCTGAGTCTCAAATTGAGCGTTTAGAATGATGCTCTTTTAAGCTGTACTTCAGCACAGAAAAGGTATACTCTATAAAACGATTTTTTCATGTAGATAAGGCTCCTTGAAAACATATTTCCATGGTGTTTAAAAGAAATCCGTAGCTCAGTAAAGATTCTGCTGCTGCTGCTGCTAAGTCACTTCAGTTGTGTCCGACTCTGTGCAACCCCATAGACGGTAGCCCACCAGGCTCTCCCATCCCTGGGATTCTCAAGGCAAGAACACTGGAGTGGGTTGCCATTTCCTTCTCTGCAGTAAAGATTCTTACGTTCCTGGAAGATTTAAGTTCTGTTTGAGGAGCTGAAGCTCAATACTTTGGCCACCTGATGTGCAGAGCTGGTTCATTAGAAAAGACCCTGATGCTGGGAAAGATTGATGGCAGCAGAAGGGGATGACAGAGGATGAGATGGTTGGTTGGCACCACCGACTCAATGGACATGAGTTTGAGCAAGCTCGGGAGATGGTGAAGGACAGGGATGCCTGGCATCCATGGGGTTGCAAAGAGTCAGACATGACTGAGTGACTGAACAACAACAAAGATGACCTACTACCCATAAGGTTGAAGTATTCAAAAAGATAACCTTTTAATAGTTCTGCTGAGTGCCTGAAAATTTATCCTGTCTTGGGAATACAAATGAAAGAGAGCAATGCTGAAATACGGTAAAGGAAACATTGGCTGGAAATCAAGAAACTTGGGATTCCCAACTCCACTGTATTCTGATAACAAAGGAAGATACAAATTCTTTGGGTCTCATTTTTTCTCAGAAACTTCTGAGTCAGACCTGGATTCAAATACCAAGTCCAGTACCTATTAGCTGGATGATACTGTATTAGCTAGGTAAACTTTCTGGGCGTCAGTTTATTTATCTATAAAAAGTCTTTAGTAATACTGTGTGCAGGTATTTTATATATAAAAGTTTTTTTATACCTTTAATCTTTATAACATCCTTAAATGGAATATTCACTGTTGTTATCCCCACTTTATAGGTGCTATCACTGTAGTTGGGAAATTAGATAATGTGAAGAGGTTAATTAGGATAGTTTCTGAGATATGTTACATCACCTGGTACATAGCTGATATCCCAGACATGGAGGTGATGTATTCCTGCTGACTTCATCTCACCCAGCTCCTTCTCTTCTTTTAGGATATGCCTTGAAGATTAGTGAAGAGGAGAACTGCATGCATTAACAACTTAACTTTGGGAATTAGATAGAGATTTAGACCAAAGTGTAAAAATAAAACTGAAGTTTAATTTTTCCTACAGGAGTGGCAAAAACTCAATTATGATATCTACACCCTGCGACAGATTCGAAGGGAAGTGAGAAGTAGATGGAAACATATTTTAGAAGATTTAGGTGAGTCTAAAAGTGATTATAAAATGGCAAAAATAACTAGTTGTGGTTATTCCTCTCTACCTTCTCCAGCCTGGTTTTTATAAAAGGAATGTCAGTAACTGATGATTAAGGCTACTGTGTACTAATTGTTTTCCCAATACCATCCTCTCTGTATCCTCCAGCATAAACATCTGATGTTTCTCTTATCATCAGCCGTTGTCTTGAGGACATATTTTGCCATGTGTTACCCCATCTGTCTTCAGTATCAAGTAGGACAGGGCAGTGAAATCATAACGGGATATTCGTTCAATCAAGATCACTGAATTTGGGGGCATTGTACATTGATTGATTTAAATGGAATGATTGGCCAATTACTCATAGCTTTATAAGATAGAGCAGATTAGGAGAAATGTTATTTGTAAGAGAGACCGCAAATACCTGTGGTATTAGAGTAGCTATTTGGTATTGATTTTTCTTAATTCTGCCAGGCTTGTAATTCAGTAAATATGGCCCTCACATTATAAAGAAGCTTGTTTTCATGTTCAGAAAAAATGGATTTATCAATTTTGAAGTCCTCAGTCCTTCTCCTTTGAAACAGAACATTACACCTTGGCATTATAACTTTGCAAATGTGGGTACCAAGTTGCTATCCCCTGTTGCTTATATTATGCTTGTATTAAATCTATGAGTCTTTTAGACCTTTGTATAAGTAATTTAGCCAGCCAACGATATTGCCCTGGGGGAGGGAACCTGGGCTTGGAGGAGTCTGGACCTGAAGATGACCATTTTGCAGGTTGAGGGGACAAGTAGGAATTCTGGGGACAGGGGAGGGGGTGAAGAGTAGGAAATGGGAGGAGGGTTTCCAAACTGATAAAGTGGGTGGCAGGCAGTCAGTGGGTGAGTAGCAGAGGCTTAACTTGGAGGGAAAAGTTGACAAAGAAAATTTGATACGAAGAAACCGCAAAAGCATTTTAATTAAAGACCCGACCAACCTCACTGAGCTGCAGGGCAGCAAAGGGAGCGGTGCTTTGGGCTTCAGCTTTCTCGTATTTGCTCCACAGCTGTCGCCGGTCCCCTCATCCCTTGCAGGCTGTTGTCTCCTTGTGACTGCTTCACGTGAGGGTTTAATTTCTTTACACAGGTTTTCAAAGAGAAGCAGACTCTTTGTTGTCAGTGACAAAACTGAGCACCATCAGTGATTCTAAAAACACAAGGAAAGCTCGGGAAATACTGTTGAGACTGGCTGAAGAGACCAGTATTTTCCCTACCAGTTGGGAGCTCTCGGAGAGGTATCTCTTTGTTATGGTAAGTGTCCATCTGCTTATTTTTTAGTAATTTTTTAAAATTAATTTTTATTAGAGTATAGATGCTTTTGTCCTTTTGGAGGGTGTCTCAGATGGTAAAGAATCCGCCTGCAATCCAGAAGATTTCAGAGACCAGATTCTATCCTTGGGTTGGGAAGATCCCCTGGAGAAGGGAATGGCAACCCACTCCAGTATTCTTGCCTGGAGAATCCCATGGGCAGAGGAGCTTGTCAGGCTATAGTCCATAGGGTTGCACAGAGTCAGACACGACTGAAGCAACTTATCTCACATAGCTGCTTTAAAATGTTGTGTTGGTAGAACACTGAGTAGAGTTTCCGGCGCTATACAGTAGGTTCCTATTAGTTAGTCTATTTTATGAATAGTGTCACTAGTGTGTGTACGTCAATCTCAGCCTGCCAGTTCATCCCACTCACTCCCCTCTCCCTCTCACTGGTGCCCATACACTTGCTTTCTATATCTTTGTCTCTATTTCTGTTTCTCAAATAAGACCATCTGTACCATTTTTATAGATTCCACATATATGCATTCATATGTAATATTTGTTTCTCTCTTTCTGACTTACTTCCCTCTGAGTGACAGTTTCTAGGTCCATCCACATCTCTGCAAATGATCCAATTTTGTTCTTTTTTATGGCTGAGTAATATTCCGTTGTATAGATGTACTGCATCTTCTTTATCCATTCCTCTATTGATGGACATTTGGGTTCCCAATTTTGCTTTAAATTTTTGCTTCTCTGTTAGTCCATGTACTTATTCATCATTCTGACCCCATGAACTTCACCGTGGTATGAGGTGTGGGAGATGGTGCTGGCATCTTATGCCTTGGTGTTCAGTAGCCAGCACATCATCATCACTTGGAGGGCTTTAAAAATTCAGGTTTTTGGAATACACTTAGACCAGTTGAGACTTGGGTTGTAGTTCAAGAATCTGTGTTTTTCAGCCAATTTTGTTGGGTAGTCAGTTTTTTTAGCCATTTTTAGGTCAAAGAGATGTGAGAAATTGGGTATACAGCCTAAGATTGAAAAATGATTTGAAAGGACTCAAAGAGCAGGGGAATGTTTTCTGGAGAATGTAAGTCATTAAGGAGTGTCTCTAAATTTGTTGAGAAAAATTTAATAAATGTTCTACTCACTCATCGTTATTTCTAGATGGATGTGATTTTTAGATGAATTTTTGCCACAGACATGGCTTTGTTTCCATTTTGACAACAGTTTTGTTTTTAATTTTTTGGCAGGACCGTCTCATTGCACTTGATGCTGCGGAAGAGTTCTTTAAAATTGCCAGTCGAACTTACCCCAAGAAGGCTGGGGTCCCATGCCTGGCAGATGGCCAGAAAGAACTGCACTACTTTCCTTTGCCAAGTCCCTAAAGGAGAAGCTACGAGGCAGAATGGGAATTCTTCCGCTGGACCTCAACAGCCAACCAAAGTTGGGCAAATGAGTGCAAACGAGAATGAGCAAGGAGAGAGCTAGCTAAGAGAAAAAGGATTTTGAATCCTACTAAAACCTAAGAGTTTGGATAGCTGGTCATCATGAAACTCTATGAAATGTTGAAGTTGCATTGAAACATCGTGGTGATCTTGCATCAGAGAGTTGGTCAGTGGGCTGTTTTATCATGGCTGATTAGATTCTGTTGCCCCCATTTTGGTTTTGGTTGTATAATGAGCTCTGACCACTGATCCTATTGGGAGAATGGGATATTCCAGTTAATAAGATTCCTGGAGCCATCATTGAGCCTAAATATGGATTACCAATTTTTAAATAACTGTTATATAATATAGGCTAACACCAAAACACTACCAGGCATGATGTGACCTTCCTTGATTTTGGAGCACCTACAGAACCTTGGAGGTGTTTAGAGCATCAATTGGAGAATATCCAGAAGTTTAGGTGTACCAAATAATAGAAATATCTAGGAGTGCTGCTCAGGAGGGAGTCCTAAGTAGAATGATCCCAAGCAGAACTCCATGTAAAAAGCTCTGTCTTCAGTTGTGGTACAGGCATCTCAAATTCTTAACGTTATTGAGATCTGGTTATGTCATTTTTGCATAGTGTCCAGCTCTGGGCCACAAGCCCCTGCCTGATATTTTATCAGGCATATTTTACCTTCACTGTCTTCTCTTCTCTTTAGCCTGTTTCCAGCTTATTGACTGAAAGTTACACCTGCCCAGAGTCCTCTCGTGCATATTTGCAACTCTGTAGGCCGTGCTGCATTGAAGAAAGTCATTGCTGGACTTTCTTCCATCCTGAAGATGATTTTCAGAATGGAGCATTTCTGTCAATACAGTTTGCCACAGGTTGAGTAGCTCAGCTTCAAAAGTTATAGCCCCTTAAGCAAGGAGCTTGTCATGAAATCAGGGTTCATTGTATTGAAAAGAGCTTTTCAGGTTTATCAGTAGACTGCTGAAAATAATTGCAGTATTCTTACTTTTACAGATTTTGCTTTTCTGACTTCAGGTTTAAAAGTAACTTGTATGTAGTCTGTGCAGGGGATTGTGACTTGAAGATTTCCCTACCCCAACTAACTCTTTTGGTAGTGAATACTTTGTTTAAAATATTTGTCAGAGGAGATCCATGTTATCCATTTATGAGTACATTGCAGACCAATTAACTGACATGTTTCAGGAAAATTTTTTGTAGTTGAATAAGTAAACAAAAAGTTTTATTTTTTAAAATAAATAATACATTTTTATTTTGTTTTGTTTAGTTCTTAATACCTCTCTCATGTTGTTTAAAATTAGCCTGCAGATATTTTCTCTCACTTCTGTAGGCTCTTGCAAGATAAACATACAGTGAGACAGACAAACAAAACCAAAAAGAAACAGTAAATTAACAAAATACATTTGAAGATCATACTGTTTTCATCCTTGTCCATGGAATTTGTGTTTTGTCTTTGCCTTTTTTGATGTCAAAATAGAGGACATTGTTTGCATCTATAGAGAATAAGTTGTAACGATAGTCTTTATTTTTGGTAATGAATAAGTAAGGTTAAAACTGTCTCTATGATTATAAAAACTCATGGAATTATCCAGGAAACTTTCATTGCAAAGAATTAAAAAGTTTCTATATTTACTTTTCAGTTGAATGTGTGTTATATTTCCGAGAATAAAGAGGAAACAGATATTCTTTCCTTAATCCCTTTAAATTAAAGGTAAAGAGGCTGAGAGAGATGGGCTTAAGGACCTCTGGTTGTTCTAAAGCCAGTCAAGGGGCCAGTCTGAGCTCAAGTCCATTGAGAAGTATGTGAGAGGGGCTTGAGGGTGACGGGAGTGATCACTTCAGAAGTCACAGGGTGCTCAGCAGGAACAGGATCCAGGGGTTCGTGTGTATATGCAGGGCAGTTTCAGGTGACGGATGGAAAATTTTATATTAATAGTTATTTATTTTATCATGTACCAAGGAAGCAAGGGGGTGGGGACTTCCTGGGGGCTCAGTGATAAAGAATCTGCCTTCAATGCAGGAGACCTGGGTTCGATCCCTGGGTTGGGAAGATCCCCTGGAGGAGGGCATGGCAACCCACTCTAGTACTCTTGCCTGGAGAATCCCATGGACAGAAGAGCCTGACAGGCTGCACCCCATACGGTTGCAGAGTTGGGCATGCCTGAACTGACTAAGCAGCAGCAGCAGCAAGGGGGTGGTGGGCTGTAATTTAGCAGATAGAACACGAGATTTCCTATTCCATGAATATAATTACAACCAACAATAAAAAGTATTTGTGTTTCCTTAAAGGGGTCCCCAGGAAGGCAGAGTGGACACACTGACCAAAGTGATAAAGAATGCTTTGGTGAGGAGTCACTAACATCACTGAAAGTTTGGTGTATCCCTGTAGGGCAGGGGCTGTTCCAGAAATGCACTCACTGGTAGCAATGGGGATGGAAGAAGAGGTGCTCAGTGGCAAGGCTTCACCGTCAGAAGCCAAGTGGCACAATTATAATGAGTGACCAGATCTGAAGAGTACCTGTAGAGAGATTTGGAGATGGTTGATGAAACATGGCCTCTCTAGGGGCAAAATAGATGGGCAGCCAATAAGAATACTCCTCACACTTTACCATCAAAAGATCTCAAGGACAAGGCTTCCCTGGTGATCAAGTGGTTAAGAATCCAGCTTGCAGTGCAAAGGACACCAGTTTGATCCCCAGTCCCGGAAGATCCCCACATGCCATGGGACAGTTGAGCCTGAGAGCCATAACTACTGAAGGTCATGCACCCTGGAGCCCGAGCTCCACAACAAGAGAAGCCACTGCAGTGAGAATCCTCATGCTACCAGCTAGGGAGTAGCCTCTGCTCACCGCGACTAGATAAAGCCCTTGCATAGCAACGAAGACCCAGCACAGCCAAAAATGTATGAATATTAAGAAAAAGATTTTTAAAAAAATCTCAAGGATGGATGATCAAGAGATAAGTAGGGCACAGACACAGCCAGTTTAATAAAAACTTATGATCTCTTGCTAGCTTTCCAGACTTTGATATTTTCCAGACCCAGAAACTACAGACTGAAGGAAAGACTGGATCCCTAAGAAGGAAAACTTTGAAACACCACTGCAAGGGGTCATGGCGATGCTTCCTCTATTCCTCCCTCAAAAGGAGGTTATTTACTGGGATAACTACACTAGAGAAAGGAGTCTACACAGACACACTCCAGACAGAGGACACTAGGTCCAAGTGGACATAGATACCCAGGGACAAGAGTATCATTACGGTGTGCTGTTTAGAGTGGGGCACATGGAATGCAGATAATAAATGGAGTCCTACCCCACATCTAACTCACAGTCAGTTAGGTGAGTTCATGGGTCTACCCAGTGGTCATCTCCCCAGTTCCACATTAAATTCCGGGATGGAACATACTCTGGACTTGGCAGAACCAAGATTTGTTTTTTGGCTGATGGGTTAAAAACCAACCTACTGAGAAAGCTAAGTAGAAGACTCTGAAACTGCTTCACTCCTTGGCCAAGATAGTAAACCCAAATTAACATTGGATTCCAGAAAGACAACAGAGATTAGCACCCTTAAAGACCTAAAGGATGCAGGAGTGTCGGTCCTAATTATAATTCTGTTCAATTCACCACTCTGACCCTGAAACTAGATGGATATTGGAGAATGAAAGTGAATTATTGAAAATTCAACTAATTAGAAGCCTTAATTGCAGCTGCTGAGCTAGATGTGGGATCTTGGTGAGAGTAAATTAACAAGTCTCAGCTACAATGTGGGTATTGATCTGACAAATGCATTCTCTCCATACCCATCAGAAAGGAAGGTCAGAAACTGCATTCACTTGAGACGGACAACAGTACACGTTTTGGTATTGCTCCAGAGCTAAGACTCTCCTACCCTTTGTTATTATAAAAAGGATCTGGACCCTCTGGATTCTGCAGAGTATCACTTCAATTAATATATGGTAACATTAGATAAATGGTAAAATTAGATAAATTGGCAACATTAGATGTGATAAATGCAAAGAGGAAAATGCACCAGAGGCCTTGAAGAAAGACAGTTCAGAGGATGAGAGAGAAATTCTACAAAGTCTCAGGAGCCTGTCAATTCATTGCAGTTCTTAGGGGTCCAGTGGTCTGCGGTGAGCTGAAACATCCCCTCAAAAGGAAGGTTGAGTTACTTCATTGTACACCTCTAAGGTGCCACCAGAATGCTAGATGGCCATCTCTATGTTGCCACCTGGAACTACCACTCATCCCATTTAACTGGATGATGTGAAAAGCTGCCAGCTCTGAATGAGGTCCAGGGCAGGAAAGGGCTCCCAAGCAGGTCCAAGGCTGTGGCCAAGTGGCCTGACACTTGTAGCTTAGGACCCTACAGACCCGTTGGTATTGAAAGTTGGTGATAAAAAACGATGCCATGTGGAATTTATGGACAGTTCAATAGGAAAATGACAATACAGACTCTAAGAGTCCTGGAGTAAGGCTATGCCATTTTCAAGGGATGATTACACATTACTTGAAAAACTGCTCATCATGAATTGGGTTTTTGTCAGACCCATGAAAGTGTAAGGTCAAATCTAACAGCAATCTATTTTTTCTGTTTTTCAATATAAGCTATTCAATTTTAGAATAGTTTTAGATTTACAGAAAAGTTGCAAAGGTAGTACAGAGCATCCCCATATGCTTCATGTCAAGTTTTTATTATTAACATAGTATAGTACCTGGGGCTTCTGTGGTGACAGACAGTAAAGAATCCACCTGCAATGCAGAAAACACAGAAGACGCAGGTTTGATCCCTGGGTCAGGAAGATCTGAAGTAGGGAATGGCAGCCCACTCCAATATTCTTGTCTGGAGAATCCAATGGACAGAGGAGCCTGGCAAGCTACAGTCCATGGGGTCTCAAAGAGTCAGGCATGAATAACCAACTAACAATAACAATAGTACCTAAGAATGGTACATTTGTTATATCTAATGAACCATTATCAGTGCATCATTAACTAAAGTCCAAGTTTACTCAGATACCTTAGTTTTTACCTAATGTCTCTTTCTCTTTCAGGATCCCATCCAGGACGTGGTATTGCATTTGAAAGGAAGTGAAAGTGTTAGTCGCTCAGTCGTGTGCAACTCTTTGAGATCCCATGGACTTAGCAAGCCAGTTTCCTCTGTCCATGGGATTTCCTAGGCAAGAATATTGGAGTGGATAGCCATTTCCTTCTCCAGGGAATCTTCCCAAACCAGGGATCGAACCTTGGTCTGCTGCACGGCAGGCAGATTCTTCACCGTCTGAGCCACCAGGGAAGCCTGGGATAGTTTCTCAGACCTTCCTTGCTTTTGGTGATCTTGATGGTTTTGAGAAGTGCTGTTCATGCGTTGGAGAAGGAAATGGCAACCCACTCCAGTGTTCTTGCCTGGAGAATCCCAGGGACGGGGGAGCCTGTTGGGCTGCCGTCTATGGGGTCGCACAGAGTCGGACACGACTGAAGTGACTTAGCAGCAGTAGCAACAGTTCAGGAATCTAGGAGAGGAGAGATGATAAGTATTGGTGTGGTTTTGAGACCAACTGTGGCAATGGGGCTGTAAGTCATCCAATTAGCCTTTCTTCAGGAAAAGAAATACACCAGATTCCAGGAGGAGCCTCTCCCAGGACGTGCCATGAAAAGCAAGCACTTCAGGCAGCATGAAGATGCTGTAATCTGCCCGCTTTGGGACAGAAATATCCATCCCCTCTGCTGCTGGCAGTGTCTGAGATCTGGTGTCTGAGATCTCAGCCAGGTTTCTCTGTAGGAATTGCCATCAACCAGTGAGAGCTGCCTTGTCCAAGGTTGTCCCCCCATTCGGGCCATCCTGCCTCTACGGATGAGTTAGCTGGTGCAGGGGTGGGAAGGGTTATCCTAGCTCTGGAGCTCCCCAATAGATTGACGGAGACTTTTGTTGCGACAACATCTCAGTAGCAGTTTTGCCAACCCTGCTGTACGTGTTTGCTTGCAAACTTCTTGCAGGCCAATCTCCATTTCAGAATCTTTTTCTCAGGAAACCACATCCTGACAGTATCTGAGTCAACAATACAATATGCAAGTCTGCAATTGTAGCTAACACATTCATAGTGATTCTATGTTAATTTTAGTGGAATTATACTGGAGCATTTATCTATTGAAACACATACTACTTCATTATGAGTCATTAAAAGTCTATGTTAATTTTAGTGGAATTATACTGGAGCATTTATCTATTGAAACACATACTACTTCATTATGAGTCATTAAAATGTATTAAACAGGTATCTATCCTTGGTATTAAGGCATTGTTTTTTAAAAGGTTAATTAGGTAGTTATTAGTAAATTCACTTAACATAAATGGTTAAATTATTTATTTATTTGGGCTGTGCTGAGTCTTCGTTGCTGCGCCTGGGATTTTCTCTAGTTGCACTGTGGGGGCTTCTCATTGCAGTGGTTCTCTTGTGGAGCACCGGCTCTAGGCGCATGGACTCAGTAGTTGCCGCTCTCAGGCTTAGAGCAGGGGCTCAGTAGTGTTGCATGGGCTTAGCTGCATGTGGGATCTTCCCAGACTAGGGATGTAACCAGTGTGTCCTGCATTGCAAGGTGGATGGATTCTTAACCACTGGACCACCAGGGAAGCCCAGTTGAATCATTTTTAAAGATCATCATAAAAGTTAACTTTTCTTTACCTAAGACATTAAAGTCAGTAACTTCTGGAAAAGGACTGCATTGACAGCCTCAGAAACTAGTTTATGTGATTTCTTACACAGAAAATCTGTTTAAATTGCATTGAAAGGAGCATACTCATAATTTCTAAATCATTACTGTGTATAGAGTGAAAATGGCCAGCCACTTTGAACTTTCTTTTACAATGTTTCAAAGACTGTTATTATTAGCTTGCAGAGTATTATTCTATATTTTTCTTTTGACAGGAAACAACTGGACATATGGGATTTCAATTTTCAATTTCCTTATCAGATGTGTTTAGAACCCTGTATGGTTTTCTTGTAGTTTTAACCTGATTTTCATCGTTTAATCATTTAGTAAGTAAATAAGGTTTATCTAATTTTGCTACTTATCTCTATTCTAAGTATTTAGTGATGTTAAATTAGAAAGAGCAGTCTTTTGTACATATGTATTTGTACATATTAATATATTTCTGTGTTATATATTACAAAAAACAAAAATAAAATTGTGAGATTTATAAGAGCTAAATAAAGCACAGACATATAGTACTATATGTACATATAGATCAGTACTCTTTCAAAAACCAACAGCAGTAGTTTTTAGGTAGCAATTTACTTTAAAAAATTCTTCCACGTTAATAGTGTGAAATGTGTAAGTAAACTTTTTATCATATATCCTAGAGATATGTATTAAGCATTTGAAGTATCCTAATCAGGAAACTACTTTCCAATAGGGTTGTTTACTCATTTCAATCATCTTTATCAAAATTTACACCAGAAAGTTCATCAAGTTGCATAAAGAGTGTTAGGTATGATTTTTCCATTTAAAAACTGATTTTCCACTTATGAATTATGAAACCACTCAAGTGGTTAGCTAGAAAGACTGACTGACCTCTATCCTCTTAGCAGGATGAAGACATAGATACACATACACACTGCTGACAGTGTGTATAAAGTAGACAGCTGATGAGAGCAGACTGTGCAGCACAGGGAACTCTACCTAATGTGGTGTCCTGTTAAATGGGAGGGAAGTCCAAAAGGGGGGGGACGTATGTGTACACATGGCTGATTCATTTTGTTGTGTGGTAGCAGCTATCATGACATTGTAAAGCAACTATACTGCAATTAAAATTAATTAATAATAGTGAAAAAAGAATCCATTATAACCAACAGTGCTGAGGAGTAGAGCACCTTTTTGTCCTTTGTCTGTCTACTTCAAAATCTTCACACCAAGTTGTTCCACTTTGTTACTGGAATATTGTTGTGTCTGCCTAAGAACAAAACTTTCACTCAAGTGTCTTTCAAATGTTTATTTCAGTATTGCGGGTGTTAAGAAAAAAGGGAGACTTCTTTGGGATTACAGGAAGCTGATCATAATTCCTGGTTAATGAGTGTTGTATCTTTAGAAGAGTTTGGGCTAAGATCTGCTTTCACTCAGTTGACCTACAGCCTTAATTTTCTTGTAATTGCTGGAGATTATTGATATTTACTCAAAGACTGGACATCTGCTGAAAGGTTACAGTGATTTAACTCAACTTCTACTGTCTTTTAAAAATATAAAAGTAATAGTACAATACTTTTTATATAAAAAATATAAAGGTAAATAGTAAAAAACAAAACCATGATACTCAAAATTCTAATATGACTATTCAAACCATTTTGGGAGGGTTCACGTAAAAAAAAAAAAGATTTATTTATTTTATTTTTTGACTGTGGTGGGTCTCTGCTGCAAGCTGGGGTTACTCTTCACTGTGGTGTGCAGGCGTCTCATCGTGGTGGCTTCTCTTGCTCGGAGCAGTCTCAGGTTCTTGGGTTTCAATGTACATGGGCTCAGTAGTTGTGGGGCTAGGGCTTAGTTGCTCTGAGACGTGTGGGATTTTCCTGGACTAGGGATCAAACCAGTGTCCCTTGCATTGCAAGGCAGATCCCCAACCATTGGACCGCCAGGGAAGCCCTGGTTCCTTTTTTATGGGCATATTTGAAATTTGTATATACTTATTTTCTGTCCTGATTATTAAATTTAGGTCAAGGGTAATGAGCGCAAATGCTTCCAAGGGTAACTGTGTAGGAACTGTGGGTCAAGGAGAGTTATGTGTTCCTAACCCTAAAGCAGCGCTTCCCTGGTGGCTCAGACACTGAAGAATCTGCCTGCAATGCAGGAGACCTGGGTTCAATCCCTGGGTCAGGGAGTGGCAATCCACTCCAGTATTCTTGCCTGAAGAATTCCATGAACAGAGGAGCCTGGTGGGCTACAGTCCATGGGGTCACAAAGAGTCACACACAACTAAGTGATTTTCACTTTTCACTTTACTCTAAAGAAAATACTTACAGTCTCTAGTCTCCTAAGACAGCCCACATACACTCTGTAGAGTGTTTCTCTCTAAAAAAATTCACTTCTTACCTAAAAATAAAAAGGAACAGCTACTACTTAGCTTCAAATGATTGTTGTCATTGAATAAGGGCTCAGTTCTGTTTGTAATTCTGATTTTTTGGCAAGATCCAAATAAGCATGATTTTAATGTAAATTTTATCCATCTTAAAATATGGTTACTAAGTTTAAAATTTAAAAACATCATGTAAGCCAAAGATATATATGTGTGTGTGTGTGTGTGTGTGTATACACACACACACACACACATATATATATATATATGAATGGACAGCTTACCACATTTCACAGATCATAAATATTTTCCATTACTAAGTACCTTCTGAAAGCATCATTTTTATAAAGCTGCATATTGAGTAGATGTAAGCAATTTTACTGTTCATGGGGTTCTCAAGGCAAGAATACTGAAGTGGTTTACCATTCCCTTCTTCAGTGGACCACATTCTGTCAGACCTCTCCACCATGACCCGTCCATCTTGGGTGGCCCCACATGGCATGGCTTAGTTTCATTGAGTTAGACAAGGCTGTGGTCCATGTGATCAGATTGGCTAGTTGTCTGTGATTGTGGTTTCAGTCTGTCTGCCCTCTGATGCCCGCTCTCAGCGCCTACCATCTTACTTGGGTTTCTCTTACCTTGGACGTGGGGTATCTCTTCATGGCTGCTCCAGCAAAGCACAGCTGCTCCTCCTGATTCTCCAAGCCAGGCTTCAGGAATACATGAACCATGAACTTCCAGATGTTCAAGCTGGTTTTAGAAAAGGCAGAGGAACCAGAGATCAAGTTGCCAACATAAAAGCAAGAGAGTTCCAGAAAAACACCTTTTCTGCTTTATTGACTATGCCAAAGCTTTTGACTGTGTGGATCACAATAAACTGTGGACAATGCTGAAAGAGATGGGAATACCAGACCACCTGACCTGCTTCTTGAGAAACCTGTATGCAGGTCAGGAAGCAACAGTTAGAACTGGACATGGAACAACAGACTGGTTCCAAATAGGAAAAGGAGTATGTCAAGGCTGTATATTGTCACCCTGTTTATTTAACTTCTATGCAGAGTACATCATGAGAAACGCTGGGCTGGAAGAAGCACAAGCTGGAATCAAGATTGCCGGGAGAAATATCAATAACCTCAGATATGCATATGACACCACCCTTATGGCAGAAAGTGAAGAACTAAACAGCCTCTTGATGAAAGTGAAAGAGGAGAGTGAAAAAGTTGGCTTAAAGCTCAACATTCAGAAAACGAAGATCATGGCATCTGGTCCCATCTTTTCACGACAAATAGATGGGGAAACAGTGGAAACAGTTGCTGACTTTATTTTTTTGGGCTCCCAAATCACTGCAGATGGTGACTGCAGCCATGAAATTAAAAGACTTGCTCATTGGAAGGAAAGTTATGACCAACCTAGACAGCATATTAAAAAACACAGACATTGCTTTGTCAACAAAGGTCCGTCTAGTCAAGGCTGTGGTTTTTCCAGTGGTTGTGTGTGGATGTGAGAGTTGGACTGTGAAGAAAGCTGAGCGCCGAAGAATTGATGCTTTTGAACTGTGGTGTTGGAGAAGACTCTTGAGAGTCCCTTGGACTGCAAGGAGATCCAACCAGTTCATTCTAAATGAGATCAATCCTGGGTGTTCATTGGAAGGAGTGATGTTGAAGCTGAAACTTCAATTCTTTGGCTACCTCTTGTGAAGAGCTGACTCTTTGGAAAAGACCCTGATGCTGGGAAAGATTGAGGGCGGGAGGAGAAGGGGATGACAGAGGATGAAATGGTTGGATGGCATCACTGACTCAATGAACATGAGTTTGGGTGAACTCCGGGAGTTGGTGATGGATAGAGAGGCCTGGCATGCTGTGGTTCATGGGGTTGCAGAGTCAGACACTGACTAAAGCAATTTTACAATCTTTCATCTATTTTTGGATATGTAGTGGTTTTTTGCAATTTTTCTCTACAATAAATGTCTTCATATGCATTGCTTTCTCCTGTGTTCTTAGTGGAATTACAGAATTAGAACAGGAATCCCTAAATTCTATTTTATATACATCATTAAATATTTTCCAAAAAGTTTGTACCAATTTATGCTTTTTCCAGCAATGATGTATGAAAATATAGTTTCAGCATATCATCATCATTCAGGAATGTACCAAGAAAAAAATGGCAAAGAAAAATAACGGTACCTCCTTGTTGATTTAATTTGCATGTCTGTTTGTTAGAGTGAGCATTATTCCATATGCTTCTTTACCACTTTTATTTCTTTTGTGATTGGTCTATTTGCTTCTGTTGCCCTTTGTCTACAGGGTGAACTCCTATTTTGAAATTGTAACAATGTCAAGCTATAAAGCAAGGTATAAATAAACATCAACACCTGGCTCATGTTTAAAACATCTGTTTTATGGGGCTTTTCTTTTCTCTCCTTGTTGTCAGCTTTCATTCTGGGCGTTTTCACTGTCTCACATGGCAGCATCCGTAACAGTGGCAAAATGAATTGAAAGGCATCTTTAAATCGGCTTTGATATTGGCTGTGTCTCTTTCTTGTGTGGGATATAAATCTCAAGGATTAAGATGGCTGAAGTTTGACACCTATATTTTGTGATTGGTTTCTGAATTATCAGTTATGAATAGTTTTGAGTTTATAAATGCAGGTTTTAATACTGTGTTATTAGGCATTAGACTAACTCTTGGTTTTGAGAGTCCATACTCAAAATTTCAGAGTTCAGAAGGGTCTTAAAAGTTGTCCATTCCAAACTGCTCATTTTGTTGATGTGAAATTGAGTCCAGATCGCTTCTCCAAAACCACACAACTGGCCAGAACAGCACCACCGTCTACTACTTAGGCCTCTGACCCCTGGTTTAATTTCCTTTCCATTTCACCACGCCGCCTTCCTCTTCTATTGTTGTTGGTGTTGCTACAGTTTGCAATATAATTTGATCCTGATATATCTGAATTCAACTAATGAATGACTGCATTTCTGTATGCTCACGTCAGCAATCCATTACAGAAAGTAATTATTTCGCTCTTTCAAGCCTGTTGAAAAATTTTCACAGAGTCATGGAAAACCTTTATAAATATTGGTTTTATTACTCTTTTATTCCAAGAGATTATGCAGGTAAGAGTAGGAGTCAAGAAGTAAGAAAAATTAAATCTCCAAATGCTTGCTTTACTAATCACAGAAGCACTAAACTGCCGCCTAGATATTTTATTAGAGGTAACTCTATTGGCATCATTATGGCAGAGATTCAAATTCAATCTGGGGGCAAAACACTGAACTCGTAATTTCTATCCAAAGGCATTTGATGCTAATAAAATACACACAAAAAAGGAATTGCCAGCATTGTTCTAGAAGCTGAACGTTTACTTTGGGTATTGAGAATATCCCTGTGTGTGGAAGAGTCTGCAACTTTCTTTGTGGCAGCCAAGGAGGTGGCCTATAGGGTCTTGCCTCTCAAATGTAGCAGGGATCTCAGATTAGGCCTAAACTAGTACTTTCCAAACTTGGGGGTCTTGTTAAGTACAAAGGTGGTTGAATTCCACTCATGATAGTGTGATTCTGTAGGATTAGCTTGGAGACTGGGAATATTATTTAATATACTTTTAACTTTAGAATAGTTTTATTTATTTATTTTTAATATTTATTTTTGACTGTGTTGGGTGTTCACTGCCATAAGGGCTTTTCTCTAGTTGCACCGAGTGGGGGCCACTCTCCAGTTGCAGTATGCGGGTTTCTCATTGCAGTGGCTTCGGCTCTAGGCCATGTGGGTTTCAGCAGTTGTGGCACACAGGCTCTAGCAGGCTCAGTAGATGTGGTGGACGGGCTTAGGTGCTTCGTAGCTTGTGGGATCTTCATGGATCGGGGATCGAACCTGTGTCTCCTACATTGGCAGGCAGATTCTTTACCACTGAGCCACCAGGGAAGCCCTAGAATAATTTTAGATTTATTGGAAAATTGTAAAGATAGTACAGAAAGTTTTCATGTACCCAACTCCCATTTTTGCTATTTTATTAACATCTGACACATGGTACATTTATCACATCCAGTGAACTAATACTGATACATTATTATCTACTAAAGTCCATACTTTATTCATATTTCCCCCCTTTTTTTAATCCAATTCCCCAACTGTGAGTTACAGAGACCCCTACACAGAAAGTCTTATTTGTATTATGCAACAAAAAAGTCTGGGGTGGGGCGGTCCATGGATCAACTGAGTCGTCTATAGCTTACTTCCAGCTCTTCATCCTAACTCTGACTTTCATCCTCATGGCTCCAAGAGGGCTGCTACCTCAAGAGTTAGTGTCTACATCCAGGGAAGCAGAAGGCACAAGAGCAAAGGAACAAAGGGCGTGTTATCTGTACCTGTTACTCTAAAAGAGTCCTGCTTATAAAATGGGATTGTCCAGAACTGGGTCATCGGGCCAGCCATGAATACAGGGGAATCTGAGAAGGTGAGTAATTTTAACTGGGCACCTTGAAAAAAACTATAATTCTGTGAGTGAGCAAGAAGGGGAGTGTGGCTGGTAGGTGGGCAGTCAGCAGTACCTGCTTCCCAGAGCTGCCACCAACAATGTATTTATATTCTGCAAATTGTTCATACCCTTTCTTTCCATTCTTCCATAGCAAAGTGATTTTCTGAAAAATGCAAAGAGGTTCATGTCCTCTCCTGCTTAAAGCAACATCCTTTGGAAAAAGTTCAAACTCCTAAACATGTCCTTGAGGTTCTGCGGTTTTGGACCTTGCTTGCTTTTCAGCTTCACTCTGCAAGCTGGCTACAGTGGCCTCTTTCTAATGGCAGAGACTCCTTTGCTGTCTCTTCCCTCTTAGCCTGAGCATCTAGTGTTCTTTCTTTGGAAAGAACACTTTAAAATTCAGAGATGAATTTTAAAGTGTTCTTTAAATACTCTCCAGCTCCCTGCAGGCATCTCCCTCTCAGCTTGTTACTGCTCCTAACTTCCATTCATTCTTTAGATCTTTAGATCTTCATGTTTCAGTTCAATCCAAGTTCATCAACACAACCTTCCCTGACCTTAGAGATTAACTTAGACCCCACTGTAAATGTCCTCTTAGGATAACATGCACTTTTTCTTCATGGTTCTTAGCCCAGTCATCATCTTGGATTTGGCTATGTGATTATTAAATCAATTGTTGCCTACTCCATAAAATGCTAGCCCCACAACGCTGGTGGGCACCACATCTGTCTTGACTCATTGATATGTTCCTTGTGCCTAGTAGGATGGCTGGCATATGGAAGATATTAAGTTAATGTCAGTGGAGAGAATGAAGGAGGGAAGCTTGCATTCTGAGGGATGAGAGTCGGGAGGCAGAGTTTGCTTCAAGAACAAAGGGTTAATGATGGAGGAGAGGCAGTCTGAGCCTCACTAGGTTTGCCACTGCCATTTGCCTTCTCCTTCCTCACTCTGGCCTCATCTCTGAAGGTTAAAGCGAGAAGATGCAAAAAATAGAGAAAAAGCTACACAAGCTATTTTCTGTGTCCCCCATGGGACACTGGGAGATGTCTGCAGTGTTGGTACCAGTGGCATCGATGGCTCATAAGCATGAGCTCTGTGTGCAAGGTCGGTGCCTTCTACAGCAATGGTCATAGTCTTAGCGTGTTGGCTGTGGCTTTGCAGAGGCAGAAGGGGTGGGAGGGAGCTGTAATTTCACCACAAAGATTGGTGATACCCTAGGTGGTCAAAGGGACAACCACATCTTAAGGGTTAAGATTATTTTAAGGGTTAAGGGTTATTTTACCTAATTTATCTATTCTTTGCGAATTGCCTTTCCAAATATTTTATTTTTCTTGGAAATGGTTCCACTGTTAGTTAAAAAAATATTGAAAATCACTGGCCTTGTCACAAGAAAAAATACTTTTTCTATTTCTTTAATGTTGTATCTATATGAGATGTGCACTAAACCTATGGTGGTAATCATTTCATAAGGTATGTAAGTCAATCATTATGTTGTACACCTTAAACTTATGCAGTGCTGGATGTCAATTATATTTCAAAAAATGTGGAAAAAGAGGAAAACCACTGCATGCATAGATAAAAAATAACCCCTTATTTATAGAATGCAATAGGTTAAATGAGTCCCCTCAGAATTTGCTATTTATTGAGAAGTTCAAGATGTCAAGAAAAAGTTAATGGAAAACCAAGATTATTTCCCAAAGTTAAATGAGATCCATTCCATTTACTCCAAGACAAGTCTGTTAAGCAATGGCCCTGGGCTCTTAGCCCTGGGACTCTCTCATCATCCTGTCTTTGAATACAAACAGAGAAGGCTGAGGCAGAAGGGATGAACCAACGCCTCAGCTCCAGGTGTGCGCCAAGGCTTCCAGGTGCTGGGTGTCTCTGGAATTAGGACAACCTGCCCGCTTTCCCTGTGAACGTCTGTAGAAACAGCACGGTAAATACTCAGGTGAGTGCCTCTGGATGGTCTTGGTTGGTTGGTTAAAAGTAACAAATTTGCATCTTACAGTAACTTGCAGATCCTCCAGTCGCTATTCAAAGGCTTTGCTGGAAGAATCTGGTTGAACACTAGATGCCGCTGTTGACTCACTCTGTTGTCTGTTAACGTCGGGTTTTACTCTGGTCTCTGCCAGGAGATGCAATTAAAGAAAAAGAAATAAGCCTGAGTAAATATGCAAAGTTCTGTTAATTTTCTTCTCTTTTAATGACTGATTTAAAGGGTTTTTTTTCTCTTAATAAATTCCAGAGGTGGTCTTTTTCTACAGAACATTTGACAATTGGCAGAAAATGGAGAGACGTAGATGCATGAATGTCAATTAGCTCACACTTGGGGTTTGTAAATAAGATCATTTTTGTATCAGTTTCTTTCTTTTAAGAGTTAATTTTACTTCTTTATTTCCAATTTGGATGCCTGTATAATTTCTTCCTGTGTGATTGATCTGACTAGGAATCCCATAATATATGGGATATGGGAATAATATGTTGAATAGTAACGGTGAGAGTAGGCATCTTTGCTCTGTTCCTGATCTTAGGAGAAAAGTTTTCAGATGTTCACAGTTGAATATGATGTTTGCTATAGGCTTTTTATACACGTCTTTTAAATCATGTTGAGACACATGCATGTAAGCTCAGTTGCATCTCACTCTTTTCATGCCATGGTCTTATAGGCTCCTCTGTTCATAGGATTTTCCAGGCAAGAGTACTGGAGTGGGTTGCCACTTCCTTCTCCAGGAGATCTTCCTGACCCAGGGATTGAACCCTGGGTTCAAACCTGGATTGAACCCAGGTCTCCCGCACTGTAGGCAGATGCTTTACCATCTGAGCCACCGGGGAAGTAATTTAGCAAACTGAGCACTAAAGGTACATGGGCCTCTTAAGACCAGCTTTGAATTCTCTATGATCTGTTGATGGATGGTAAAGAGGTGTCTCTCTCAAAGGCAGATCACTAAAAGTTGTTTGGAAACATAGAACATTGCACATAATATTGGAGAGCGCTTGCTTCATATTAATGCTCAGAATTCCCTCATTCTTCAGCACAAATATGACTCCGAGACAGCTCCAGCTCTGTACTTTCAGAACAATGTGCTCAGAACATTTATCATATTGCATTGGAATATTTGTTTGCATAACTTGCTCCCAGAAGAGAATTCCTCTAGGATAGCATCTGGTCATTTTTGTGCTTCTGTGACCCAAATTTTTAACAGTGCCTGGCTCACAATGGTGTTTTCCAACCCTGACTCCGTGTCAGAATGTCTTCAGAGTTATATAGAGCTCTCTAAAGCTCCCTGCATACCTCTCGAGTCAGAATCTTGAGACAGTGTGAAACAGTATGGTTCCGCATAGTTTGGCATGGTGGAGGGATAAAAAACAGGGACATGGGCAGTCGTGGATCTGAATCTTCCAGGACATCTACCTAACTACTTCTGGTCCTCCATCGTTGGTTCTTTGCCTCTCATTTAATTGAAGTATGGACACCCTTTCTCATCCTTAAACAATTGATGCTGCTTCAAAACTCTATCCTTTTTCTGCAAAAGTAAGAACTTTGGAAGAATATGCATGAGTTGCTAGCATCTTTGAGTCATAACTTGGGAACAGAGACTCATTGACTCTGAGATATTCAATATTAGAAAAGCATCCAACCTCTGCATGGAGAACCACACCCAGAAGAAAAGTGCTTCTTTAATCCATATTATATTAACACCAAACAGAAGAAATGTATAAGATTCTCTTTAGAATTATGTGAGGGAAATCCCAAAATGTTGAATCCAAACCAGGATAGTAAGTGGGGAAATTAATTGTGCCAATATTATACCCAACATTATGAATTTCAGTTCTGCAAAATGTTACTGATAATCCTTTTGTTTTGTATGCTTTTGTTATTGTTTTAGTTCAGTAAATATTTAAAAAAATCATTGTAAGATTTTTTAGTTTCACAGGCATCCAATAATCCTGATTTTCCCATTAAATTTTTATTTTGCTGGTGATGTTTTCAGGAACTTTCAGGAGCACTCTTTCTCAGTGTCCTTTGCTGGATCCCTTTCCAATAAACCTCAAAATGTAGGGATTTCTATGGGCTTTCAGTCACTCCTTCATTACGAACAAATGTTCAATTAATTATAAATATACTACAAAGAAAACATTAAACTTAGTCTCTAAGAGGGAAGAGAAGACAAACAAAGTAACTACAAATGACAATAAGACTGTGAAACTGAACACGGGTAAGGAAACATGGAAGCAGGCGAGACTGTTCTCTGTAAGTTAATCAGCAACATCTCCGAGCAAGGACATTTGAGACCTGAAGGATGAGTGGCGGCCAGCCATGCAAAGATTTGAAGGACAACTGGTCCCGTCAGAGGAAATAGCAAGAGTAGAGTCCTGAAGTTAATAAAGGGTTTGGTATAATTGAAGGACATAGGGGAAGACAAGCTAGAAAAATAATGCACTTTTTGTTATGATTGCATTTTTTTCTGAATACTGAACTTAAAAACTTATTTGGACAAGAATCTATGTATCTATGCTGCTGCTGCTAAGTCACTTCAGTCGTGTCCAACTCTGTGCAACCCCGTAGACGGCAGCCCACCAGGCTCCCCCATCCCTGGAGCATCCCCATCCCCATCCATTCTCCAGGCAAGAACACTGGAGTGGATTGCCATTTCCTTCTCCAATGCATGAAAGTGAAAAGTGAAAGTGAAGGCGCTCAGTCATGTCCAACTCTTAGAAACCCCATGGACTACAGCCTACCAGGCTCCTCCATAGATTTTATGTAAAATCAAAGGAGATAATTTAAGCAGTTTTATATGCTCACCTTTTCAGTAATGAAAGTTTTAAATATTAAAATGTCATGTTTCTGAGAGAGCATTGCTGACTAACCAATACTTGAATCGTTACCAAAAAAGTGATATATCCCATTGGTACAGCCATTGTAGAATACATACTGGCCACAATCTTTTCTCAAGGACACAGAAATATATCCAACAAGTATCACCCAATTAAAGAGGAAGATTCTCTTTTCTCTGTTAGTTGTGCAATCCTGCATAGGAGGATTCTTGAAATTTGGTCTTGACTTAATTTTTAAAATTGAAATACAGTTGACTCACAATGTTGTGTTAAGGACACAATGTTGTTGTTAAGGCGGACACAAGAGCCACCCGCATTGTGACCTCAGCATCTCACTGCTTGTGCGGAAGTGTGTCCAGAGCATCCTAAGGGATGGAGTGCTGAGACCACGTGTAGGTGGATGTTGTGTCCCAGTAATAGGGAAGTCGCTGAAGGAGTCTGCAGGAGGGACAGCCACAATCTGATTTCCACTCTAAGACAATCACTCTGGCAATTTGTAGGGAATGGATTGGAGGATGGCAAGAATGGAAGCAAGATCATTTGAAAGCAAGGAGACTGATGATTTGGATTAGAGTGGAGGTTGTAAGGATGGGGATAAATGGGCCAAATTTAAAATATAATTTAGAGATAATATAACGAACAATAATTCATGATGGACTTGGATTTTGGAAATGGTACAGGAAAAGGAGATGTCCAGGATTACTCATAGCTTTCTGGCTATGCACGAGTGTGCTGCCATTTCTGAGATAAGGAAGACTGGAGGAAGGCGCTAGCTCAGTTCTCATGGAGCACCAGAAGTTTTTTTCCCTCAATAATTAAATAGATCATTTTGTTTTGAAGTGCATATAGAATATTGTTTTTTGGTAATAGCTTTATTGAGACGTAATTCACATACCATGCAATCCACCCGTTGAAAGTGTATAATTCAATGGTTTTTCTTAATAGTATATCCACAGACTTGTGCAACTATCACTATAATCATTTTAGGATATTCTCTTTCCTCCGTAGGAAAACCTGTTCCCTTTAGCAGTCACTCCCTCCTAGTTCTTCACATCAGAACCTCCTCTCCCACCCCAAACACTGTGCATGTGTGCTTAATCATGTCCAACTCTAGCCTGGCAGGCTCCTCTGTGCATAGGATTCTCCAGGTAAGGATACTGGAGTGGGTTGCCATTTCCTCCTTTAGGCGATCTTCCCAACACGGGGATCAAACCCACATCTCCTGTGTCTCCTGCAATGGCAGACAGAATCTTTACCACTGATTCTTTACCAATTTGGCAACCACTAATGTAGTTTCTGTCTCTATAGATTTATGCATCTGGGACATTTGGTGTAAGTAGAGTAATTTAATATGTAGCCTTTGTATCTGACTTTTTTCACTTAGGATAATGTTTTCAAGGTTCATTCATGTTGTAAAGTGTACCAGTATTTCACTCCTTTTTATTGTTGACTAAGATTCTAAGAGAGTTCCAGAAAAACATCTATTTCTGCTTTATTGACTATGGCAAAGCCTTTGACTGTGTGGATCACAATAAACTGTGGAAAATTCTGAAAGAGATGGGAATATCAGACCACCTGACCTGCCTCTTGAGAAATCTGTATGCAGGTCAGGAAGCAACAGTTAGAACTGGACATGGAACAACAGACTGGTTCCAAATAGGAAAAGGAGTACGTCAAGGCTGTATATTGTCACCCTGCTTATTTAACTTATATGCAGAGTACATCATGAGAAACGCTGGACTGGAAGAAGCACAAGCTGGAATCCAGATTACCGGGAGAAATATCAATAACCTCAGATATGCAGATGACACCACCCTTATGGCAGAAAGGGAAGAGGAACTAAAAAGCCTCTTGATGAAAGTGAAAGAGGAGAGTGAAAAAGTTGGCTTAAAGCTCAACATTCAGAAAACGAAGATTATGGCATCCAGTCCCATAACTTCATGGGAAATAGAAGGGGAAACAGTGGAAACAGTTGCTGACTTTATTTTTTGGGGCTTCAAAATCACTGCAGATGGTGACTGCAGCCATGAAATTAAAAGACGCTTACTCCTTGGAAGGAAAGTTATGACCAACCTAGATAGCATATTCAAAAGCGGAGACATCACTTTGCCAACAAAGGTTCGTCTAGTCAAGGCTATGGTTTTTCCTGTGGTCATGTATGGATGTGAGAGTTGGACTGTGAAGAAAGCCGAGTGCTGAAGAATTGATGCTTTTGAACTGTGGTGTTGGAGAAGACTCTTGAGAGTCCCTTGGGCTGCAAGGAGATCCAGCCAGTCCATTCTGAAGGACATCAGCCCTGGGATTTCTTTAGGAATGATGCTAAAGCTGAAACTCCAGTACTTTGGGCCACCTCATGGGAAGAGTTGACTCATTGGAAAAGACTCTGATGCTGGGAGGGACTGGGGGCAGGAGGAGAAGGGGACGACAGAGGATGAGATGACTGGATGGCATCACTGACTCAATGGACGTGAGTCTGAGTGAACTCTGGGAGTTGGTGATGGACAGGGAGGCCTGGCATGCTGCGATTCATGGGGTCGCAAAGAGTCGGACACGACTGAGTGATTGAACTGATTGAACTGAACTGAAGATTCTACTGTATCAATATACTATATAGTATTTAACCATTCATCAACTGTTGGGCACTTGGATCATTTCTACTTTTTGATGACTATGAATAATTCTGCTATAAATATTTGCATACAAGTTTTAGTGTGGGTATCCATGAGTTTTGTTTAAATTTATGAAATCTGCAGTGTTCCCAGACTGCAGAAGTCCAGTTGCTGCCATGGTCTGTGCTTTCTTCCTCTAGCCTTTTGACCTTCATCATTGTACTAAGGAGACTCCATTCCCCAGTAAACCAACCAACCTGAGTCCTCAGAACTGCCACCTCTCAGGACTCTTTCTATTCTTTATCCTGGCTTCTAAAGTTGGGGGGAAGTAGTATCTTACAGTGAGTCAGCTGGTGAGAATTCCATGTAGGAGATGGCTCATGTTTTTGTTACTTTTATGGGTGACATCCTGGAGGAAGGTGTGCAGCCCAGTGTGTATCCTGAGAGTCAGGATATGTCGGCGAGGCAGTCCTGGGTCGAATCCCAACAAAGTGCTCAACTTTCTGATCCTCTTCTCTAAATGGCACCATCCAGATATATTTAGCTCACTGAGTGGTTCTTAGGAGTAAATAAGATTAATGCTGAGCACCATCCTGGCATGCTTTACAATGTGGTGTTAGTTTCTGCTGTACAGCAAGTGTATCAGCTATATGTATGCATATATCCAGGGCTTCCCAGGTGGCTCAGTGGTAAAGAATGTGCCTGCCAATTCAGGAGATTAGAGTTTGATCCCTGAGTTGGGAAGCTCCCCTGGAGAGGAAAATGGCATCCCACTGCAGTGTGCTTGCCTGAAAAATCCCATGGACAGAGGAGACTGGCAGGCTACAGTTCATGGGGTCTTGAAGAGTCAGACATGACTTAGCGACTAAACAGCAGCAACAGCATACATGTATCTCCTGCCTCTTGGACCTCTCTCCCACCCCATCCCCATCCCACCCAACCCTCCATCCCACCCATCTAGGTCACCACAGAGCACCGAGGTGAGCTTTCTGTGCTATACAGCAGGTTCCCATGATGATTTTACACATGGAAGCATGTATATATTGATCTCAATCTCCTAATTCATCCCACCCTCCTCTGCCCTCATCGTGTGTCCACACATCCATTTTCTACATCTGTGTCTCTATTCCTGTCCTGCAGGTACATTCATCTGTACCATCTCTCTAGTTTCCATATATATGCATTAATATATGACATTTGTTTTTCTTTGTGACTTTACTTCACTCTCTCTGACAGACTACAGGTCCATTTGCATCTCTACGAATGACCCAGTTTTGTTCCTTTTTAATGGCCAAGTAATATTCCTTTGTCTATATGTACAACATCTTCTTAACCCATTCATCTATTGATGAGCATATAGGTTGCTTCCATGTCCTGGCTATTGAAGATAATGCTACAATTTTATTATTCTTATGCAGTCACCTCTTTGTGGGCTACTGGTAATATAATATGAATTTTCCCTCTGTTCTGTCTGGCTATTACCAAATCTGCTTAATATCGCTTTCTGCATCAATAATGAAAGGATAGTAATACATATCTCATAAGTTATTATAAAGATGAAATAAGAATGGTAAAGGACTGGGCATAAAATATGGCATTCAATAAATGACAGCTATGGCCATTTTTTTTTTTTTGATATACATGTGGGTACATGTTTTAAGCACCTTCTATGAACCGTGTCCTAGTCCTGGAAATACAGCAGTGGGTGGAATCAAGTCCATATCCGTGTGGAATCTACATCATCGTCACTATTACTACTACTGCAAATCTGGTCTGGGTTGCTGTGTACAAAGGGAAAGGAGAGTGAGGTATGTCTTAGGCGATGGACCATATTTCTACTTTACCTGGAAAAGTGGGCTCATGGCTTTTCATCTTTTCTGCTTCATAGCAGCAGACAAACAAAAACCTCTGAAGACCTCGAGCTGCTATGATCAGAGCCTGTGGACTCTCCCTGGGCTTTCCCTTCTGTCCTGGTGTGGGTCCTCTGGAGTCCAGGTTGCCTGCTCACAGACCACAGGGTTGAGCTCTGCTCTGTTTGTGCGGTTTTAAGTCAGATTGCCTGCGAATCTTGAAATTGTTATTGATGTTCTCAACTGTTTCCTAATGTGGCAGCGACTGTGATTTGTGCTTTAATATTTTTTCAAAGCCCATTTGCTCTGTAACTGCAGCTCTTAAGTGCTCAGGTGGATTCCCCGAGTGGCAGTTCCTAATGGACGTTGGATGTGTCACCAGACGATGGCAGCAGAGACACACCATGCAGGTCCCTGCCAAGGGACCCGGACCTCTTAGGCAGGCCTTCTCAGCCTGGCCCGGTAACAAAACTGAATTTCTTGCTGCTCTTGTTGTTCTTGTTTTTTTCCATGTAAGCATCACAGATAATCCCACAAACAGGACCTTGTAAAGGATCCATTTGGAAAAGTGAACAAGATTACTTGTGGACAGGATCTTCCGCCCCTTCACAGCTGCTCTGTAAATTGTTGCTGGTGGACCTATGGGAGTAGGATAAACGCGATTAACGAGAAACAAAGAGATGTTTCTTATCTCACTGGGGTTTTTCATAGTGTGTTTTAAGCACATTCAAAGGTTTGTTAACAATGGAGACCATTATATGTTCTGTGACTCACAGGGTTTCCCAGATAGCTCAGATGGTAATGAATCTCCCAGGGGATCTGGGTTTGATCCCTGGGTTGGGCAAATCCCTTGAAGAAGGGAATGGCAACCCACTCCAGTATTCTTGCCTGGAGAATTCCATGGACAGAGAAGCCTGGTGGGCTACAGCCTGTGGGGTTGCAAAGAGTCGGACATGACTGAAGCGACTAACACACACATATATACATACATACATGACCCACAGGAGGAGGATAGATGTGAAAGCTGATTTTGATTACAGGTATTGAGATGCTTGCCCAGGTTGGATGGTTTTTGTCATCTCTACAAGGGTTTTTGGAGCAGAGCCCTCTGGCTCTTGCAGGAAAGAACAGCCTCGCTAGTTCCTACAGCTTCTCTTCCTTGAGAAAATGTCTGTTTATGTCACACAATTCGCTGCCTGGCCCTGGATGCCTTGTGTGCATTTCCTAGACAGTTTGATGTGAGAGAGGGCAATCTGCAGGCATTTTGAAATCCATGGCACAGGGATATTTTCCAGCTTCAGCTCCACCATAAGCCAAAAAGAGGTCTTAAAAACAGAATAACACACACTGCAATGTTTGTTTTTTTTTTTAATTTTATTTTTAAACTTTACAATATTGTATTAAACTTTACAATATTGTATTTAAACTTTACAATATTGTACAATATTTGCCAAATATCAAAATGGGTCCGCCACAGGTATACATGTGTTCCCCATCCTGAACCCTCCTCCCTCCTCCCTCCCCATACCATCCCTCTGGGTCGTCCCAGTGCACCAGCCCCAAGCATTCAGTATCATGCATCGAACCTGGACTGGCAATTCGTTTCATACATGATATTATACATGTTTCAATGCCATTCTCCCAAATCTTCCCACCCTCTCCCTCTCCCACAGAGTCCATAAGACTGTTCTATACATCAGTGTCTCTTTTGCTGTCTCGTACACAGGGTAATTGTTACCATCTTTGTAAATTCCATATATATGCGTTAGTATACTGTATTGGTGTTTTTCTTTCTGGCTTACTTCACTCTGTACAATAGGCTCCAGTTTCACCCACCTCATTAGAACTGATTCAAATGTATTCTTTTTAATGGCTGAGTAATACTCCGTTGTGTATATGTACCACAGCTTTCTTATCCATTCATCTGCTGATGGACATCTAGGTTGCTTCCATGTCCTGGCTATTATAAACAGTGCTGCGATGAACATTGGGGTACACGTGTCTCTTTCAAGTCTGGTTTCCTCAGTGTGTATGCCCAGCAGTGGGATTGCTGGATCATAAGGCAGTTCTATTTCCAGTTTTTTAAGGAATCTCCACACTGTTCTCCATAGTGGCTGTACTAGTTTGCATTCCCACCAACAGTGTAAGAGGGTTCCCTTTTCTCCACACCCTCTCCAGCATTTATTGCTTATAGACTTTTGGATCACAGCCATTCTGACTGGCATGAAATGGTACCTCATAGTGGTTTTGATTTGCATTTCTCTGATAATGAGTGATGTTGAGCATCTTTTCATGTGTTTGTTAGCCATCTGTATGTCTTCTTTGGAGAAATGTCTATTTAGTTCTTTGGCCCATTTTTTGATTGGGTCATTTATTTTTCTGGAGTTGAGCTGTAGGAGTTGCTTGTATATTTTTGAGATTAGTTGTTTGTCAGTTGCTTCATTTGCTATTATTTTCTCCCATTCTGAAGGCTGTCTTTTCACCTTGCTAATAGTTTCCTTTGATGTGCAGAAGCTTTTAAGTTTAATTAGGTCCCATTTGTTTATTTTTGCTTTTATTTCCAATATTCTGGGAGGTGGGTCATAGAGGATCCTGCTGTGATGTATGTCAGAGAGTGTTTTGCCTATGTTCTCCTCTAGGAGTTTTATAGTTTCTGGTCTTAGGTTTAGATCTTTAATCCATTTTGAGTTTATTTTTGTGTATGGTGTTAGAAAGTGTTCTAGTTTCATTCTTTTACAAGTGGTTGACCAGATTTCCCAGCACCACTTGTTAAAGATTGTCTTTAATCCATTGTATATTCTTGCCTCCTTTGTCAAAGATAAGGTGTCCATATGTGCATGGATTTATCTCTGGGCTTTCTATTTTGTTCCATTGATCTATATTTCTGTCTTTGTGCCAGTACCATACTGTCTTGATAACTGTGGCTTTGTAATAGAGCCTGAAGTCAGATAGGTTGATTCCTCCAGTTCCATTCTTCTTTCTCAAGATAGCTTTGGCTATTCGAGGTTTTTTGTATTTCCATACAAATTGACACACTGCAATGTTGAAGAAGAATGTTGGGGGTGCAAAGGGGTGCCGTGGAGAACACATGGTTCTGCTGCAGTAAAGCATTGCTCAGGGTAAAATGAAAATGTGGGACTTACTCAAAATTATTAAGAATTTCAAGATGGGCAGCAGGGTGCGTGTGTGTTCAGTTGAGCTTTGCTGCTGCTGCTAAGTCGCTTCAGTCGTGTCCAACTCTGTGCGACCCCAGAGATGGCAGCCCACCAGGCTCCCCCGTCCCTGGGGTTCTCCAGGCAAGAGCACTGGAGTGGGTGCCATTGCCTTCTTTAGTTGTGTCTGATTCTTTGCGACCCCATGGACTGCAGCCCATCAGGCTCATTTGTCCATGGGATTCTCCAGGCAAGAATTTTGGAGTGGGTTGCCATTTCCTCCTCCAGGGGATCTTCCTGACCCAGGGATCGAACCCACATCACTTATGTCTCCTGCATTGGCAGGCGGGTTCTTTACTTCTAGTGTCACCTGAGAAGCCCTGGCAGCAGCATTGGATTCTAACAAGTATAGTGGCTCTTCTGAGTGTGGGGGTCTGTGCATCTTCACATGGGTGAAGTGTGTGTGTGTGTGTGTGTGTGAGAGAGAGAGAGAGAGAGAGAGAGGAAGTGGGAGAGAAGCTTTTTAAAAATTCTATTTTCACTGCTTAGTCTTTTTAAGGCAAAATTCTAAACCTCATCACTATTGACACATGGACTGGATCATTCTTGACTGTGGGGGCCACCCTGGACGTTAAAGGGTGCTTAGCTGCATCCTCTTTGTTGTCTACCCTCTAGATGCCAAAGCACCTCCTGTCCCCCTGTTTTGACAATCCAAAATATCTTGAGACATTGCCAAGGGTTTCTTTTGGGGAGGCAAGATCACCCCCATTGAGAATCACTGCTTTAAGATAAGGTTTTACAACTCACCCAAAGAGAGCTTAATGGCTTGTCTTTCTTCTTTTTTCTGGTCTTTCCTTTCATTTCCTTTCTTCCTATCTAAGCATGAAGGAAACTATGAACTGTGCTTTTTGGCTTGTTGCTGGTGGGTGCAGAATACTAAACTTTCACTCCAGGCTAATCCAGCGTAGAGACTCCTGCAGAGCTGAAGGCACACCCTGGTTCTGTAGATGTGCGATTTGTCCTGGTCGCCTTGGGTGGATATACATTTCAGAATCTGTTCTCTGAATCCTGAAAATGTATCCTTTAATCTTCGACTCAGAAAGCCCCTTGACTCTGGGAGGAGACACCAAAGGCCTTCTCTGTGACAGGCAGGGAGAGGGCTGTTTGGATTGCTAATTTGTTTTCACTCCCTGGTCTGTTTTCCCTTCATGCTCTCTTTCCACTTTAGACCTTGAGTATGAATAATTCCGCATAGCCTGAGGGGAGAAGCAGGAGGCCGGCTAGTAGTGGTGTTTGTACTGTAACAAAATAAAAAGTTTAAAAGCCCTGTGAAGCCTGAGACCTTGGAAAGGGAGGGAGGTTTAGAATGTACTCTAAAACGGACTCATAAAACATGACAAACTCTGGAAGCCTCTTGGAGGTCCGCAGAATATATTGCCCACTTACTTTAGGAGGGGATCCCCAACCAGAACTGCCAGCCGCTCCCGCCGCCCCCAAATGTGGAGTCTCAATGCAGAGTGTCCCTGTCACTCACAGGCCCTGTGAGATAGCTTTCTTAACCCTGTATTTCACAAACTGTCATCCTGAAAGGCAAGCTAAGCAGTGACATTGTTTGGATTGTTAGTCAGTTCAGTTACTCAGTTGTGTCCGACTCTTTGCGACCCCATGGACTGCAGCACGCCAGGCTTCCCTGTCCATCACCAACTCCTGGAGCTTGCTCAAACTCATGGCCATCGAGTTGGTGATGTCATTCAACTGTCTCATCCTCTGTCATCCCCTTCTCCTTCTGCCTTCAATCTTTCCCAGCATCACAGTCCTTTCCAATGAGTCAGTTCTTCACATTGGGTGGCCAAAGTATTGGAGTTTCAGCTTCAGCATCAGTCCTTCCAATGAATATTCAGGACTGATGTTCTTTAGGATGGACTGGTTGGATCTCCTTGCAGTCCAAGGAACTCTAAAGAGTCTTCTCCAATACCACAGTTGAAAAGCATCAATTCTTTGGAGCTCAGCTTTCTTTACAGTCCAACTTTCACATCCATACATGACTGCTGGTAAAACCATAGCTTTGACTAGATGGACCTTTGTTGGCAAAGTAATGTCTTTACTTTTTAATGTGCTGTCTAGATTGGTCATAGTTTTTCTTCCAAGGAGCAAGCGTCTTCAAATTTCATAGCTGCAGTCACCATCTGCAGTGATTTTGGAGCCCCCAAAAATAGTCTGTCACTGTTTCCACTGTTTCCCCATCTATTTGCCATGAAGTGATGGGACCAGATGCCATGATCTTAGTTTTCTGAATGTTGAGTTTTAAGCCAATTTTTTCACTCTCCTTTTTCACTTTCATCAAGAGGCTGTTTAGTTCTTTGATCTCTGCCATACGTGTGGGGTCATCTGCATATCTGAGGTTATTGATATTTCTCTCAGCAATCTTGATTCCAGCTTATGCTTCATCCAATGTGGCATTTCACGTGATGTACTCTGCATATAAGTTAAATAAGTAGGGTGACAATATACAGCCTTGATGTACTCCTTTCCCAATTTGGAACCAGACTGATGTTCCATGTTCAGTTCTAACTGTTGCTTCTTGACCTGCATATAGATTTCACAGGAGGCAAGTCAGGTGGTCTGGCATTCCCATCTCTTTAAGAATTTTCCACAGTTTGTTGTGATCCACGCAGTCAATAGTAGTCAATAAAGCAGAAGTAGTCAATAAAGCAGAAGTAGTCAATAAAGCGTAGTCGATAAAGTAGAAGTAGATATTTTTCTGGAACTCTCTTGCTTTTTCGATGATCCAAAGGATGTTGGCAATTTGATTTCTGGTTCCTATGCTTTTTCTAAATCCAGCTTGAACATCTGGAAGTTCACAGTTCACATACTGTTGAAGCCTGGCTTGGAGGATTTTGAGCATTGTGAGAAGAGTGCAATTGTGTGGTAGTTTGAGCATTCTTTGGCATTGCCTTTCTTTGAGATTGTAATGAAAACTGACCTTTTCCAGTCCTGTGGCCACTGCTGAGTTTTCCCAATTTGCTGGCATTTTGAGTGCAATACTTTAAAAACATCATCTTTTAGGATTTGAAATAGCTCAACTGGAATTCCATCACCTCCTCTAGCTTTGTTCGTAGTGATGCTTCAAATGTCAAAGGCTAACAGAGTTTTGACAAGAAAATGCACTGGTCATAGCAAACACCGTCTTCCAACAACACAAGAGAAGACTCTACACGTGGACATCACCAGATAGTCAATACCGAATTCAGATTGATTATATTCTTTGCAGCCAAAGGTGGAGAAGCTCTTTGTCAGCAAAAACAAGACCAGGAGCTGACTGTGGCTTAGATCATGAACTCCTTATTGCCAATGGACTTAAATTGAAAAAAGTGGGGAAAACCACTAGAACATTCAGGTATGACCTAAATCAAATCCCTTACAATTTTACAGTGGAAGTGACAAATAGATTCAAGGGATTAGATCTGATAGACAGAGTGCCTGAAAAACTATGGATGGAAGTTCATGACATTGTACAGGAGGCAGTGACCAAGACCATCCCCAGGAAAAACAAATGCAAAAAGGCAAAATGGTCTGAGGAGTCCTTACAAATAGCTGAGAAGAGAAGCAAAAGGCAAAGGAGAAAAGTAAAGCTATACCCATTTGAATGCAGAGTTCCAAAGAATAGCAAGGAGAGATAAGAAAGACTTCCTCAGTGATCAATGCAAAGAAATAGAGGAAAGCAATAGAATGGGAAAGACTAGAGATCTCTTCAAGGAAATTAGAGATACTAAGGGAACATTTCATAAAAAGATGGGCACAATAAAAGGATTGTTAGTAGTAACTTGATAATTAGCCATCAGAAGTACCTGATCTCTACTGTCCTGTGTTCAGATTGGTTCTGGTCTGAGATTGTCTGTCGTCTCATGTTAGTCACTCAGTCGTGTTTGACTCTTTGCAACTCTATGAGCTGTTATTCAGCAGCCTTTCTAGGCAAGAATACTGGAGTGGGTTGCTGTTCCCTTCTCTAGGGGATCTTCCTGACTTAGGGATTGAAACCACGTCTCCTGCATTGTGGGCAGATTCTTTACCAGTCTGAGCCAGAAGGGAAGCCTGAAATTGTTGGGTTTATTCAAATCTTTGTCGAAGAAGTCAAGAACCTTAGGCTTGACTACTCTGCTGAGCCTTTGGTTGTGTGATTTTGCCACAGGCTGGACATTGTCTTTAAGATAGAGACCCTAAAAGTGTGCAGGTTTCTTAGTGGCTGCATGTCTCTATTGTGTTAAGACTCTGTTCACGTGGAGGTGATTCTCTCAAAATTGGGACCCCTTTGAGATCTGTGAACTTCTAGTAGATAGGACAATCCTGCCATCCAGCAAACACTCAGTGTTTCACAGAACTGGTTAACATCCATGAAAGAAACAGAATGAAAGAGTAGAGTGGAGCCACAGAAACCTTCTTCATTAATGGGAAGACTAATTAGCAACAGATCTTTCTTCCCCACTTTTTAAATTGTGGTCTAGTTGATTTGCAGTGTTGTGTTAGCTTCAGGTGTTGAGGAAAATGATTCAGTATATGCATATGGTGCGGATGGTGACTGCAGCCATGAAATTAAGAGATGATTGCTCCTTGAAAGAAGAGCTATAACCAACCTACACAGCATATTAAAAAGCAGAGACATTACTGTGCTGACAAAGGTCCATATAGTCAAAGCTATGGTATCTCTAGTAGTCATGTATGGATGTGAGAGTTGGACCATAAAGAAGGCTGAACACCGAAGAATTGATGCTTTTGAACTGTGGTGCTGGAGAAGACTCGAGAGTCCCTTGGACTGCAAGGAGATCAAACCAGTCAATGCTAAAGGAGATCAATCCTGAGTATTCATTGGAAGGACTGACGCTGAAGCTCCAATACTTTGGCCACCTGTTGCGAAGAACTGACTTGTTAGAAAAGATCCTGATGCTGGGAAAGATCGAAGGCGGGAGGAGAAGGGCATGACAGAGAATGAGATGGTTGGTTGGCATCACTGACTCAATGGACATGAGTTTGAGTAAGCTCCAGGAGTTGGTGGAAGCACAGCGTGCCAGGGAAGCCTGGCATGCTGCAGTCCATGGGGCTGCAAAGATTTGGACACAACTGAGCAACTGAACTGAACTGATATGTTTGTTTCAGATTCTTTTCCCTTATGAGTTATTAGAGCAACATACCTTTTTAACAGGAAAAGAAAGGTAATACAGAGTAATACAGTGGAGTTTTAGGCCCTTCCTTCCCACCCTCTTTCTTGGAGGGAATTTCTAAAAATTGGAATTAGTATAATCCACTGGAGTTTAGGTCTCATTAACACTAGCAATAGGAAAGTTCGTTTTTTCTGTAGCTGTCATATGCTGAGGAAACTGAAGCATCAGAATATTCTTCTCTCCTGCCTTCAATGGAACTGACTGGCTGGGAGCCCATTTTGGGGGTAAATGACTACAAATAAGGAGAAGTCTTTAGGGATGAGGGTGGCAGAGAACAAGCATAGAGACCAGAGTCGGGGGGTGGCCATTGCTGCCTCCCTGAGGTGAGCTCCATAGATTATCACTCAATGAGAAAAGGAAAGGAAAGTTTTGTACTGTCCTCTGGATTCCTCCTGTTAAAGAATAATTTTCAAAATAGAATATCATCATGAACCTCAGATACAAAATGAACATGAGTTAGTGATGTTATTTAAATCATTAATGAATGAGTGCATGAGTAAGATATTACAACTGATTCAAAGGAAGATTCAAAGACCAGGAAATAATGCAGCAATAAATTTACAAGTAGATGCAAAAGGAGCTCATTCCTCAGAAGGAAAGAACAACCAATTGTATTTTCAGGGAACAAAATTCATTTGAATGTCTATGGACAAGAATCCTTTGCATTACCATCTATTATCCACAACTTACAAAATAGCTCAAAATTAAAGACAGCCTCATGGCTCAGAAAGTAAAGAATCCGCCTGCAATGCAGGAGATACAGGAAACTCAGGCTCAACCCCTGGGTTGGGAAGATCCCCTGGAGGAAGAAATGGCAACCTACTTACTCCAGTATTCTTACCTGAAAAATCCCGTGGCCGGTGGAGCCTGGTGGGCTACAGTCCAAAGGGTTGTTTGGCACCGTTACAATGTCTTTTACAATTTTTTCCTACACCTATATATATTTGATTATCTAAAGTGATATTTTGTTTTGGAAAATAGACTATACTTTCAGGAAAAGAAGCTGCTGAGTAGCTTCCTCTTTGGACAACTCCAACAAGTCAGGATGAAACGTCCACGTAGAGCCTTAAGGATGAGTGGGAAAGAATGAAGAGAGGCCATTGTTGAACCACAGGTGTGCGTGGCATACTGCCTCAGAGAAAAGAGTTACAGCTAGGCTTTAGACTAAGTGTTATTACTCTGGATGTCATCTTATCTAGCCTCTGCCTCACCTTGAGCTCATCCTGTGGGGACATGAAAGCCATGAGAGACTGTGATTTAGAGCTCCCTCCAGAGCAGGAAAGCATAGCATCGCCCCTCACAGTCCTATTTGTGCTCATGTGGGGTTGCTTCTTTGCTAGGTCTTAGGGGACAAAGGGGGCTTCCCAGGGGGCACAGTGGTAAAGAATCTGCTTGCCAATGCAGGAGACGCAAGAGATGCAGGTTTGATCCCTGATTGGGGAATATCCCCTGGAGTAGGAAATCGCAACCCACTCCAGTATTCTTGCCTGGAAAATTCCATGGACAGACGAGCCTGGCAGGCTACAGTCCATGGGGTCACAAAGAGTCAGACATGACTGTGGCTGAGCACACACATAAGGGGAAGGAATGTCATTAGAACCATCCTTAATGTAATTTGGAGGGTGGGAAGGACTTGGACATGCGGAGGGAGCACCATCTAAGGTAAAAGGAGCATTCTGGGAGGAGGACCATAAAATTCTCGAATGATTTTCAGAGGCCATGTGTTTTTCCTTTTTATCAGAGCATCCTCACAAAGATAAGGAGAAAAAAAATTAAAACATCTGAAAAGTCTGTTCTGACCAGTTTTTGTTGATCTTGTAGCTCAGACCAAAAGAGGGCATTTGAAGTTGAGTGGTAAAAATAAGAAAGAAATGTATGCTTTTTAAAAGATGGAGACGTAGATATGGATGCGGGAAAGCGATGTGACTGAAGCAGGCTGGTATTTCTGAGTCATGGGATCATGAACCTCTAGTTGTGGGGTTAAAAGGTGATCCTTGAGAATTTACCTGTTTATGAGGAATTTACTACATGCCATTGTTTTGAATCATAAAGCTTTGACTGCTTATTCGTTTCTCCTCTTCCTTCAATAGGCAAACACTGGAGAGCTTTTATTCTCTTCTTGCACTTGAATTTTTCAAAGTCCATTATGAATAATATAGTATCAATATTTCACTTAACTCCAGGTCTCAGCACCACAGAACTTGAACAAGTCAGTTGGAATAAAAGGGAAGAAGAGACACAAACCCTCTTTTAAAAATCATTAAAACTCTTTTAACACAAAGTGTGGTTAAATTATATCTGTGCAATGGAGAGAGTTTAAAAGCCAGACATAGTTTATGGTTATAACAAGTTTTCATAATTGTAGCTTCAATTCAGAATAACTAGGATTTTTGGATTGGCTTGGAATCTTCCTCTGGCTGTTAATGTAAAATATGAAAATGAAACTGTAGGCTTGGACTCTTTTCTGAGTAAACATACAAAGAAAAATATGTCTGTGAAACTTGAGAGCATTTGAGCGGTTTTGTTTTCTTATGTGGATAGTTAGGACAACAAAAAAGTGAAACCAGAAATGGAGAACTACTTTTTACTGCACATCTCAAAAAGAAGTTGGCTCTGAAGCATTCACTTCAATATAGTTTGTCAGTGAATTAATAGAACCTAACATCACTGATTCTCAGCTGAATTAAATAAATAACCCAGTCAAGCCCATGGTAGCTATAACATATCTAGTTTAGATCTCCCAAGTTACTAAGAGAGTGATTACCAAATCAGGGAAAAGGGCAGAGTTTGACACATATAGTGATTTATAAGCCCCTGTTCATGGAAAAATCTGGCTAAAATCAATTCAGGTTTGACTTGCATTGTGTTCTCTTTCATATTGCACGAGGGCTCAGGAATAGTCAGTAGATCAGGTGTGTAAAGACATAATTCACATCGTGTGCCTGCGAGTATTTCTCCTCCCATAGGTGTGTTTGGACGGCACATAACAAGATTGAGGAGGGCATATGAGGTGGTCTCTTTTCTTGATTGATGCCAGAAGCTCTGGTGAAGAAGCAACAGTGGGTGGTTAAAAGCATCTTAGCATGCTAAGATTGCTTGGTGCCCAGAGAAAATGTGTTACCGTTTCTGAGACCTATGCATTTGGATTTACCATACCTACAGGGAAGTTGGAAAGAAAGACTAGTGAGAAAGACAGAGACACTGAGAAACCTCTCAATTCCTCAGTGTTCACTCACTCACAGGTTACCTGGCCTTGGCCAGGCCCTCAGCTGCTGTTGGTTCTCAAGTCGATTGCTCCTTGCAAGAGATTAAGGGCTGAACTGTTCCCCGGTGGGGTGGAAATATCAATTCTGGCTTTAACGGATAACACTTTAAGGCTGGAATATCCCTGGACAGCTGTTCTGGAAGAGCTGAAGTGTCAATCCACTGCTGCTATTCTTATTATTAAAAATTTATTTCCACTTGACAACAGTGGCTGCTGTAAACTTGCCTCTCCGATCACTCCCGTGACGAGGACCGGAACTACCTGAGGTCCCAGGATGTCTGCTGATGGCTGTCTTCTGGTGCCTCCTGGGTGGTTCAGGGGGTCCTGGTCTCCGGAATTCCCCCTTCTTTCCTGGGGTGTGAGGTTGATTGCTGAGAAGATGTTGTATTAGGGGGACCCTGAGGGAGGATAGCAAAGTTATTCTGAGCCAGAAACGGAAGGTCTGGACTTGTCCTGGTGCCATAAACTTGCGATTGAGTGTCGGGAATAGAGAGAGCTTGAAGACATAGCTGAAATGATGGAGTGATACTGACTTGAGCCTTATTGACCTTAAGATGCCTCCTTCTACCTGCTATAAAGACAGGTTGGCCTATGGCTGGTAGGTGTTATTGCTTACATCCTGAGAACCAGAACCTGTAAGACAGAAATGTGTTTCATGGAACAGTGAGATTGTCTCTAGAAACATCTCTCAAGTATAGCCGATGATCATTGTTATGACCAAAGTGACATGAATGTGAACTAGTGAGATTGGCTTTTGCCTCTGGATTAAGTAATTTTTGCCTTCTTATAGTAACACTTCATCGAAAAGTTCTATAAACAGTGAAGCTCAAAACCAATGGGAGGCAACAGGAAATTCTCTTTCATCTTAGATTCGTGGCTGGCGCACCTCAACTCAGAGCTGGCCCAAGCATGCCTTTCAAATTTTACAGCAACTCTTCACACGTAACTGCAAATGTTTAAATTACAGCCATTCTTAACACCAAATTGGAGATTAAAAAAGTCATGTTAACTCAAGCTTTAAAAAACTTTTTAAAACAATTCTTTTCGCTTAAAAAAAAAAACTTTAATGCTGGCACAAAGAAATATTTTAAGTCACCACATAAAAATGTAGAAGGAAAGAAAGTTTCCTCCCACTCCAGGTCTCCAGTTCCTGATTCCTCTCTCCAAGGACAAGCACTAACAGAATATTCTGGTATAAGCTGCCAGAGACAGTCTTTTCAAGTCCAAATGTGTGTGTGGGTTTACAGTTTTTTCAAATGCAGCTCTGTGTGTGTGTCTTACCTTCACAATCATTAGCACCTTATACACGTGTTCTGCATATTCCTTTTTTGCACATCTTATCTTGGAGATCATTTCATATGATATTAAGCTGCCTCATTTTTTAAATGCTGCAATATTACAGCATACCTTTCTGTGTGAAAAGATATGAGTAAACCTGTGGAATTAGTTTTAAACGAGTAGAACTGCTAGGTCAAAGAATATATGCATTTTTTATTTTAACATATAGATTAATACATTTTTTCCCCCTGAAAATGTGTTAGTAATTTACACTCACGCCAGCAATGCACCGGAGTGTTTTGCCCTCTATATTCCTGCTAACACAGTTACCTCAAGTTTTTAACAGAATTTAAAATTTGAAATTTCTTCTTTTCATCGCTCCTCCATCTGTGGAAAGTGGGGCTTCTATGGCTCAGGCAGTAAACAATCTGCCTGCAATACAGGAGACCCAGGTTCAATCCCTGAGTTGGAAAGATCCCCTGGAGGAGGAGGAAATGACTACCCACTCCAGTATTCTTGCCTGGAGAATTCCATGGACAGAGGAGCCTGGTGGGCTACAGTCCATAGGGTTGCAGAGTCGGATGTGGCTGAGCAACTAACACTTTCAATTTCACATGTAACCTTAGCCAATTTGCAAAAAATTTTTTTGTTTCCTAAATAACATCACTCTTCTTCTGTTCTCTGATGTTATGGGAGCTTTGGTATTTGGAGAGCAAGTGCATTTGATTTTGTTTTGTAAAAGTGGTTTGAATTCTAGTTCTTGTTTAATTCTGATTTGATTGCCTGCATGTCCTGCGCCCACTACTGGAAGCAAGAGGACATAATTCTTACTTCGAGGTAGCTTGACTAGTTTAACAATTAAAAGGGAAACAAAAGACCTGGAAAAATATTTAGTAAGCTGCTTTAAATAATTTGAGGATAAGAGTGTATATCTGGATATATCGCCTCTTGGCACACAGATCAGCATATGCTTGTCTGGCTGAAATCTAGATGGAATCAGAACATGGTAAAAATAAAGGAAAAGACCAGCAGTGAATTGAAACTGTCTTTCTGGTGGGCAATTTTAAGGGAGAGAGTAGCAGGTAGGAATCGAACAATGTGGTTTTTTTAGGAATCTGACTGCAATAGAAAAGGAAATGGAGGAGTCAGTGGAAAGGAGGAAACATGAGCTACAGGGAAGACAGGTCCTGCAGGAGCCCGGCGAGGTTGGACTTCTAAGCATGGATGGAAAAGAGAGAGAACCCTTCCTACAGAGAGGAGAGTAAGTACCTCGTGATGTTGGTTGAGGTAGCTCAGAGCAGAGGGAAGAGGAGCTGAAGTTCTCTATTTAACACAGAGTGTGTGGGACTTGGAGAAGACCTGGAAGTATGTCCTGGCTCAGCCACTGCAAGGTCTGTTTCCCCCACCTGCCTGGGTTTTCCTGCTTGTGCAATGGGGACATTCTGCTTATCTTAAAACTTTGGGGATCAAATGAGGGAGTGCATGCGGAGACATCTAACACAGCACCGGAAGCAGAATCCCTTGTAAATAAAGGTGGATTGAATCTAAAGCCTGAAGGTTTTGGGGACGGGATGCTCTCTAGGGCCATAGCCTGGGAATATAAACCACAGTAGCAAAAAGGGGGTGTGAAAAAATGAGTGATATTGGGTGATATGAAGGAGAGTTCACATTTTAAAAAGATTTTTTTAATTGAAGTATAGTTGATTTGCAATGTTAAGTTCTGCTGTACAGCAAAGTGACTCAGTATACACATTCTTCTGTAAAATATTCTTTTCCATTATGATTTATCCCAGGAGATTGGCTATAGTTCCCTGTGCTATACGGAAGGACCTTGTTGTTTATCCATTCTGTATGTAAATTACAGTTTGCATCTCCTAGCCCCAAACTCCGCCTCCATCCCTGTCCCACTTCCCCTCTTCCCTCCCACTTAGTAACCACAGTCTATTCTCTATGTCTGTGGGTCTATTTCTGTTTCATAGATACTAGGTTCATCTGTGCCATGTTTTAGATTCCCCATGTAAGTGCTGTATCATAAGGTATTCGTCTTTCTCTTTCTGATTTGCTTCACTTAGTATGACAATCTCTAGCTGCATCCATGTTCCTGCAGTATCTCATTCTTTTTAATGGCTGAGTAGTATTCCACTGTATCTATATAAAGACAGACCCGTTTTTTAAAAAAATTATTTGGCTGTGCCAGGTCTTAGTTGTAGCATGTGGGATCTAGTTTGCTGACCAGGGATTGAATCTGGGACCCCTATACTGGGATCATGGGGTTTTAGCCACTGGACACCACTGGAGAACTTCCTGGACAGGTCACATTTTTGAAGCCAATTTTAAAAATCCAGTTTTAATTTATCTCAGCAATAAAGGGACAATTGAAGAAGAAATCCCATGCAGTTAAATGAACAGAGTTATTAATGGTCAACCAGGACCATTAAAAAAATGATCTGTTCTCATGGCAGTGGAGGAGGTTGAGGACAGTTCTTTGCAGGACCTGACTGAATGCAGGACAGAGCTGCATCAGACAGGCAGTACCCTGTACACGGATCTCTTTCAGGAGAGAATGTAAGCTTGCACTCTTGGTCCATTTTCCATTTGTACCACCGTCCTTTGAGACGTTATCAAACCATGAAGGCCCTTTGTTATTAAATAAAATGCTGTGAAGGGCTGTGCCTGGGATATCAGTGTGTTGGTATAGCTGCAGCACATTTTGAATCATTTTTTAAATAAGCTCTGGTACGATCCAGATTGTTTCAGTAAGAGAATTGCTGTCTTTGCATGTTGGGAGGCTCCGGTTTGACAGATGGACTCACAGGGACAAGCCAGGTGGAATTTAGGAGATGTTTCCTGTGTGTATCTTGCCTCTCATTCACGGTGATCAGTTATCAGGTGAAGCTCTCTGTTATACAGAGACGTGCTCCCCATAGTGAGAATGGACACAGGACTCAAATCCTTTGATACTGAAGGGTTGTTGCAATTAGGTAGGAGACCCCCCTGGACCCCTCCAAAGGCATCCGTAATGTCAAGTTTCATTGATTCATCGCATATAACTGTTCCTGCCAAGATATCAAAACACCCAATTAGCATCACCTTCCTTATCTCACTTCGTATGGATCATGAGGAAGAGCAGAAGGAACAGAGATGAGACCCCGTCTACTCTTGCAGGTTGCATCTAGGAAACACATTCCGCCCAGGATGAGGACACCAGGAATTTTTAAGTTGTAGGAGCTCCCAAAGAAGGAAAAACTGAAGTTCCCTCACTGAAGTTTATACTCATATCCATCTTTCCAGATGGCCACAGCTCCAACCTGGCTGAAAATGTGAGAATGCAACCTTCTTCAGCCCTGCCTGCTACCTTCAAAAAAATGTCACGGCCGTTGATTGAGGGTAATGACGCCCAGCTGCAGTGTCTCCCTCATCACCAGCTCTTGTGGGGGAAATGGGACTATAAACTGGACCCTGCTTGAGGCAATGAGGGAAGAAAATGTCTGGGTCCTCGCCTGACACCTGGACCTCACCATGGTGCAAAGTGAAACTCATCAACTCAGGTGGCCAAGAAAAGCAGATGTTGAGCATGGTGAAATGTAAAGTGTGGGGGAAGTGGCTTTATGTACCTTTGGCTGAGATGCTCGTATTTGGATGTTATACACAGGAAGTCATCAGGTAGTGGGATAATATAAACAGACCTTACTTCATGAAGTAATTTATTTTGGATCCGCAGCAGCAGCAACAGCCTCTACAGCACAAAGGAAACGTAAGGATCTACTTTTTTATTCGAAAGATTTTTCAACCAGCAGGGGCTGCTTGTACTGAAAAAGTAGGGGCACCATTTCCTTAATTTTAAACATTTCTTCATCATTAGAGGGGATGATGTTGACTTGCGGCCATAATGTTTCCCAAAGCATTTGCAGTGGCATGATTTCTTCAGTCTCTACAACCACCAGTGAGAGAAGTAGGAATTCCTATCTAAGGTCCCCATGGGGGGATGCTGAGGCTTACACTGGTCAGGAAGTTTGCTCAGGGCTGCAAAGCAAGTAAGGAGTGAAAAGGGAATTGAAATCAAGTCTTCTCTGAATCCAGAATTCTTTTACACTCAGCTGGTATTTCTCCAAGTGTTGATGTAAAATTGAGTGGTCTATGAGATGATTTGAGACAGTATATGAATTAAAATGAAAACTTTTTAATAGCTTAAAATTTTTGTATTAAAAAAGGATATAGCAGAATAGCATAGGAGTTAACTTAAACTCAGGTGAAACTCAAGTTCTAGAGCCCTTCTCCCTGGACTCCAATCCCAGTCCTACTAACTACTGTGATTTCCTGCTCATCAGTCTAAGCCTCAATTTCCTCATCTGTAAAATGGGAGTAATAGTAGCTTCTACCTCAGAGGGTTGTTGTGAAGATTCAATAAGCTAATATTGATAAAGTATTTAGAGAGGGACTTGATATACAGTGAGAAATCTTCAAGTGTTAGTTAGGGAAATAATAAAAATAGTACATTAAACTCATGACTGCATGAATCTTTTGAATTTGGAGAAGGTAAGGAAGAATATATGTTTTAAAAGGATAGATGATAATTTTGGAATACGATATTAATAGGTAACTAATAGAACAGATAGCAATCTGTATCTGAGGGTTCTGTATCCACAGATTCAACCAACCTCAGATCAAAGTATCTGGGAGCTCTTTGAGGAAAACACGGTTTCTGCTGTGGTGGAACGCTGGGCCACCCACTCCTGCTCCTGACTCACCGCTGTTCGCTCTTGCAGAAGAACGAGTTGGTCAGGAAACCAGAGCATCCATGGCCATTAAAGACAAGAGCAAGACTCCCGTGGAGCCAGAGGTGGCCATTCACCAGATTAGATCACCATCACCAGCTGCGACGTGAAATCTCTGGAGAAGGTATGTGCTAACCTGATCAGAGGCGCAAAGGAAAGGGATCTCCAAGTGAAAGGACCTGTTCCGATGCCTACCAAGACTGAGAATAACTACAAGGAAAACTCTGTGTGGTGAAGGTTCTAAGACTTGGTATCGATTCCAGGTGAGGATCCACAAGTGACTCATGGGCCTGCACAGTCCTTCTGAGATTGTCAAGCAGATCACTTTCATCAATACTGAGCCAGGAGGAGGTGGAAGTCACCATTGCTGATGCCTAAATCAACCTTTTTAATAAGTTGAGTATCAGCTGTTATCTCTCTCTCTCTCTCTCTCTGGGAAAACATTCCAGAAAGTTCCCCAAAGTAAAACTCAAATTTGTTGTGTACTTGCAACTGTTTACTTAGCATTTGCATTTATTATTACATGTGAAATAAATACAAATACAATAAATACATTGTGTTTATTAAATGTGAAAGTGAAAGTGCTAGTCACTCAGTCATGTCCGACTCTTTTCGACCCCGTGGACTGACTGTAGCCCATCAGGCTCCTCTGTCCATTGGATTCTTCAGACAAGAATACTGAAGTTGGTTGCCATTCCCTTTTCCAGGGGATTTTCTTGACCCAGGGATGGAGCCTGGGTCTCCAGTGTTGCAGGCAAATTCTTTACCGTCTGGGCCAAAGTGATCCATATGTATAAATATCTGGGAAAAAATTCCAGAAAGTTGCCCAAAGCAAAACTTGAATTTACTGTGTACTTACAACTGTTTACATAGCATTTACATTGTATTTACTAGAACTATTTAAATAACATTTATATTGTGTTAGGTATTATAAGTAATCTAGAGCTGATTTAAAGTACAGTGGAGATTATATGCGAATACTATGTCATTTTATATAAGAAACTTGAGCATCCATGGATTTTGGTATGTGCCCGGGGGTCCAGAAACCAATCCCCTGTGACTACTGAAAGAGATCTGTGTGAAGAAAACGTGTGGCACTTGTGAAGCACCAGTGTCTACCAGGAAGGACAGTGTGACAATGAAGAAGTCTGAGCCCAATAGGTGGGCTGCACAGGTGGGCTGCCTCTGGTTGACTTTCTGAAGGGAAAGGTGGTGATGGAGACTCAGCCTGTATTAAGACACATGCTAGTTTTCTACATCGTTTTGTCCTCTCACCTTTTCTAAATAGGTCATCAGGCAATGTTCCTTAGACTCAGAGAGCAGGCATGAAAACTTGCTTTAATAAGAAATACCCTTCTGTCACCCAACCTGACAGGAGAGGAAAGCTGCAGTGGTTTCTCGCCCTGTTTGTTTGAGTCAGAGGGGCAGAGGCAGGAAGATGGAAGCCAGACCTGACGCCGGGTGTCAGGTAAGGGACATGGGGATGCTGGGGCCAGGGGAGGAATTATCAGTTCCAAACCCAGACACCATGACTGTGAAAAGGAGACAGAGGAGAAATGCTTTCAAGTGAGTCATGCTGCTTCGGTTACTTCATTGAAATGGAGGGGTCACAGGTCTGTTGATTCGTTCATTCCTGTCCTCTGAGTGGCAGGAGAAAGAAATGGACCTGGCGTGTGTGTTGTGTCTCCTCTAGGGACAGGTTTACCGTAATGGACCTCTCCCTGGACTGAGGTTTTTGCTCTGCCCGAAGGACACCAGGGGGAGCATCTTGGGCTCCTTTGCCTGAGTTTTCACTTCCTGCTCCTTAGTGAGCTGCTCCAACAACTCACCCACCCAGAGTGACTCTCCTGAGACTTGTGCTCTCTGATAACAACCTGCCTCCAAGTCACTAAGAAACACAATGGCCTGAAACCTCAGAGGGAGGGAAGCCCAGTAAGGCGCTTCTACCTTTCTCATCCTCGATGACAAAGGCTCCTTATGCTCTGGTTCTGTCTCTTTGGACCAGCAGGACATTGGATGTTTCAGGCTCTCATGCGGTCTTTTTTATTTTTTCAAACTGCATGTATATATACATACACACACACACACACACACACACACACACACACACACACACGGCTGCACCGGCTCTTGGTTGTGACATGCAGGATCTTCGATCTTTGTTGTCACATGCAGGATCTTTAGCTGCGCCGTGTAAACTCTTAGTTGCAGGATGTGGGATCTACTTCCCTGATCAGAAATAGAAACTGGGCCCCCTGCATTGGGAGCGTGGAGTCGTAGCCACGGGATGACCAGGGAAGTCCCTCATGAGGTCATTTTAGAAATCTGGCACTTAAGAGAGGGCCTGAGAGTCAGGTCACACTAGACCACCTGGTTCAGACAGGCTCATTTTTGTCTGGTTCCTCTGGGGTAACCAGAGTTGATCACAGTAGAAAGTTACGCTGATCAACTGAGGCAAAATGTTAGCTTACTGGAAGGATTACTGCTGTCTAAAAGAAGAAAAAAATGGAATAATCATGTTTTGGAAAAGAGAGAAACTCAAACAGATACCCAAATATACAGTAATAGAAGCATTTTTTTTTTTTTTTTTTTGA